>NW_022589754.1:10232977-10365458 GCF_004348235.1 Phoca vitulina | reverse complement strand
AGACACAGCGAGAGAGGGAACACAAGCAGGGGGAGTGGGAGAGGGAGAAGCAGGCCTCCCGCGGAGCAGGGAGCCCGATGCGGGGCTCGATCCCAGGACCCTGGGATCACGACCTGAGCTGAAGGCAGACGCTTAACGACTGAGCCACCCAGGCGCCCCTCCCTCTCTGTTTTTATCTTATTTTATTTTTCCTTCCCCTCCCCTATGTTCATTTGTGTGGTTTCTTAAATTTCCCATGAGTACAATCATATACTATTTGTCTTTCTCTGACTTATTTCACTTAGCATAATACACTCTAGCTCCATCCATGTTGTTGCAAATGGCAAGATTTCATTCTTTTTTCATGGCTGAATAATATTCGTGTGTGTGTGTGTGTGTGTGTGTGTGTGTGTGTATATACCAGATCTTCTTTATCCATTCATCAGTTGATGGACATTTGGGCTCTTTCCATAATTTCGCTATTGTTGATAGTGCTGCTATAAACACTGGGGTGCACGTGGCCCTTCTAATCAGCATTTTTGTATCCTGTGGATAAATACCCAGTAGTGCAATTGTTAGGTTGTAGGGTACTTCTATTTATAACTTCTTGAGGAACCTCCATACTGTTTTCCAGTGTGGCTGCACCAGTTTGCATTCCCACCAACAGTGCAAAAGTGTTGCCCTTTCTCCACATCTTGCCAATATCTGTTGTTCCCTGTCTTGTTAATTTTAGCCATTCTGACTGATGTAAGTTTGTATCTCAATGTGGTTTTGATTTGTATTTCCCTGATGGCAAGTGATATGGAGCAATTTTTCATGTGTCTGTTAGCCATTTGTATGTCTTCTTTGGAGAAATGTCTGTTCCGTTCTTCTGCCCATTTCTTAACAGGATTATTTATTTTGGGGGTGTTGATTTTCATGAGTTCTTTATAGATTCTAGATACTAGCCCTTTATCCAATATGTCATTTGTGAATATCTTTTCCTATTCCATCAGTTGCCTTTTAGTTTTGTTGGTTGTTTCCTTCGCTGTGCAAGAGCTTTTTGTCTTGATGAGGTCCCAATAGTTTATTTTTGCTTTTGTTTCCCTTGCCTCCAGAGATGTGTCTAGTAAGAAGTTGCTACAGCCAAGGTCAAAGAGGTTCCTGCCTGTGTTCTCCTCTAGGATTTTGATGGTTTCCTGTCTTACATTTTGGTCTTTCATCCATTTTGAATTTATTTTTGTGTATGATGGAAGAAACTGGTCCAGTTTCATTCTTCTGCATGTTGCTGTCCAGTTTTCCCAGCACCGTTTGTTGAAGAGACTGTCTTTTTTCCAATGGATGTTCTTTCCTGTTTTGTCAAAGATTAGTTGACCACATAGCTGTGGGTCCATTTCTGGGTTTTCTATTCTGTTCCACTGGTCTATGTGTCTGTTTTTGTGCCAATACTGTACTGTCTTGATCACTACAGCTTTGTAATATAACTTGAAGTCCAGAATCATGATGCCTTCAGCTTTGTTTTTCTTTTTCAGGATTGCTTTGGCTATTTGGGGTCTTTTGTGGTCCATACGAACTTAAGGATTGTTTGTTCTAGCTCTGTGAAAAATCCTGATGGTATTTTGATGGGGATTGCATTAATGTGTAGATTGCTTTGGGTAGTATGGACATTTTAACAATGTTTGCTCTTCTAACCCATGAGCATGGAATGTTTTTCCATTTCTTTGTGTCCTCTTCAAATTCCTTCATAAGTGTTCTATAGTTTTCAGAGTGCAGATCTTTTACCTCTTTGGATAGGTTTATTCCTAGGTATCTTACAGGTTTTGGTACAATTGTAAATGGGATCAATTCCTTGATGTCTCTTTCTGCTCCTTCATTATTGGTGTATAGAAATGCAACAGATTTCTGTACATTGATTTTATATTCTATGACTTTGCTGAATTCATGGATCAGTTCCAGCAATTTTTTGGTGGAGTCTTTCAGGTTTTCTACATAGACTATCATTTTGTCTGCAAAGAGTGAGTTTGACTTCTTCCTTGCCAATTTGGATGCCTTTTATTTCTTTTTGTTGTCTGATTGCTGAGGCTAGGACTTCCAGTACTATGTTGAACAACAGTGGTGAGAGTGGACATCCCTGTCATGTTCCTGAACTTAGGGGAAAAGCTCTCAGTTTTTCCCCATTGAGGGTGATATTAGCTGTGGGTCTTTCATATATGGCTGTTATGATGGAAATATGTTCCTTGTTTCCCTACTTTCTTGCGGGTTTCTAACAAGAAAGGATGTTGTATTTTGTCAAATGCTTTTGCTGCGTCTATTGAGAGGATCATATGGTTTTTATCCTTCCTTTCTTAATGTGGTGTATCACACTGATTGATTTGTGGATATTGAACCACACCTGCAGCCCAGGAATAAATCCCACTTGATCATGGTGACTAATCCTTTTAATTTACTGTTGGAGTCGATTAGCTAGTATCTTGGTGAGAATATTTGCATCCATGTTCATCAGGGATATTGGTTTATAATTCTGATATTTAGTGGGGTCTTACTGGTTTAGAATCAAGGTGATGCTGGCCTCATAGAATGAGCTTGGGAGATTTCCTTGCATTTATATTTTTTGTAACAGCTTGAGAAGAGTAGGTATGAATTCTTCTCTGAATGTTCACAGGGTAGAATTCCCCTGGGAAGCCATCTGGCCCTGCACTCTTGTTTTTTGGGAGATTTTTTTAAAAGGATTTTATTTATTAGAGAGATTGAGCCCAATATGGGGCTCAATCCCAGGACTGAGATCATGACCTGAGCCGAAGTCAGACGCTTAACTGACTGCCACTCAGATGCCCCTGCTGGGAGATTTTTGATTACTGATTCAGTTTCTTTGCTGGTTATGGGTTTGTTCAAATTTTCTATTTCTTCCTGTTCCAGTTTTGCTAGTTTATATGTTTCTAGGAATGCTTCCATTTCCTCCAGATTGCCTAATTTATTGGCATATAATTGCTCATGATATTCTCTTATAATTGTTTGTATTTCTACAGTGTTGGTTGTGATCTGTCCTCTTACGTGGTGATTTTATTTATTTGGATCCTTTCTCTTCTCTTTTTGATAAGTCTGGTTAGGGGCTTATCAATTTTATTAATTCATTCAAAGAACCAGCTCCTAGTTTCATTGGTCTGTTCTATTTTTTTTTTTTATTTCTATATCATTTATTTCTGCTCTAATCTTACTTATTTCCCTTCTTCTACTGGTTTAGGCTTAATTTGCTCCTCTTTTCCAGCTCCTTTAGGTGTAGGTTAGGTTGTGTGTTTGATACTTTTCTTGCTTCTTGAGGAAGGCCTGTATTGCTATATACTTCCCTCTTAGGATTGCCTTTACTGGTTCCAAAGGTTTTGGACTATTGTGTTTTCATTTTCATTTGCTTCCATGTATTTTTTATTTCTTCTATAATTTCCTGGTTAACCCACTCAGTGTTTGGTCTTTGGCCAGAATGTGGTGAGTTTTTAACTAGGTGTTCTCCAGTTTGCTTGTTAAATGAGACTCAATACTATTTCCACTAGAACCGAAGCCCTGCAGAACTCTCTGGTCAGGTGATGTGGTGTGGGCATGGGTTTCTGCTGGTCTTCTAGGGAAGGGGATCCCAAAGCTGGGACTGAGGCAGACTTGACCAAGAAAGGCAGTACTGCCAGAGTGCAGGGGTGTTGGACGTGATGGAAGCTGGTTAGGCAGGTAGTGTTGGCACGTGCTGTTTACTGCAGGTGGTTCTGTGTTTATGGTGAGGGGCAGGGGAGTGAAATGGCACCAGCCACCTCCTTTGTTCCCAGAGAGTGGTCTCCTTGCCTGCTGCTCTCAGTGAAGCACTCTGAGAAGATCGAATAATCTCCCCCCGTGTGTCCCAGGCATTTTGCAGATTGCTGTTTCCACACTGTCTCCCTCTGCATTGTTTGCCTGCTTCCTTTCCAGGAGCAGCACAGTGCCCTCCAGGTCCTATCCCAGCCATGGCTGGTGACTTTTTAGAACTCCAGGTTTTAGGGAGGTGGCATGCCAGGGGCCTGTGCTAGTCTTCTGGGGGAGGGTCTCGCCATGCTGAGACTTAGGCAGGTCTCACCAAGAAGTGCAGTCTGCCAGAGCACAGGAGTGTGGGACTTGGTGTAATTAAATTAGGCAGCCAGTTTGGGGGGCTGAGCTGCTTTCTGTGACTGGCTCTGCTTTTATGCTGAGGGGTGGGGGAGGGAAATGTTGCCAGCCAAGTCCTTTGTCCCTGGAGAGGTGTCTCTGTGAAAGCTACCTCTCAGGGATGCACTCCCAGAAGAGTGAGCAATCTTGTCCCTGTGTGCCCCAGGGGTTCTTCAGATAGCTGTTTCCATGCTTTCTGCCCCTGGAACTGCTTGCCTTCTCTCCAGGAGCAGGGCAGTGCCCTCTAGGCTCTATCCCAGCCAGCCTGCCAACCTTTAAAACTCCAGTATTAAGCCCCACTGGTTGCAAGAACTCAGGAAAATCAGCCCCTCTCATTTTACCAGCCAATGGCCTTGGGGAAGTTTTCTCCTTGTGTATTCCCCTGTGTGCTGCTCTCTCTAGTGCCTTTCTCTGCCACCAGGGCTCCCTTCCCTCTGCAGGACCTGTGATCTGTTTCTCCCCCAAACCGTCTCTGTCCTCCTACTTCTTTGATGTGGCTCCTTCTCTCCCTTTAGTGGTAGAGTTTGTTCTGTCAGTTTTCAGGTTGATTTCTGGGGTATTCAGAATGATTTAATAGGTATTTAGTTGTGTTTGAGGGACAAGAAGAGCTTAGGGTTCTCCTCCTATACCGCCATCTTAGCTCCTCTAGCTTTAAGTGTTTATGAGGGAACTAAAGGACTTTAAAGGAGTTCAGTGTTCTCTGTTTTTTTCTGATTACTTCTCTCACCCTTTTCCCTGAAAACTTCTTTCAGATTTCCCCATTGTCTATAAACTTCCTATTCTGTGTCCACAGCACAATTCCTTTTGTGTGGGCTAGAACTTTTGTGTGGGCTAGTTCTATGTTATATGGAACATAAAGTTCCATAAGGAACCTTATGTGGCAAGGTTCCTAAGGAGTGTAAATTAGGTAAACTTCTTTTCTTCTTGAGGCTTCCTCCTTCATTCTAGACTTGGTGGTTCACAGTTATTTATTGGCTCACCACCTGCACCCATCACCTATTCCTCTGTCAGGCTTCCAGGCCCCTAGATTGTATGTGCTCTGGGTCCTGTCTATTATGAACTAGAAGGACCTGTTGTGCCTACAGGGAGAGTGAGAGGTGGTCCAGACAATAAACTGTAGGGAAAGCTGGGGAAAATCATCCCATATGTTGCAGATACCGTGAGGAGGAAAGCTGGAGTAGAGACCATGGGCAGGGACTGTCATTACATATTCAGTGGTTTGGGAAGACTGATGCATAGAGTGTGGGAATGTAGGGTGGTCTACAAAAGAGCATTGTATTAATTACTTATTTATATGTCTCATTCAAAAGCTTTGTGTTAGATACTGTCATTAAATATAAGACAGTTTCTCATTTCAAGGACATTAACTTGTGGAGAGGGAGAGTCAAAAGCATTTTTAACACACAGTAACCTATACATTCTAATAATATTAAATAAAATACTTACTAAATGCTACATATGGTGCCAAGAACTGTTCTAAGTGCTTTACATGGATTTTCTCATTTATACTCCTCACAAAACTATGATGTAATGTTGTTGTCATTCCCATTTCACAGGTTAAAAACTGAGACATTGAGAGAAACCCTTTAATGCTAAACAGAGATTATTGTAATGGTCACTAAAATTGATAAACATCTAAACAGACTGAAAAAGAAAAAGATGAAGACACAAATCACTAATAATGGAAATGAAGAATGGGACATCACTATATAGAATCATGATATTAGAAAGATAATAAGGGATTATTATTAACTTTATCTCAATACAACTTAGATGAAATAGAAAAAATTTTTGAAAGACATATACCATCAAAGCTTACTCAATAAATAATCTGAAAAGCCCTATAGCTAAAGAAAATGAAATTAATGAACAGTAAGTTTCCCAGAAAGAAAACAAACCTGGATGCCTTTGCTGCTGATTTCTATCAAACATTTAAGGAAGAGATAAAATTCTACATGAATTTTTTCCAAGAATAATCCTCCCTAACTTGTTTTATGAAATCAGCACTAACCTAATACCAAAAATATTACCAATAAAAGTACTTATCAATATACCCCAAGATTGTAGATACCAAAATCATTAACAAATATTAGTAAGTCCTATCCAGAAATATATAAAAAGGAAATTGCTTCATGACTAGATGGGGTTTATCCCAGAATTCCAAGGTTGGTTTAACATTAGATAAATAATATAATTCACCATATTAAGAAACTAAAAGTGAAAACCATATGATTATCTCAATTGATGCGTATTAAATATTTGACAATATCCAATACCCATTCATAACAAAAACTCTCAGCAAATTGGAAATATAAGAAAATGTTCTCAACCCAATAAAGGTTATCATGAAAAACCTTCAACTAATATCAAACCTAATATGGTGAAAACTTGAAGATCTTTCCACTAAAATTAGGATAAGGCAGAAATATCCTTTCTATTCTCTTTTGTATTCTAGGTCCTACCAATATAATGAGCAATAAAAGGAAGTAAAATGCATAAATATTAGAAAGACAAATATAAATCATGTAACAGATGACATTATTATCTATATAGAGATTCCCATGGAATCTACAAAAAAAATGAGACATTAAGAAGTTAGGTAGCCTACCTAAATTCACATATTGTTTTAGTGGAACAAGGTGTAGTGAGAGCACATAAAGAGGGCAACTTATCTGATGGATTTACGTGTTCAAAGAAGGCTTTTTGGAGGAAATTAAATCTAAAGTGGAATCTAAAGGGTGAATAAAGAGGAAATACCAAGCAAATGGAGGTGAGAGTGTTTAAGTTAGAGTGATGATCATGTGTTCTTCAGAGAGAACTGAAAAATAAGCAGCCTGAATGTTGGCAGTTTGGATAGATCAGTGTTTGGCAGGAAGCTGTTGGTGGCCTGAAAGCTTGGAATTATTTTTTGAGGGTTTGGGATTTTATGCAGAAAGCATAGGGACATTCTTCATCAGGAAGTGACAAGGGGATGATCTGATTAAATCAGTAAAATCAGACAGTGGTTAGCCAAGTAGAGGGTTACTTGTTTGATAGGAGATTTATAGAACTTGACTGATGTTTGGGTTTTGAAGAGGTGGGTTTTAATCGGCATAAAAGGAGGTGCCTGGATGGATGCTGGAGCCATCAATAGAAAGAATTCAGAAAGAGAAAACATAGAGAAAAATTCAATGTATGTTACTCTAATGTTTCTTTGCAGGAACTACTCCCTCTTCTACGGCAGCTAGAGCCCAATTCCAGAAAATTTTTTGAGTCTTACTTATTAGACAATTCTGTGTGGCTAAGCTATCCTCTGAAATATGTGTTTAAGTTTCAGAAGCTGACTGATAGGCCCATGGCCCGATATGGAATCTTCTGGGATGAAATAACTAAAAATGATAAAATTTCAGGTCCTCTTGGTGGCTTCTGTGATAGGTAAGAAACAGCCTGATGAGGACAACTTTCTCTACTTCTGTGAGTTTGTTGATTTTTTTGTAATGTTTATTTTCAATTTAAGTGATTTCCACTCTTAAATTTTCATTCTACTAATTTGTTCTTTTTTCCACCTTCTTATGGTGGTAGCCTAGTTCTTTGATTTTAAACATTTTTCCCTTTCTAGTATAGGCATGATAGCTATAATTTTTCCTCTAAGAACAATTACAGTGGCATCAAATTCTGATATGTTGTGTTTTCATTATCATTCAGTGTGAAATATTTTCTTATTTCCCTTGGCATTTCTTCCTTGACCCTTTGTTATTTCAATGTATTTTACTAAATTTCTAAATATTTGGGAATTATCTCATTGCTATCGATTTCTTATTTAATTCCATTATTATCTAAAAACAAACATTATATGCCTTAAATCCTTTTAAATATATATTAAGTATATCCTATGCCTGGCATATGGTCAGTATTGGTGAATGGTCAATATGCACTTGAAAATAAGTATAATCTGCCTTGTGTAGTGGAGTACTCTATAAATGTTAGTTAGGTCAACTTGCTTGATAATGTTTCTTAAATATTCTGTATCCATATCTTGCTCTCAAAAGTACAGGTTCAGCTAAAATACAGATTAGATTAATCCAGCCCCTCATACTGTGTCTTGACAGAAGAAGAGCCATGCCTTTTTGTGAAAGTTTTTTTTTTTTTATTTCTATCTCTACTTATATTTTACATAAATACCTAACATACCTTTTTAAAATACTGGATATATGAAGAATCAAACAAATGTGGCTTATGATCAAAAAAGTAAACAGTCATTATACCTATATAAGAGATGGCCCCAATTAGGGAATTATAAGACCAATTTGAAAATACTGTTTTAATAAATATGTTATAGGATCCAGTGAAAAAGGTATTTAGAAAACAACACAGAGACACATTATCGTCAAATTCCTGAAAAATAAAGTCTAAATAGCAGCCAGAGGGAAAAATACCTTATATATAGGGGAACAATGATAAGTTTACACTGATTTTGCAGCAGAATCCATGGAGCATGGAACACAATGGACTTATATATTTAAATTGTTGACAGCAAAATCTTGTCAACTTAGAATTCCATGTGAACCAAAAAAAAAAAACTTCAAAAATAGGCAAAGTAAAAATATTTTCAGATATAAAAATTGAGAGATATTTGTGTCTCCAGCAAGCCTGGCTAAAATAAATGCTCAAAGAAATCCTGTAAGATAAAGGGAAATATTACTAGATGGAAGTCTTTATCTGCAGGAACTTAAAAGAACACCACAAATAGTAAATATATGAGTAAATATATAAGAAGACTTGAAGTATCTTTATTTCAGGTATAAATCTATATCTATTTTAAAATATTTTAAATACTAAAGACATTTTAAAGCAAAGATGAAATCACTACATTATAGGGATTAATAATGTGTGTGGAAGGAAAATATCTGACAAGTGTGCAAAAGATGTGAGACATTGATTTCCTTTGTTGGATATTGTGTTTTATTTTTGTTTTTTTAAAAGATTTTATTTATTTATTTGACAGAGAGAGAGATAGCGAGAGCAGGAACACAAACAGGGGGAGTGGGAGAGGGAGAAGCAGACTTCTCGCCGAGCAGGGAGCCTGATGCAGGGCTCTATCCCAGGACCCTAGGATCATAACCTGAGCCGAAGGCAGATGCTTAACAACTGAGCCACCCAGGCACCCCCTGGATATTGTGTTTTAGTCTATGAATATCTGTCAGCTGTAATCCAAACAGGCTTGAATCAAATCTCTCCCAAGGCAACAGAAGCAAAGCCTATGAAATGGGATTACAAATTTAAGCCTCCTGAAGTTTCCATGGAAATGCCTAGTCCTTGTCTTTCCTCAAGATCACATCGAGGCAGTGGTGTGTTAGCAAACTGGCACTCCAGGGAAAAAAAGGTTCTTAACATGTAGTGTTTGCTGATTTTTATGGTGTGAATACTCTCACTATGACCAATTTCAAGCTACTAATAATTTAACAACCTGCTCATAAAATTCCTGATTATCAGTTGGCTGTCATGCACGGAACTAGGTATCTTCAAACCCACTGAGTCCACATCTCTACACTTCCTTGATGTGGCCTCTTCTCACTCTCTTGTTGTGGAGTTTGTTCTGTCAGTCCTCAGGTTGATTTCTTGGGTATTCAGAATGATTTGAAAGTTATCTTGTTGTGTTTAAGAGATGATATGAGCCTAGGGTTCTCCTACTATGCTGCCATCTTAGTTTCTCCACTGTTTACCAATTTTTAAATGCATTTCTACTGTGTATGAATTTTCTTGGTGTCCTTCTTCTGAAAATGTCTTTACTTCCCCTTCATTCTTAAAGGATATTTTCACTGTATATAGGATTCTGGATTCAAAGTTCTTTTCTTTCAGCAGTTGAAAAATGTAAGCCACTTCCGTCTGGCCTCTATGGTTTATGATTAGAAATGCACAGTCATTTGAATCATTATTCACCTAAGGTAAAACATTTTTTTCTAACCGTTCCAAGATTTCTTTTTTGTCTTTAGTTTTTAACAGTTTGATTATGACATGTCTGGAAATGTGTTTCTTTGGGTTTACCTCTTTAGGGTTCACTGATCTTGAATCTGCAGGCTTATGCCTTTTGACAAACTTTAAAACTTTAGAGCCTTTATTTTTTAATTTTTCAGCCATGCTCTCTCCTCTCTTTTTAAGACTCCAATGATAGGTATGTTAGATCTTTTGCCATTGTCACACAGGTCCCTGAGGCATTCAGGGACTGTTTATGCTGTTTTTCAAATTGGATCATTTCTATTGATTTATCTTATCAAACTTATCAAAGTTTGCTGACTTTGTTTCTCTTTTATCTCAATTATGCTATTCAGTCCTTCCAGGGAGTTTTTAATTAGATTATTGTAATTTTTCCATTCTAGCATTTCTATTTGGGTTTTCATTACCACTTCTATCTATTTACTGATACTTTCTACATTAAACTTTGTTTCAAGTATGTTCATAATTGCTCAATCAAATGCTTTTTATGACAGTTCTTTAAGTCTTTATCATATATTTCCAGCGTCTGTGTCATCCCTGTGTTGTTAGCTGTTTGTCTTTTCCCATGAAAGTTAAGGTATCTGTGGTTCTGTGTATGTCAAAGTAATTGGGGTTTTACTCTGAACAGTTTGAGTGTTATGTCATGAGACTTTGGATCTGGTTAAATCTTATAAACAATGTTAATATTTTTGTTTTAGCAGGCACTCAGTTTGGTTAGGTCAAGCTGCAAGTTTCAACCTGCCCTCTGTGGGCTGTAGTTCCACTGTCAGTTCAGTTTTCTAAACCTTTGCAGTGCTATTTGGATTTGTTTCACACATGTACTACCTAGTGGTTATTCTGGGACCTGGACAGTGGTCTATCAGGTAGCAAAATTCTCAAAGTCTTTGGTAGGCTAATTATGATCAAATCTAAGCATTTGAAAGTTGGAGGTGATCTGAAAAGTTCATAAACAGCTTTATGGAGGCACTTTCCCAAGAATAAGTTCTTTGCCATCTTTCTAGTACTTTCTGGTTTCCTGGGCTCTCCTTTTCTGTCCTCCAGATAGAAATTACCCACTTATGTGACTATGTCACTTCACCCCAGAAGTGACATAGAACAGAGAGAGAGTTAAAACAAAAAAGAGGGTCACCTGGGTAGCTCAATCCGTTGAACATCCAACTCTTGATTTCAGCTCAGGTAATGATCTCAGGGTTGTGAGATCGAGCCCTGCTTCAGAAAAAGGCATTTCTCCCTGCACTTTTGGAGTTGTAGCTTGCGACCCCTTCTGCTGTAGGATTGCCCTGGGGGCTGAGGCTCAAGAGCACCAAAAAACTGCAAGAACTGATACACAAATTCAGTAAATTTACAGTGTATAAAATCAACACACAAAAATCTGATGCATTTCTGTACACCAATAATGAAGCAACAGAAAGAGAAATTAAGAAAGCAATCCCATTTATAATTGCATCAAAAATAATAAAATACCCAGAAATAAACTTAACCAAGGAAGTGAAAGACTTGTATTCCAAAAAGTATAAAACATTGATGAAATAAATTGAAGATAACACAAATATTGTTAAAAGGTCCATACTACCCAAAGCAATCCACAGATTTAATGCAATCCCTATCAAAATACCAATGGCATTTTTCACAGAACTAGAACAAACAATCCTCAGATTTACATGGAACCACAAAAGACCCTGAATGGCCAGAGCAATTCTGAAAAAGAAAAGCAAAGCTGGAGGCATCACAATTCCAGACCTCAAGTTATATTACAGAGCTGTACTAATCAAAACAGTATGGTACTGACACAAAAATAGACACACAAATCAATGGAACAGAATAAAAAATCCAGAAGCAAGCCCACAACTATATGGTCAATTAATCTTTGACAAAGCAGGAAAGAATATCCATTGGATAAAAGACAGTCTCTTCAACAAATGGTGTTGGCAAAACTGGACAGCGACATGCAAAAGAATGAAACTGGACCATTTTCTTACACCATACACAAAAACACCTGTGTTTTTTGCTTCAGTTTGACATGATTATATGATCTTCTTTAGCCTGTTAATATGCTGAATTACATTTACTGATTTTTGAATGTTGAACCAGTCTTGCACACATAGAATAAATGTCACTTGATCATGGTGTATAATTATTTTAATAGATTGTTTTATTTGACTTCCTACATTTTATTGAGGATTTTTGCATATATGTTTTGGAGAGAAGTTGTTTTACAGTTTCCCTTTATTGTAATGTCTTTAATTTTCATATCTGAGGAGTTAATACTGGTATCATAGAATGAATTAGGAAGTGTTTCATCTGCTTCTACTGTCTGGAAGTTATTATGAATTTTTAGTATTATTATTATTCCTTAAATTACTGAGAAATGTTACCAGGGAAATCATCTGGGCCCAGTGCTTTGTTTTGGGAAGGTGATTAATTATTGATTAACTTATTCAGATGATCTGTTTCTCCTTGTGTGATATTTTGTAGTTTGTATTTTTAAAGGAGTTAATTCATTTCATTGAAGTTATAAAATGCATGGGCATGAATTTGTTCATGCTCTTCTTGTATGATCCTTTGAATTTCCATGAGAATCAGTAGTACTCACCTCTCTTTCACATCTCATATTGGTAATATTTTGTGTCTTCTCTCTTTTTTTTATTCATAGTTAGTAGGGCTAGACATACTGGCTTTTTCAAAGACCTAGCTTTTGGCTTTGTTAATTTTCTTTGTTTTATGTTTTCACTTTCATTGATTTCTGTCTTAATTTTTATTACTTTTTTTCCTGCTTGCTTTAGGATTACATTGCTTTTTTTCTCCTTTTTTCTAAGGGGGAAATTTAGGTGATTGATTTTAGATATTTCTTGTCTTCTAATATATATATGCATTTATGCTATAAATATCTCTCTAAGTGCTGGTTTTGCTGCATCCCACAAATTTTGAAAAACTATTTTGATTTAAATTTTTCTTGAGACTTCTTCATTGATCCATGTATTATTTAGAAGTATGGTGTTATTTCCAAATACTGGGGAGGACTTTTTTTCAGGAGTAGAATTTAGTGATTCATCACTTAAATATAACACCCAGTACTCATCACAACAAGTACCACTGGGGAGGATTTTCTAGCTATCTTTCTGTTACTGATTTACAGTTTAATTCCGTTATGGCCTGAGAACATTATATGGTTTCTATTCTTTATATTTGTTAAGAGATTGGGGGGGGGTTTGGCCCAAAATGTGGTCTATTTTAGTAAATGTTCCATATGAACTTAAGAAGAAATGCATCTTGTTCTTTGGGAAAGAGCATTCTACAAATGTAATTAGATGAAGTTGGGTGATCATGCTGTTCAGGTCAACTGCCTTATTGACTTTCTGTCTGCTTGATTTATCTATTACTGACAGAGGGGTATGAAAGTCTCTAACTACAATAGAACTTGCAGTTCTATCAGTTTCAGACTCAGGTAATTTAATATTCTAAGTGCATACACAAAAAAGATTGTTTTATCTTCTTGGAGAAATATCCCTGATAGTTTTTCTTGTCTGAAATATGTTTAGTCTGAAATTAATATGGCCATTCCAGCTTTGTTTTGATTAGTGTTAGCATAATATGTCTTTCTGTTAGTAGACTCAGGTCCTTGGACCCAGCAAAAGTAGAAACAAAGCTGGACCCAAAATGTACAAACACAGGCAAGGCTTTATTGGGGCAACAGCTCGAGCTGAAGGGAGACACAGGCACAGCTGGAAAGTGGGACTGGCTCTCCGAACAATGGCCAGGGAAAGTTTTAAAGGGGCTGAGGTGGGAAATGAGTGATATTTAAGTACATAGGGGAGGGGAAATATAGGAAGTTGGTGGCACAGGCACAGTTGAGGGAACATGCTTCTTCATAATCGTATATTTCGTTTGCCTGTTAAATCTCCACCCCTGAGTGTGATTTTTAGTATTGTAATGAGGGGGAAAGTTGGTGAAAGTTAAGCACTGGGGTCCTTCTTGAGGCTGACCCATTTTGTCCAGTCTTTGCCAGTCTTTGTAGGAAGCATGCTCCTTTCAGTAAGCATCCTTCTTCTACATTCCTGCAAAATATTGTCACTTGGGAGGCATAGAATTTTAGTCTTCCTTCCTTCCCTCCTTCCTTCCTTCCTTCCTTCCTTTCTCTTTCTTTCTTTCTTTCTTTCTTTCTTTCTTTCTTTCTTTCTTTCTTTCTTTCTTTCTTTCTTTCTTTCAGATGTAACCAAAGAATGCTGGATTTTATGGTCAAGGTTGAGGGGACCTGAGTCCAGTCCCTGCTCTGTCTCATCTCCATTTTTTACTTTTAAACTTTCTAGGTCTTTTTAATTAAATTGGACTTTGTAGACTACATATAGTTTGGACTTTTTTTATCCACTTTGACAATCTCTTTTAATCTCTTTCAAGTAGTGTATTTAAACTATTCATAGTTATGTGTTATTGATATAGTTGGAGTAATATATTCGTAACTTTGTACATTACATCTACTCTTTTTCTGACTTCTCTAGTTTTAACAAGGCATTTTATTTAATTCCATTTTATTACCTCTTGGCATACCACTAATGCATTTTTTAAAAAATTAGTCCTCATCCTAGAGTTTATGATGTACATATTAAAATAATGAAAATCACCATTAAATAATAATATATACTTCATGTGTAGTGCAGGAATATGATGGCAGAATCCCTCCCTCCAGTTACTTGTAACATTGTTGTCATGCATTTTACTTATCTCTCTGTTATAACCACTAATACAGTGCTACTATTATTGCTTCAAACACATGGTTATTTTTTCTATCAAGTATGAAAAAGAAAAATAAAATCTATTCATGACTTTTTAATTCCTTTTCAGGCACTCTTCCTGTCTTTATATGGATTCAAGTTTCTGACCAGTACCATTTTTCTTCTGAAGATTTTCTTTTCATGCTTATTCCAGAACATGTCTGCTGATAATGGATTTCCTCATTTTTGTTTGTCTGAAAAGCTTTCATTTTTACCCACTTCTGAAGGTTAATTTTCCTAGACCTAGAATCTAGGGGTTTTTTTCCTTTTAAAATGTTAAATTTTTTACTCTGCTCTCCTCTTGTTTGTGTGTTTACTGACAGTTTTTCCATCGTAATTCTCATCCTTTTTATCTTACATGGAAGGTGATTTTTTTTCCCTCTAGCTTCTTTTAAGATTTTTCCCTTTGCCTTGAGTTTTCCGTAATTAAAATATGATATGCATAGGTGTTTATTTTTCCCACTTACTCGTCTGAGTCTCTGGTTTGCTTTTTGTCATTGATTTTGGATAATATACTGCCATTATTCAAATATTTCTTCTGCTCTGTTCTTTCTTCTTATGGTATTCAAATTATGCATATATTATGACTTTTGATATTATCCTGCAATACATTCTGCTCTCTTGTTTGTTTTTTTCTTTCATTGCTTTTTTTTCTCTTTGCCTTTTAGTTTGGGAAGTTTCTATTGACTTCAAGCTCACTGATTCTTTTCTTGGCTGTGTCTAATCTACAGATGATCCCATCAAAAGTACTCTTAATTTCTCCTAAAGTATCTATTTTTTTATTTTAATTTTATTTTTTTAAGATTTTACTTATTTATTTGAGAGAAAGAGAGAGAGCGCACAGAGGGAGAGGGAGAAGTAGACTCCCCGCTGAGCAGGGAGCCCGATGCAGGACTCAATCCCAGGACCCTGGGATCATGACCTGAGCCAAAGGTGGACGCTTAACTGACTAAGCCACCCAGGCACCCTGTTAATTTTATTTTTTTAGAGAAAGAGAGAGCATACTTGTATGAGTGGGGGGGCAGAGGGAGAGAGAATCTTAAGCAGGCTCCACGCCCAGCATGAAGCCTGATGTGTGGCTTGATCCACGACCCTGAGATCGTCACTTGAGCTGAAATCAAGAGTTGGACACCTAACTGACTGAGCCATCCAGGCGCCCCTTAAAGTGTCTATTTTTAAAGTTTCTAGAATTGCTTTTGATTTGTATTAGAGTTCTGTCTCTCTGCTTACATTACCCATAAGTTCTTTTATGTCCTCTATTTTTTGCATGAGCGCCCTTAAGACATTAATAAGTTACTTTATTTCTGCAGGTAGGCCTGCATTGCTATATATATCCCTCTTAGAATTGCTTTCATTGTGTCCTAAAGACTTGACCATTGGCTTTTTATTTCCATTTGTCTCCATGTATTTCTTTTACTTCTTCTTTGATTTCTTCATTGACCCATTGGTTGTTCAGTATCATGTGGTTTGTGGGTTTTTTACATTTTTTCCTTGTGATTGATTTCTAGTTTCATACCACTGTGGTTGCAAAAGATGCATGGTATGATTTCAGTCTTCTTAAATTTATTGAAGCTTGTTTTGTAGCCTTACATGGGATCTATTCTGGAGAATGTTCCATGTGCACTTGAAAAGAATGTGTATTCTATTGTTTTGGGATAGATGGTTCTATATCTGTTATGTCCATCTGGTCTATGGTGTCATTCAAAGCCATTGTTTCCTTATTGATTTTCTGCCTGGATGATACATTCATTGTTGTAAGGGGGTTGTTAAAGTCCCCTACTACCATTGTATTATCATCAATTTCTCTTTTTGACCATTAATATCTGCTTTATGTATTTAGGTGCCCCAGTGGGTGTGTAGATATTTACAGCTGTTATATCCTCTTGTTGGATTGATCCCTTTATCATTATGTAATGCCCTTTTTTTGTTTCATGTTACAGTGTTTGTTTTAAAGTCAATTTTGTCTGATATAAGTGTTGCCATTTTAGCTTTTTGTTTGTTTCCATTTTCATGGTAAATGTTTTTCCATCCCTTCGCTTTCAGTCTGTATGTGTCTTTAGGTCTGAGATGAGTCACTTGTAAGCAGTATGTAGATGGGTCTTGTTCTTTTATCCATTCCATCACCCAATTACTTTTGGTTGGAGCATTTAGGCCATGTATATTTAGAGGAATTATTGATAGATATGTACTTATTGCCATTTTATTTGTTTTCTGGTTGTTTTTGTAGTTTTCTGTTGCTTTCTTCTTCTCTTGCTCTCTTTCTTTGTGAACGATGAGTTTCTGTAGTGTTATGTTTGTAATCATAGTTATTTTAAATTCCCTGTCTGATAATTCTGAAATCTGTGTTATATCAGTGTCTTGAGTTTTGAAGCTTGCTTTATCTCTTCAGACTGATTTTGAGTGCATTTTGGCATGCTTTGTAACCTTTTCCTGAAAACCAGACATGATGTATTAAGTAATAGGATCTGAGGTAAATAGGCCATTAGTATGAGGTTTTATATTAATCTGGCTAGGAGTTAGTCTGCATTCAATGTTTGCCATAACTGTAGGCACCAGAGGCTTCAATTTCCTCTTGTGTCCTTGTTTTTTGTTTCCCCTGCTGTGTTTAGACTACTTTAAGGACTCCTTGTCAAAGTCTGTGTCTTCCAACTCTTTCAGCTGTGGTCCACTGTCATTTTACAGTGGAGCCCTATTAGTGTTTCTATAGAAATCTAAAGAATGTGCTATTGGACTATGCATAGACAACTCTGATCAAGGGTTACCAACCCACAACCATGGGCCAAAACTTGCACACCACCTGTTTTTGTACACCCTGGGAGCTAAGATTATTTTTTCATTTTTAAATGCTTGAAAGAAACCAAAAGAATAATATTCCATGACACATGACAGTTACATGAAATTCAAATCTTGGTGTACACAGATAAGGTTGACTGGGATACAACCAAAGAGAAAATGAGCTCTGGATTTCACTACCCTTTGATTTCACAATCAAATATTTTTGGATTTGGAGTGCAAACTAGTCATCTGACAGGCTGCGGGACTGTGCGGGTTACAAATAGTTTTATGGGATACACAGAAACACAGAGGAATGGATTTCAAATGCATCTCTAATTCTACTGCACTGGATTATATATGCTCACATTCCATTGCCTGCATTTTTCTTATAAGAGGTATGGGCCACTACAATGATATATTGGCTCTCTCCTTGCCTCCCTTCTTTCCTAGGGTAATCAAAGTGTAGTAATCCAGACAGTGATATTGGTATAAGGTTAGAACAATTCTCAGTGGGACAAAAAAGAGACTGCAGAAATAGAACCACACATTATGGTCAGTTCATTTTAGACCAAGATGCCAGGGAATTCAATGAGGAATTAAGTTTCTTTCTACAAAAAGTGTTAGAACCAACTGAAGAAAATAAAAAAGAAAGAAACCTTATGTCATTTCATATGCAAAAATAATTCAAAATGAAACTAAATGTTAAAACTAGAAACATAATAATTCTTCTAAAAGAAAACAGGAGAGTATCTCTGTGACTTTTGCCTAGGCCAGGATGTCTTAGGACAACAAATGTTAACTACTGAAGGAAAACTCTAAGAATTGAACTGTTTAAAATGTGAAGTATCCCTCTAGCATCATTATTAACATACATAAACTAAAATTAACAAATGTTTACCATACCAATTCTTGGTGAGGATATGAAGCTTTTAAAATGCTCATAGACTGCTAGTTGGAGCATAAAACCATAAAACCACTTTTGATAGCTGTTTGTAAGATTTCTGAATAGTGGAACTTATACTTAACACCATATGACCCATTCATTCTGCCCCTGGGTATTTCCCAAGAGAAATGAAAACATAAGTCCATGCAAAGACACATACACAAATATTCATAATGGCCTGATTCAATGACCCCAAAATGGGAAACAATCCAAGGGGCCATCAATAGTGAGAAAAACAAAACATAGACTATCATACAATAGAATAAAGCTCAGCAACAAAATAGAATGAAGTACTAATGCATTCAATAACATAGTTGATATTCAAAATTATTATACTGAGTGAATGAAGCAAGAGCACAAGAATGATACTGTGTGCTTCCATTTATATAAAATTCTAGAGATTTCTATCCAACCTATAGTAACAACAGATCAGCATTTATCTGGGACTAGGGACATAAGGAGGGACAGGCTGCAAAGCGCACAACAAATCTTTTAGTTAAGGTGGAACTGGCTTGCATCTTGATTATGGCAGTTCTTTCATGTGGTATATACCCAAGATAATAGGTAGATAAGGAGGGGTCTCAGGAAGACAGGTCAGATTTTCCATAGACACTGTATACCTGGATGTATACTTTGGCATGTAGAGGGGTTTATTTATAAAGAGTGGGAAACATCTGTAAAATATTCATGCAAAGCTAGAGGAAGAGAAGGAAGATGAGTGGGCTATGGGTAGACTCAAGGATAGCCTGAGTTAACAGTCAAACTATCACAGTCCAAAGGGCTAGAGTCAGTGATCGTGTCAGAAGTTGCTCATTGCAGTGAAGCCATGGTGGGGCTTGATCAATAGGAAGATTCACCAGTTTCAGATAGAGCCCGGAAAGTTATGTCCATGGGGTTATCAGTCACATACATTACAGTGGAGGCAGGATGCAAGGGAATGCAACTGCATCAACCTTAACTGGGTAAAGCTGTCTATTCATGATCCAGGGACCAGGAGGAAGCCAACTTGATCCCCTTCTACCAGCATAATAAAGTCGAATAAACCCAGTAAGGTATTCCTGCTGTCACTGTGGAGAGTAGGAAGGATAAGATATAATCTGAAAGACAAAAAAATTAACACAAGGAGATAAAATGTTTCCTTAACATGTTCCTTTGAAAATACCATGGCCCATACAAGCCAAAAGGAAATACAGTCGTTACTGTATGTATGTCCATTGATTGTTTGACAGTCTCTTCAAAAGGTACAGTCTCATTCTCCATTCTGAGTGTAGCTAGGGTGAGTGACTAGCCTACAATGGATAGAAAGAAGCAGAAGTTCTATTGTGTCACTTCCAAGAGTAGGTCATAAAAGGCATGGAGGAATCTGTTTTCATTGGTCTCTCAATTAGATGACTTACTTTGGGCAAAACAATATGCCATATCAAGAGGACACTCAAGTAGCCTAAGGTGAGGTCACATGGCACAATGCTGAGAGCTCCTGCTAATAGCCATGTGGATAAATCATCTTAGAGGTGCATTGTTCACTCCAGTCAAGCCTTCAGATGACTGCAACCCTGGCCAACATCCTGAATGCAATCTCATGAAAGACTTTGCATTAGAACCACCCAGCAACTAAGCTGCTCCTGAATTCCTGGCCCACAGAAACTGTGAGATAATAAATGTTTATTGCTTTGAGCAACTGGTTAGAAGTATATTGGGAGTAGAATTTTGGTGTCCTGGCTCCTAGTTCACCAGGCTTAATTTCTCAATGCAGAGGATTGTGGAATGATTGGAAATGTTTAGGAAGGGTTAGGAGGAAAGAGTTAAGACAATACTGTGAGTTAAGTGGGTGAGGGGTTAAGGAGGACACTTGTAGTGATGAGCACTGGGTGTTGTATGTAAGTGATGAATCACTAAATTCTACACCTGAAACTAATATTACACTGTATGTTAACTGGAATATAAATAAAAACTTGAAGAAAAAAAGAAAAAAATTTTTTAAATCATTTCAAAAAGAAAAAAAAAATACTGTGAAGGAAAGAGAATGTGTAAATCCCTGTGACCCCTCACTTCTAAATTTTTTTTTTAAGATTTTATTTATTTATTTGACAGAGAGATAGACAGAAGAGCACAAGTAGAGAGAGTGGCAGAGGGAGAGGGAGAAGCAGGCTCTGCACTGAGCAGGGAACCCGATGCGGGACTCGATCCCAGGACCCTGGGATCATGACCTGAGCCGAAGGCAGACGCTTAACCATCTGAGCCACCCAGGCGCCCTCACTTCTAAATTTTTAAATGTCATAACATAATAAAAAAAAAGAGAAAAAAAAGAAAAATATAAAACATTACTGATAGAAACTTTAGCATATATTTAGAAAATGTGTCTTTAGAAAAGCCCTAAATAAATAGGGGGATATAAAATATTTATGTATGGGATGACTCAGTATTATTAAGATATTAATTCTCCCCAAACAGATCTATTTATTCAAGACAATGCCTGTGTAAATTCTAGTAATATTTTTGTGTAAGTTAGCAAGTTCATCCTAAAATTTATATTAAAATATAAAAAATGAGCAAAACAAAGGAAGAAGAACAAAGTTGGAGAACATTCAAGACTCTGTCTCTCACCTAGGAACCATATACCTCAAATAGACAGTCGGGAGAAAGTTCTATTTTTTTTTAATAAACTTTTTTAGAATAGCTCTAGACTTTACATAAAAATTGAACAAATTAGATGAACCGTTCTCCTATGCTTTGCACCCTGTTTCCTCTATGACTGTCATCTTCTGTTGTTCTATTTGTTACAATTAATAAACAAATATCAACACAGAAAAAAAAATAAATGTCTGTGTAGATCTGAGGGCAGGACCAGCTTACACAAAACCATTGAATGTTGTGTGTTGAGTAGGACTCACTCCCCACGCGTCTTTCTTCCTCTTTACTTGGATGTGTCTTTACTTCATCAAGGGACTGGAGCAGGGATGGGATACTGTATTAAAGGCAATTATGTATAGGCTGGATATGGGGAAGGGAAGCAGCCTCTGAAGGACGTTTACCCATAACTGCCACACTATGATTCCTTTATCTTTGATAGTGGCAATTTCACTCAATGAAAATACTCTTCTTGGGGAAATCTGAGCACAGGTTTCACTTAGATGGGCTAGGCTCCTCAGACTAAGGCTGTATCCCAAGTGATGGTGACCCCTTTTTCTGCTGGTTCTCTTGCCTGCTGAATAACTGAGACTGAAGAGACACCAAAATGATATCCATATCAAGAGAGCAGTGAATAAATAGCCAGTGGGGATGGTGTTGTAGGAAGGCTGTGGTGCTGAGAGAGAGTTAGGGTATATTGGGAAATAATGAGGATTTCCTCATTGTCCTTAAAACATTGTTTCTAGTCCATAGTTTGAGCTGTGGTCTCTTGTCCCTGGATACCTGGGAGATGTATGTCCCAAAGACAAGGATTTGGGGGAATGGATTAGTTGGCATTCTCTAACAGTTAGGGAAGCTGATAGTATGTCTGTGTAGTGAAGACTTCTACTACTTGCATCCCTAGATGCAAGAGGGAAAGGAATAAACCCAGGGGCCAGAAGACCCATCCACAGGCACCTGGGAAATATATAGCCCCATGGATGTGACGATGCATTTTACTTACAGCCTATGCCTTTGGATCCTGGAACCTAGGTCCAGAAATGGAGGATGCATCTGTTTGACCATCTGTAGTAAACCAGTCCCCATATTTATTGGTCACCCAGGGATTTAAGTAGAGTTTATACTCATATTTCAGGTCTTATGCCTTTTGTGGTTCTCTAGCTTTTAGGTCTCCCCTCTTCTTAAATTTCCAGCTGCTCATCCAGACCTAAATTCTATTCTGTCTTATCTTCAGCTTGGGTGATAAGGCTGTCTGTCATTTCCCTCCATAGTATTTGTGGGGGTTGGGGAGCACTCTACAATAAGAAAGCCATAAATTCTCAACTCTTACTCTTTTTCCATCTTATATTTTCCCATTTCCTTTGGCTTCTGCCTGCTTTTTGATGCTTTCCATACCTTTAAATATTTGTTTTCTTATACTCTTTACCAGTTTCATAATTGTTATCTGTGGGACAGTTCACATGACTTTTTCATCCATTTCATTCTATGGTCCTGGACTATATTTTAAAACCCCAGGGGTGTTTGGGTGGCTCAGCTGGTTAAGCGTCTGCCTTTGGCTAAGGTCATGATCCCAGGTCCTGGGATGGAGCCCCGCGTCGGTCTCTCTGCCCAAGTGGGGAGCCTGCTTTTCCCTCTCCCTCTGCAGCTCCCCCTGCTTGTGCTCTCTCACACTCTCTCTCTGTCAAATAAATAAATAAAATCTTTTAAAAAAATAAAAATAAGGCCCCAAAGAGACGGGAAATTTATGAAGTTTGTGCGAGCATTTTAAAGGGACAGTAAGGTGGAGGTATGGTATACTATTGGTGAAGTTTTCCCCCATTAATACTCCATTCTGTTGAGACTCCTCAGTAAAAGTTACACCAACACTTACACAGGCTCACACTAATACACAAACAAGATAAATATGATGTTTACAGTATTGACATCACATTGTAATTATTGATAATAACTCATCTTCAGAAATACTTCTCTTTTCCTTCCTATCCCACTTGAATTCGATCAGTTGAAATGTGTACTGGTTAAGCAGCCATGCAGATATTGAATCTGACAGGTATATTCTCCTTTCCATGTCCACAATAAGTCTAGGAATGGAGCTGGATCCCTGAAACTCCAAGACTTGTAAGTCCTCTGGATACAGAAACAGTACATACTGACCTCTCCAAAGGAAGGACCAAACTGGGCGATTATTTTGTGGTTGAGAAAAGTAAATTATTCAACTGTGCTAAAGAGAACAAGGGGAAGGCAGCTCCTGTCTATGGTCCAGTGGATCCTCCCTGCCCAACCCTGTGCCCACTCCTGTCTGTCTGTTGTTTCTAGATCTGTCTGGTCCTCGTTTGCATGCCTCATGAGGTATACAGAACTGCATTTTTAATTTTGGCTCTGCTCTGTGTTCAAAAGGAGCAGGGCTGCCTGCCAGGGGGATAGGCCTGGAACCTGAAAGACTTTTTTAAAAAAGGCTGTCACTGGAGCAGGAGAGGAGTGTTTTGTTTTTTTTTTTTTTGTAAAGATTTTATTTATTTATTTGACAGAGAAAGACACAGCGAGAGAGGGAACACAAGCTGGGGGAGTGGGAGAGGGAGAAGCAGGCTTCCCGCCAAGCAGGGAGCCCGATGCGGGGCTCAATCCCAGGACCCTAGGATCACGACCTGAGCCAGAAGGCAGATGCTTAATGACTGAGCCACCCAGGCGCCCCGAGAGGAGTGTTAAGAGAGGGAGGGAAGGGGGCTTTCTTAAGGAGGGAAGTAACAGCCAGGGTGTCACTCACTTCTCTCTTAGTCCCTATTTTTTGTATCGTGAATCTTGGGATCTACTCACAGCTTTGCCAGCAACCCAGAGTCTGATTTTGAGGATGTTACTTCCTCATTGTGGGTACCCTAGTTTCCTCATCTGTATACTAATGGGGATCTCTTGTACACCTGCAAATTAGTATCATGCTCCCGTAGGTTATCTCTGCATATCATTTCCAACTACTGCTCAAGAAAGGGACTATTTCCAAAGAAAATCTTAGGGAGATGTTTGTTTCTCTCCTTTCTTCCTTTGTTCCTTTTTTCCCCTCCCTCTGTTAATAGCACTAATCTCTTCACATCACTTAGGTAACAATCTTTCACCTTCTGACTCACAAATCTTGTAGAATTTTCTGTAAAGTGTTATCTTACCTCTTCTCACTGTCCCTGTCCTAATTCCTAAAGTACTCACCATTTACCTGGTCTACATTAAAAGCCAGGAGATCTGTGTTCTCACGTCAGAAGGGAGTAGAGGAGGGTGGCAGGGTGATGGACATTGGGGAGGGTATGTGCTATGGTGAGCGCTGTGAATTGTGTAAGACTGATGAATCACAGACCTGTACCCAGGAAACAAATAATACATTATATGTTAATAATAAAAAAAATAAAAATTATATATATTATAAGAAAAAAAAAAAAGGGGACTCTGTGGCCCTGGTTGCTTCCCCTCTCTAGACTTCATCTCTTTGTTTGTAAAGTGAGGGGTTTGACCATCTTGGTCTCCAAGTGGAAGTTGATTAGGGTTATAGAGAGGGCTCTGAAATGATTGTCAAGAGCCCTGAACTCCAGTCACAGTTTCATCACTACCTAGCATGTGATTTAGCTCCAATCCCTTTCCACTTTTGAGCCTCAGTTTCCCACCTGAACATCCATTTCTGATAATTGAAGACTCTTAGACTTCAGCAAATAAGAACCTAGGCCTCTGATCTGCCTGTGTCTTTCCAAAACCCATACCCTGAGCATATGGAGTGTTTTCTTAGCCTTTGGATTGCTTCTTGGAAATGTGTCTAGTAAAGAGCTCTTTCTCTTGTGTTTGATGCTTTATCATCCCTGATAAGCCTTCGGCCCCCTCTGCCTTGGGCCCTGGGGGCCTGTACCTATGGGCTTTAATGACAAAATGTTATAAATTAGTGCAATTACAGTATTCTTCAATCCTGGCCCTCTCCTTATGCTGTCCTCCTTCCATATCAGTTTCCTCTTATTTTAACCTAGTGAGCAGAACTTCTGGCTGCCACACTGTAACAACCAGAAGCTAAGGCCAGTTAAGCCATGACTGAGTCATTAGACACCTAAGCTAATTATAGAGTCCAGAATATTAGATGGAGGAGAGAGGCCAACAGGAAGGAAAATAAGGTACGTCTTCACTGGAGAGAAGTCAGCAGCTGAGTAGGTGAGGGCTGAAAACCATTTCCCACCTCAAGACCATGGGAGACATGGGCCTGGTATGGACAACATGGCATGTCCCCTCAACTACCAGGCCAGAGGGAAGGGCAACCAGGCCTCTTCCCGCCTCAGGAAAGTAATTTTTGATACCTCCCTGACAACATGCCGCAAACACAGAGATTTGGCTCTGGATTTTTAAGTAAAATTCAGAGTAACAGGCAGAAGCAATTACTGAGCACCCTGAGTCCTAATCTTGTGGTGCTTTCCTTATCCTCCAAATACTCTGTAGAAGTTTCTCTAATGAAAAAATCCTCTTTCTTCCTGTTTGAGGCTCCCTTTTCCCAATCAAGGACCTTGCTGACCTGGCTTCTTTTTATGGGCTTTTAATGACAAAAGGCTATCAATTTGTGTAATTAGAGTATTCAAATTACAATTCTTCCTTCCCCCTTGAGGCTGGCTGCCCACCTTTCTAGCTCCCTTTTAATTTTATTTGGTGAGGAAAACTCTTGTCAGGATTGCCATAGAAGCCGAACCACCAGACCAATTAGGCCATTGAGGATCTGGACACTGACACTCAAAGCCGTTTATAGGTCTTAAAACTTGAAGGCGGAGCAAGACTGCTGGAATGAAAACAAAGAGTGTCTCACCTGGAGAGAAGGGGCAGCTAAGCTCCTTAGGGCTTCAGCCAATACTGCACCCCTAACATCATCTTTACTCCCTGTATTCTTTAGAGAAGGGGAAGGAGAGAGGCAGGAGTAAGAGGGGTTATACCTGATTAAGGATGAAATTCTGGGTTTGGACATCGGACCTCATGCTGTTAGACTAACTCCTGCCATGTCCCCAAACCCACCCCTGTAGCATGCCCTCCCCAGTGGGTATCCTCACTTCCTAATAAGTTACCTGGCACATAGTATGTACTAGTAGTGCTTGTGTCCATCAGTCCCACTAGACAGAGGACTACAAGATAGAGCACAATGACAACACCTTGGAATGTGGGCAAGTGAAGACTTCCTAATCCAGTGGATTTTTCTAGGAAATGACAGTAACAAAAAACCTTTGTAATCTGGTTTACGGCCCCCTGTTCACAGTCTGGCTCTTCTGCCTTGTGGTGGTGCTGCTGCTGCTTCTTGGTGAAGGTGGGGGCAGTGAAGGTGGCATTAGGCTATTAATCACCAAAGACCATAGAGTATCAGGTTATTCTCACCTGCAAGAAATTCTTCCTCTTTCAGTACCCCCTCTACATTCACAGGCTCCCACGCATTTTCACTGAGAGAGCAGAGCTTTTGCCTGCATTGCCATAGCAACCAGAAGCCAAATAGCTTAGAAGGGTGTTATGCTGGGTCCTCAAGAGCAATGGTCAAGAGAGAATTCTTGAGACATTTATGGTGTAACTTAGTTTATTTAAAAAGCACGGGGACAAGATCATGGGCAGAAAAAGCTGCACTTATTATGGTGTGAGACTGGTGGTAATCAGCCTTACTTAGTAATCAAAGGGAAGGGACCAGGCAGGGAGTATCAGATTACAAAAGTTTCTTCAAATTTCTTTGAATTTCAACTCTTAAAACTACTTTTGCAAGATTCTTCTGGTGCTTATCATTCAGTTTAAACAGGCTTCACACTAGGGTAGGCCCCAAGAGCTGCTTCTGGTCAGTGAGGCCTTTACATTACTCACCTATAGCAGCGTAGAGGAGAAAGGTAATGAGTCAGATTTGCAGCCAGCCACTCCATCACTACTCATACCCTTCTCTTTTCTCTGGGGAAGCAAGTGTCTAGCAGAGGTGAAAGACAGAGAAAGAGTCCATTGTGGAAAATGTTAAATCACTGGAGAGAGTGGAAAAGGAGAATGGGTAGCTCCATGACAACTCCCTCAAAATCTTCCCTGGCTATTTATATACTAAGAATTTTTAACTCTCACAAATTCAATTTGGTGATTTAAATTTTCCTAGATAATTATTTTTTTAATCTAAATTTTCAACTTCATTTGCATAATACTCTCTTTTTAGTCTTAATTTCTTCCCTACTGCTGCATTAAAAACAAACAAAAGACAAAAAGTAACTGGATGTCCCAATTAAAAAAACAGTATGGATGAGCGTATAAGGCACATTGTCAAGGAATTAGAACTTAAAATTTTGAATTGAGATCCAAGTGAGAGTAATCCATTTGCCTCAGTCCTCTAGACTGGAGTGGCCTTTGGATCCCCAAGTTTAGATTCCAAAGTAACCATTATTCAAGATGCATAAAATATCTCAAGGCCTCTGATCCTGTTACCGCAAGGCCTCATTAGAAAAATGTTCTGAATTGCAAAATACTTGGGCAGGGGAAGCTCTTCTCCCTGTGACCGGGGCCTATTCTAGTCACAACCAATTATCAACAAAGCCCACTACCACTCCCAAAGCCCTAGACATCTTAGCCTCACTGACTCATAGAGAACTCTTTTTTTTTCATAGAGAACTCTTAAAATGATTCCTGAACTTAAACTAATGACTAATCCTGTCCTTGAAGAGTAAACTGCTTTCTAAGTCAAATACCAGGGAAGAATCTGTATCATCTAACACTAGATGGGCCCTTGAGATCTGTTCATTTGTTTATGCACTCAATGCATAACTGATGGAGCACTTTCTACATGGCCAACACTGAGCAAGAGACCAGGGATGAACTGGTGAACAAATCCAGGTGTGTCCTTGTCCTCCCGGTGGTCTGATGATGTATAATGTTGATGGTCATGCTGAACTCTGACAGTAAAATAGAAGGAGCAAAACACTCAGGAGGGACCAAAAAGCATTCTTTGTCCCTTCCTCCTCTCTTACCTTCTTATTATTTGTGGGTCCTCAAGGCTGAATGGTCCTGGAGGCCCCATATCTGTATAAAGACTTTCCCTTGTGGCTTTCCATTTCAGATAATTGAGTTTGAATGTCCACATCAAACAAAAGGACCTCCAGATTCCCATTGCATTATAGCTGCCTCTAAACAATTGTCAAGGTGGAACTACAAAGTATTTGCTTTTTACCACATTTCATAAAATTTTAAATTTTGTCTTTGGGCACTCAGGAGTATGATCAGGGCCTATTTGATATAGCCACTGTTCACCCAAAGGGAGATTTCATCAGGAAGTTGTTCTCCTGTTTCTCTCCACCAGGGTTTGCTACCCCTCTCTCACATTTTCCTGCCAGTACCTTCCAATGAAAATGTGGTATTTCAAAAAGAGATCAGATTGGGAGGAGTTCACCGGCAACCACTAATCAGTGAAGTGCTTTACAATTCCCAAGAATAGTCCTCTTAATCTTTACTCCTTAATAGTCAAATACTTTGAGTTTCCAAAGTTCCAAAGTGTTTTGAAATTTGTAACCCAGTGCTGAGTTTAGCTGCCATACCTGGCATGTGACCCTGTTGGGAATCAGAAGCCTGGAAGAATTCTAGGCTCACTCCTGGTGAGCAGAGTTTTATGAGGATCCCACAAGCCGTTGACAGCACAGATCCAGAGTTCCATTTTATAAACTACATTGATATTCAAAGTCCATTCCCTACTCTGCCTTATGTTTACCTACCTGGCATTGCAGTCTGTCCCAGTCTGTCTTCAAACAACTGTCATAAAGCCCTTGGTTCAGAGCCCAGTTCATTCATAATCTAAAAGCAACTTTATTGATAGAACACCTATAAAATGAGTATATGGCTCCATTGAAAAGATACATAAAATGATATGGATATATAAATGATATGGAGTTATGTTCAAGTTATACTGAAGAGGATTAAAGTAGGGTACAAATGCTCAGTATGATTCAGTTTTTCCTAATATTTTGTTATAAAGCCCATCAAACATCCAGAAAAGTCAACCAAGTTGTACAGTGAAAATCCATGTAACCACCACCTAGAAACTACAATATAAACAGTTTTCTATCCTTCCTTAATTGCATCTGTATCTCTGTGTCCATCCATTATCTATCTAGCAATTCTTGTTATTTTTTTGGATGCC
Organism: Phoca vitulina; assembly: GCF_004348235.1. Classification (NCBI taxonomy): domain Eukaryota; kingdom Metazoa; phylum Chordata; class Mammalia; order Carnivora; family Phocidae; genus Phoca; species Phoca vitulina. Next base: position 10,336,114 of record NW_022589754.1, on the reverse strand, counting down.
TGTTAAAGTAAGCTGTAAGCAACTGTACTTTCCAACCATAGATAATTCAGCACCCAAATGATTAACTGGAGTTCAACATTTGTTTATGGTTTCTTTTTTTTTTCCTGTTGAAGTTCTTTACATAAAGCAAAATGCACAAATCCTAACTGTACCGTTCACTGTGTTTTGACATTTGCATACACCTGTATAACCCAAACCTCTATCAGTACACAGAACATTATCCTCACCCCATGTCTCTTCCCAATCCATCTCCTTCCCCCATCCCTCATAGTCAAACTCTAGTCTTTCTGTTTCTACATATTAGTTTCTATAGATTACTTTTGCTATTTCTAGATCATTATATAAATGGTATCCTACAGTATCTCCTCTTTTGTGTTTGTCTTTTTTCACTTAGCAAAAAGTTTTTGAGTTTCACATATGTTGTGTATATTCGTATTTTTTTGTTTTATTTATGACTACTATTACATTGTATGGATATACCAGACTCAGTTTATGTAATCTCATCATTGAAATGTTTTTCTGAAGATTTTATTTATTTGAGAGAGAGAGTGTGCGAGCATGAGTGGGGGGAGGGGCACTAGGGAGCATTAGGGAGAGGGAGAAGCAGACTCCCCACTGAGCAGGGAGCTGGACCTGGGGCTCCATCCCAGGATGCTGAGATCAGGACCTGAACTGAAGGCAGATGCTGAACCGACTGAGCCACTCAGGCACTCCTCTCATGGTTGAAATGTAAAAGAAGGAGGAGGAAGAGAAAGAGAAAGTAGAGGGGAATTAACTTGTATATTTGCAAAAAGAAAAGTTTTACCCAAGTATTGACAGCAGTTGTCTGTAAATGATTGCATTTGTGTGTCATTGGATAATAGTTCTTCAAAAGCACCTACTCCTCTAGACTGATGAACTTACTCTGTAATAGTCCCATCCCTTATTGGTATCTTCTTGTTAACTTATACCAAATAGTCTCATTGAATTAAGGAGGAAGTAAACAGAGTCAGTGAGTTGTTAACAAAACATTGGAATATCACTTCTTGGAACATTCTGTGCCAATTTATGTTCAAAAAACTTGGGCATACCACTCAACGTTATAACTTGGGTGTTTTGGGTTGGGTTGGATTTGTAATGGAGGAGGACTATGGAAACTTCAAAGGCTCTTGCCATGCCACAGAGAGGTTAGTTCCTGGATCATAAAGAATGTGTGATACAGGGCGCCTGGGTGGCTCAGTTGGTTAAGCGACTGCCTTCGGCTCAGGTCATGATCCTGGAGTCCCTGGATCGAGTCCCGCATCGGGCTCCCTGCTCGGCAGGGAGTCTGCCTCTCCCTCTGACCCTCCCCCCTCTCATGTGCTTGCTCTCTCATTCTCTCTCTCAAGTAAATAAATAAAAAAATCTTTAAAAAAAAAAAAAAAAAAAAGTTTTAAAAAAAAAAAAGAATGTGTGATACAAACATGAAGAAAAACCTAAGTAGGCAAACATCAGAGGATTTATAAACCTGACTAATTTCAAATTCTTCTCAATCATCAACCTAAAAATGTGAGCATGACAGCATAAATCCATTGTATCCCTACAGGCCAAGGCATGGGAGCAACATTTGATGGATATCCACTGTAGGACTCTGAGGTCCCAAGCTCACATATCCACGTGGCTACTGAATATTTCCACTTGGATATCTTGTTATACCTCAAATGTAATACTTACACATGGTAACTCAGCATTAATTATAATTCTAATAATTACTGTGAGACAGTGTGCTAAGAAATCATATTACAATACAAATGTTTCTACAGGTGGAATTTGATGCTCATGGAATGTTAATGTCACAACTATTTTAAACATTACTGTAAGTAGTCTTCTATAATATGGGACAGATTTTTATTCATGTTGGCAGGGAGGAAAATACCTATTTCTTCACAGTAATTCCTACATTATTATACCACTTATTACATTTATTCAATGCAGTGACGTATGCAATACATAAAATTTTTTTCTTGTTTACATTTTCATTTCACAAATACTACGGTTCATGGATTAAAATCAGTGAGTAAAGATAAGCAAAAAAGAAGAAAATATGATTAAACTGAAGAAAAATAAAAGCAGCTGCAACCATAGAACCCTAAGAAAAAACTATTGAAATGTGTATCTAAGTCTTTCTCTGTGTGTATTTATGTGTATGTATGTATGTATACATCCACATGTGCATAAGTAATTTATGATATATATAACATTCAAAGAAGTAGAGTCATCCTCCACAAGCTTTTTAGATTTACCATCATTGTCTTTTTCTTTAGTCATTTATTCACTCACACTTCTTAACAATTATATTGTACAGAGATTTCTGCTCCTGGGAAGATGGAATATACTTATGTTTCCCTATTTCTGGTCCTAAGTTTAGCTTAAAACCCTGGGCATTACATATTAAACATCATAAAAAGATCCTGTGAAGTCAGAAAATAAGGCAGACATGGGAGAGACCCTAGTACCTGAGGAACAACATAATGGTGAGGTCCCTGTGTTTGTTTTTTGCAATACACATCCCTATTTTTCATGTCAGAAACCTAGAAATTCCAGTGAGCAGAAACATAAAAAGTCCAAATAAAGCCTACTCTCTCTAGTCAAAGTATGAGGAAAATGGCAACTTAGCAAGACAGACAACTTTTAGACAGGAGTCACTCTAGCCCAACACAGAAAAAGAAAAAAAAAAAAACCTGCAGTCTCATCTCCCTCCCCACCAAAGCAGACTGTGTACAATGGATTGAAAAATATATATGGGTAAATATAATAGACTGTCCTCTCCTCTTGAGTTTTCTAAATTATGTTTGAGGTAAAAGCAAGAATTATAACATTGTCTGATGTAGTTTTCAATGTATATAATGGAAATATTTATAAAAAAACATATACAAATGGGGAGTAAAAGGATGTAGAGGGAAGTAAGTTTTCTACACTTCATTTATTTTTTTTTTAAAGATTTATTTATTTGACAGAGAGAGACACAGCGAGAGAGGGAACACAAGCAGGGGGAGTGGGAGAGGGAGAAGCAGGCTTCCTGCTGAGCAGGGAGTCCGATGCGGGGCTCGATCCCAGGACCCTGGGATCATGACCCGAGCCGAAGGCAGACGCCTAATGACTGAGCCACCCAGGCGCCCCTCTACACTTCATTTAAACTGGTAAAAAAAATTTGATACTAGTAGACATTGATACATTATGTATGTATACGTACTATAATACCTAGAGACCACTAAGAAAACTGTACAATGAGGTAAACTGAAAAACATTATAGAGAAATCAAAATGGAATTTGAAAAAATATTCAAGTAACCCATAGGAAGGTAGGATAAAGAAAATGGAGAGATAAAAAACAAGGAGAACAAACAGAAAACAAAAAATAAAAAAAATTTTATATATCAAAAATTATATTAAATGTAAATGTTTTATGTATACCATCTAAAAGAGATTGGTAGAGTGGATTAAAAATCATTGCCCAGGGCGCCTGGGTGGGTCAGTTGGTTCAGTGTCTACCTTTGGCCCAGGTCATGATCCCAGGGTCCTGGAATCGAGTCCCACATCAGGCTCCCTGCTCACTGGGGAGTCTGCTTCTCCCTCTCCCTCTGCCCCTCCTCCCTGCACATGCGCGAGCACTCTCTCTCTCTCTCATGCTCTCTCTCACATAAATAAAATCTTTAAAAAAAATTAAAATAAACTCATTGCCCAACTATATGCTATTTATAAAGTCTCATTTCAAATATAATGATACAGGTATACTGAAAGAAACAGGATGGGAAAAGGTATGCAACATGATCAAGAAAAAGCAGGAGTGGCTATATCAATATCAGATAAAGCAGATTCAGAGCAAGGAAAATTTTCAAGGACAGAGAAGAGAATTACAAAATAAAAGAATAAATTAACCTGGAAGACATATAAGTCCTAGTATGTATGTATCAAACAATAACTGCAAAATGTATGAAGCAAAAACTGATAGAACTAAAAGGAGAAATAGACAGAGCTCCAATTACAGTTGATAGCTGCAAGACTCCTCTAAATAATTCATAAAACAATTAGAAATTCACCAAGGATATAGAAAAACTCAACAACACTATGAGTCAATAGGATCTAGTTGACATTTATACAACACTCTACCCAACAAGAACAGAATACACTTTTCAAATGCCCGCAGAACATATAATGAAATAGACCATGTCCTGGGCCATATAACAAACCTCAACAAATTTTCAATATTGAAATAATACAGAGTGTGTTTCTTTTTTTTTTTTTAAAGATTTTTTATTTATTCATTTGTCAGAGAGAGAGAGCACAAGCAGAGGGAGAAGCAGGCTCCCTGCTGAGCAAGGAGCCCGATGCGGGACTTGATCCCAGGACCCTGGGATCATGACCTGAGCCGAAGGCAGACGCCCAACCAACTGAGCCACCCAGGCATCCCCAGAGTGTGTTTCTAAACACAGAAAAGCAAAGTAGATATCAACAACAGAAAGAAAAGAGGAAATCTAAACATCTAGAGGTTAAAAACATGCTTCAAAAGAATCCAAGGTTGAAAAGAGAAAATCAGTATAGAAAAAAACATAAAAAGTTGGTTCTTTGAGAAAATGAATGAATTTAATAAAACTCTAGCAAGACTAATGAATTTAAAAAAAGTTAGGAAACACAAATTACTTATATCAGGAATGGAATAATGAGTATCACTACACACCCTGCAGATGTCAAAAGGTAACAAGGGAACACTATGAACAAATCTACATACACAAATTTTACAACTTAGGAAAAAACAAAAAGCAGAAACTACTACAACTCACCCAGTAAAAGGTAGGTACTCTGAATAGCCCTATCAGTATTAAAGTAGTTGAATTTGTTGTTAAAAAATCCTCCCTCCTCAAAAAAAAAAAAAACTCCAGGCCTAAAATGCACCACTGGAGAATTTTTCCAAATATTTGAATAGGAATTAATACCAATTTTACACAGTCTCTTCCAGAAAAAATGAGGGACCACTTCCCAGTTCTTTCTAACAAATTCAGTATTGCCATGACACCAAATCCCAAACATACAAACTGTAAAAAGAGGATATAGCACACCAATATCACTTATGAATGTAGATGAAAAATTGTTAACAATATATCAGCAAATAGAATTAAGCTATATATATATATACACACACAAAAATTATACACCATGACTAAGTGGAGTTTATCCCATAGATGTAAGGCTGGTTCAATATTTGAAAATCAATCAATTTAATCTATATTTTTAAAAGATTTTATTTATTTGAGAGAGCACGATTTGGGCGAGGGAAGGGCAGAGGGAGAGGGAGAAGCAGACTCCTTGCTGAGCAGGGAGACTAACACGAGGCTCCATCCCAGGACCCTGAGATCATGACCTGAGCTGAAGGCAGACACTGAACTGACTGAGCCACCCAGGCGCCCCTGTAATCCACCATGTTAACAGGATAAAGAGAAAAAAATCGTATGATCAAATGCAGAAAAAAGCATTTGACAAAATTCAAAAGCCATTCATGATAAAAACTCCCAGAAAATTAAGAATCGAGGGAATTTTATTCAGTTTTTTCATATCAGTTTTATTTGTAATAGTGAAATCCTGGAAACAACCCTAATAGGTGAATGATTAAACAAACTGTGGCACATTCACAGCATGGAATACTACACAGCAGTAAAAAGGGACAGACTATTGATACATGCACCAACTTGGGTAGATCTCATGGGTATTATTCTAAGTTAAAAAGCCAATCTGAAAAAGTTGCATGCTATATGATTCCATTTATATAACATTCTTGATATGAAAAATTATAGAGATGGAAAACAAATCAGTGGCTGTTAGGGGTAAGGGATGGCAGGAGTGTGTGTGGAGTCGAGTGTGGGTGTGATTATAAAGGCAAGAAAACATTTATGGGGATGGGATAGTTATATATCTTGTGTGTGGTGGTGGTTACATGTGTAAAATGACATAGAACTATACACATACATTATATCATTGTCAGTTTCCTGGTTTTGATATTGTACTATATAGCAGTAATCATGGGAAAGTATTGGGTACAGTGTACACAGAATCTCTCTGAACTACCTTTGCAACTTCTTGTGAATTGGTAATTATTTCAAAACAAAATGTTTAAAAACTACATTTTGCAATTTCCCACATTTTCAAATATTCTTCTAGGACATCATTTGCAATGTTTGTAATACCTTAAATTCTCATGAACAAATCCTACTTTCTCAACCCTTTCTATTATTGTTGAGTATTCGGTATGATTCAGATTGTCATTTTAAATAAGTGGTGGTGAATAGAACATCCTTGTATTTAAATCTGTGCTGATAGCCAAAATTAATTATGAGACAAAGATTTCATGAGATTAAGTGACACTTAAGTGCTTGTGTATTTCAGAGCTTTGAATGAAATGTTGCCAAATGGCTTTCATTGAAGTTGCTCTAATATAGGGTCCCATGATACAGTGCCCAAATGAATGCCTCCAATGTGTGTCTTTAATTACATTGGGCCTGTGCTCACAAAATTGACTAAAACTATTTGGCTTTGTTCAGGCTTTAAAAAATATTGTTATACATGAACCAGTATTTTGTTGTACATAAATAATAAACAATGATATAAGAAGATATAAAAATAACCAGAATTCCATGTAACATAGATGCGAAAAAAGCTTAATTTGAGAATATTCTATTTCATTGTATAAATTTTATGTTTGTATGCCTATGTTTACAAAAGTACAACCTTACCAAATATTTGCTTTTTATGATAAAATGACACATCTTCAACATTTATGTGCCTTGAAATATTTTTTCTGTTTCTTCCTGTTCAGTGACAGGACTCCATTCAATTTAATGAAAAAAATCCCATTTTCTGTAACTAATTTTTGGTTTTAAATCAAGTTTTAGCCTGTTCAATCAATATTTTTATGGACTCCATATAGCCAAATCTATATTTATCTGCTGGATTATTTCCTGAGAAAACCTTCAAAAGTGTTATTTTGCTGCCAAAAGACTCTCCATAAAGGAGCTTTTTTTATCTGTGCTCCTACACACAGCATAAGAGATTTTCTCAACTCAACTCAACCCACATTCAAGCATTAAAATTATTTTTTTCACTTTAAAAAAGAAAGAGGTCATCACAGTATGCCTTTGGTGTTTTCTTCAATTCATTAGAACAAATGTAATTTCACTGTGGAAAATTAAGAAAGTGTGTATTATAATATATGCAAAAATAGTACCTGCAAAACTACTAACCAAAGATGAATAAAATTAAAATGTGGCTGGAGAAATAGTCCTTTTTCATTCCATAGAAATTAAGTTATACTGTTAATATTGTCTCCTAAAGTAATTTGCTTGCCATTAACCATTACTGTATATCATCATTTCTAATGTCTGTATGCCATTCTATTACATAAACAGACTTTTATTTCCCTTACCAATCAATTTTATTGAAGATTTAGTTGGTGTTTTTAGTTGGTTTTAGTTGGCATTTTTCCTCATTTAGATAAGTCTGAAATAATCCTCCAAGCCAAATATAAATTCACATCCAAAAATAGTTTCTCGAAATTCATTCTTAAAAATGGAACTACAATATACTATGACATAATCATTTCTTAAAAATTTTTAAGAAAATTATATAACCCACTACTAATTTATATTTCTAGAGACATGTAAGTACATGCATTTTTTTTCCTTCTGCATTCTCCTACCATGGATATTACAATACTTTTATTTTCTACGGTCATAAGCTGACAACCAGAGTCTTATTGTTATTGACAGATTCAGCTGCTTTAAACATTGTATCTTATTTATTCAAATGTTAATTTTTTTCAAGCAAAGTAGAAATTTAAATTACTCTAAATTTCTCTACCTTATGGTAAACACTTGTATTAATTTCCTATTGCTTCTGTAACAAATTACTACAAACTTGGTAGTAGTATTATTTTATAATTCTGGAGGTTAGAAGCCCAAAATTAGTCTCACTGGACTGAAGTCAAGGTCTCAACAAGGTTAATTCTTTCTCAAGGCTCTGAGGGGAGAATCCATTTCCTTGCATTTTTCAGCTTCTAGAGGCTGCCTGCATATCTTGGTTCATGACCTTTTCCTCACGTCACTTCAATCTCTTGCTTCCTTTGTCACACCCCCTACCACTAATTCTGATCTTCCTGCCACCCTTTTATAAAGACTATTGTGATTACATTGGGTCCATCTGGATAATCCAGGATAATCTCTAATCTCCCTATCTCAACATCCTTAATCCAATCATATCTGAAAAGTCCCTTTTGCCATGTAAAGTAACTAATTCACTAGTTTCAGGGATCATGACATGGACATCTTTGAGGGACTGTTATTTTGTCTACCACATCACTATTCATAATTTTAAAAAATATGTTTCCAATATTTGCACATAAAGACAATATTGACTCTATATTATTTCATAGCTTTCATTTTGTAGTTAACAATATGTATGGAATATCATTTGTCATTCTTTAATAGTCTTCTACTCCATCATTCCCAAATATTTTATACTGTTCCATTGAAAGGAGGGACCCTAATTCTATTAACTAGTGAAAAGAAGGGCCATATGCACCCCAATGTTCATAGCAGTAATGTCCGCAATAGCCAAACTGTGGAAAGAGCCGAGATACCCTTCAACAGATGAATGGATAAAGAAGATGTGGTCCATATATACAATGGAATATTACTCAGCCATCAGAAAGGATGAATACTCAACTTTTACATCAACATGGATGGGACTGGAGGAGATTATGCTAAGTGAAATAAGTCAAGCAGAGAAAGTCAATTATATGGTTTCACTTATTTGTGGAACATAAGGAATAGCATGGAGGACATTGGGAGAAGGAAGGGAAAAATGAAGGGGGGGGCATCAGAGCTAGAGATGAACCATGAGAGACTATGGACTCTGAGAAACAAACTGGGGGTTTAAGGGGGGGGAGTGGGGGGATGGGTTAGCCCGGTGGTGGGTATTAAGGAGGGCACATACTGCATGGAGCACTGGGTGTTATACAAAAACAATGGATCGTGGATCACCACATCAAAAACTAATGATGTATTGTATGGTGACTAACATAATAAAATTAAAAAAAAAAAAGTAAAACTAAAGTATATGCTGTGAGAATTTAAGCTGACTTCAACTTTTACCTATTAAAATAAATGCTGTGTTCTGGTCAAGATGGTCAAGAATTACATCTCTCTTTTCCCTTTCTTTCCCAAATCCCATTGGAATGACACTAAAGATTTATAAAAGGAGTAAATTATAAGAGCACTGAATCATAAAAGGCAGCAAAGATTTGGATAAATATCTTAAAGACATGTATAGGAGAAGACTTCCATGGAGCAGGAGGTATTCTCTTCAGAGGATACTCAAAGAGCCTCCAAGCTCAGAAAGATATTGTGTCTGTGCTTGAAGGACTGCAGTGGAACAGCTGTACCAGACTGCGTGTAACTTCATCCTTTCTCCCCAAGTGGGAGAGATTGGCAGCAGAGACAGCCTGAGAGTCTCTTAGAAGGTAATGCCTACTAAAGATTAGCACACAGACATGAGTTATAAAGCACATATGAAAACTCACCACCAGGACGCCTGGGTGGCTCAGTCATTAAGTGTCTGCCTTCGGCTCAGGTCATGATCCCAGGGCCAGATCGAGTCCCACATCGGGCTCCCTGCTCAGCAAGCAGCCTGCTTCTCCCTCTGCCTGCCGCCCCCCCTGCTTGTGCTCGCTCTCTCTCTCCCTGTCAAATAAATAAATAAAATCCTAAAAAAAAAAACTTAAAAAAAGAAAACTCACCACCATTAGATACTGAGCAAACCCAACAAATGGCAGAATTAATGAAAAAAAAAATAGTAGTCAAATATTAGAAGATTTTAAAATAAAACTGATTAAAATGTTTAAGGAGATTAAAAAGGGACTGGAATCCATAAGAAAAGAACAGCATCCTTATTTTGAAAAAAGTAAGGTTTATTTGAAAAAGAAACAATTAGAAATTCTAGAAATGAAAAAGTTATGCATTGGAATAAAACCTTAATAGATTAGTTATATAGTTGTACAGACTCAAAGCTGAATAGAGAATTAGAATATAGATAAGGTGTGGGCCACATTTGATTCATCTCTGTGCCCCAGTGTCTACTATAACTAGGCCAGCATATAACAGGAGTTCAGCAATTGCTTGTTAAACTGAACTGGGCAGGGGCACCTGGGTGGCTCAGTCAGTTAAGCCTCTGCCTTTGGCTCAGATCATGATCTCAGGGTCCTGGGATCAAGCCACGCATCAGGCTCCCTGCTTGGTGGGGAGTCTGGTCCTCCCTTTCCCTCTGCCCCCTCTCCCCCCGCTTGTGCTCTCTCTCTCTTTAATAAATAAATAAAATATTTAAAAATAAAAATAATAAACTGAACTGGGCAAGTGGCCTTTTAACAAGCCTGACTTCCAAGGACTCCTTCAGTGTAGATGAATCTCAGAGGCCAGGACAGCTTTTGGTTTGGGCTGAACTGGGTCTGACTCCTTGTGGGTAGGTTTGGCAGTGAAGGCCATGCAAACAAGAGGCTTGGGTGCTGCCATTGATCTCAAGGGCCAGTTTGTTCCCTGTCATAGCTGGTCTTTTACTTCTGTTCACTCAGCATGTCTGTCTACTGGCCTATCCTGTTAGGAACTATGAACATGTCCATGCCCATAGTTGTGTGAGGAGACATGATATAAAAGTTTAGCAGTTGTGCCAAAACTCCCTCTCCTTATTTCTTCCATCCTAGGTCTTGCACTCCTCCCATCCCCCAATCCAGAGAAAGGAGAGCAGTCCTGTGTGCAAGTAGTTCTCTACAGCTGGATCTCAGGGGGTCTCCCTCACTGTCTGGAATAATGAACATCTTCTAGAACAACAATCCTTTTTGTCTTGCAGAACAAAACCAAACCACACTGGGGCCATCCCAAGGCACCCTGTTGCCACCACTCTCACTGGTGGGGAAGTTTGTCTGAGCTGTGGTCCAAGCAGGTTAAAGGCTTGAGAACAGAGGGCAGCTTCAGAAGCAATGACCATTCTTGTGTTTTCCTTTTCTCCATGCTACTTCTCTTATGTATTTTGAGGCAAGTGGACGTTCAGAGGACAGAGACCCTACCCTGGCCAGCCCATGCCAAACCAAATGCTCTAAGGAGAAAGGCAGTTTGAAATAAGGCTGCTCAGAAAGAAAAAAAATTTTAAAAACAACACCATTTACAATTTCACCACAAAAGAATATAAGATACCTAAGAGGTGCAAGACCTGTACTCTGAACACTATAAAACACTGATGAAATAAATTAAAGATGACACAAACAAATGGAAAGATATTCCATGCTCATGGGTTGGAAGAATTAATATTGTTAAAATGTCCACATTACCCAAAGCAATCTACAGATTCAATGCAATCCCTATCAAAATACCAACAGCATTTTCACAAAATTATAACAAATAATCCTAAAATTTGTATGGAACCACAGAAGACCCTAAATAGTCAAAGTAATCCTGAGAAAGAACAAAGTGGAGGTATCACAATTCCAGATTTCAAGATATACAAAGCTGTAGTAATCAAAACAGTATGGTACTGGCACAAAAATAGACTACAGGTCAATAGAATAGAATAGGGAACCCAGAAATAAACCCATGATTATATGGTCAATCAATCTATGACAAAGGAGGCAAGAATATACAATGGGGAAAAGATAGTCTCTTCAATGAATGGTGCTGGGAAAACTGGACAGCTACATGTAAAAGAATGAAACTGGACCACTTTCTAACACCATCCACAAAAATAAACTCAAAATGAACTAAAGACCTAAGCATGAGACCTGAAACCATAAAAATCTTAGAAGAGAGCACAGGCAGTAATTTCTCTGACATTGGCCATAGAAACATTTTTCTAGATATGTCTCCTAAGGCAAGGGAAACAAAAGCAGAAATAAATTATTGGGACTACATCAAAATTAAAAAAAAACTATTTCACAATGAAGGAAATCATCAACTAAACAAAAAGACAACCTACTGAATGGGAGAAGATATTTGCAAATGATTTATCCAATAAGGTGTTAATATCCAAAATACATAAAGAACTTATCAACACCTAAAGAAACAAACAATCCGATTAAAAAGTGGGCAGAGAAACTGAATAGACATTTTTCCATAGAAGACAAATGGCCAACAGACACTTGAAAAGATGCTCAACATCACTCATCATCAGGGAGATGCAAATCAAAACCACAGTTACATATCACCTTACAACAGTAAGAATGGCTAAAATCAAAGTGACAAGAAATAACAAGTGTTGGTGAGGATGTGGAGAAAAATGAACCCTTGTGCACTATTGGTAGAAATGTAAATTAGTATAGCCGCTGTGGAAAACAATATGGAGATTTGTCAAAAAATTAAAAAGACAAACCGTAAGAGACTCTTTTTTTTTTTTTTATAAAGATTTTATTTATTTATTTGACAGAGACAGAGACAGCGAGAGCAGGAACACAAGCAGGGGGAGTGGGAGAGGGAGAAGCAGGCTTCCCGCTGAGCAGGGAGCCCGATGTGGGGCTCGATCCCAGGACTCTGGGATCATGACCTGAACTGAAGGCAGCCACTTAACGACTGAGCCACCCAGGTGCCCCACCGTAAGAGACTCTTAATCTCAGGAAACAAACTGAGGGTTGTTGGAGTGGAGGGGGGTGGGAGGGATGGGGGGGCTGGGTGATGGACCCTGGGAGGGTATGTGCTATGGTGAGTGCTGTGAATTGTGTCAGACTATTGAATCACAGACCTGTACCTCTGAAACAAATAATACATATAGGTTAATAAAAATAGAAATACTGTATGATCTAATAATTTCACTACTGGGTATTTACCCAAAGAAAACAAAAACACTAATTCGAAAAGACATATGTACTCCTATGTTTATTGCAGCATTGTTTACAACAGCCAAGATATGGAAGTAACCTAAGTGCCCATCAGTAGAGGAAGGTATAAAGAATATATATATATAATGAAATATTACATAGCCATTAAAAGGATGATATTGTGCCATTTGAGACAACATGGATGGACCTAAAGGGTATCATGCTAAGTGAAGTAAGTCATACTGAGAAAGGCAGATACTACTCACAAGTGGAATCTCAAAAAAATGAATAAACAAACAAAAAGCAGAATCACACCTATAAATACAGAGAACAAACTGATGGTTGCTAGAGTGGAAAGAGGGAGGGGTTGGACAAATTGGATGAAGAAGATACAAGCCTCCAGTTATGGAATGAGTAAGTCATGGGAGTAAAAGGCACAACCTAAGGAATATGGTCAATGATATTGTAATAGGGATGTAACAAGACAGATGGTAGCTACACTTGTGGTGAACATAGTATAATGTATAAACTTGTCAAATTACTAAGTTGTATACCTGAAACTAATGTAACATTGCATATCAAATACTCAAATAAAAAATAAGAAATAAAATAAGAAATAAGGCTGCTCAGACATTAGGATTGAGCTCCCAACTCCCTTCCTAACCCTGCCTTTAAAAAAAAAAAAAAAAAAGATTTTATTTATTTGAGAGAGAGAGAGAAACAAAGAGCACAAGCAGGGGGAGCAGCAGAGGGAGAGGGAGAAGCAGGCTCCTTGCTTAGCAGGGAGCCCGATATGGGGCTCCATTCCAGGACCCTGGGATCATGACCTGAGCTGAAGGCAGACACTTAACCAACTGAGCCACCCAGGCACCTCTAACCCTGCCCTTTTATCTGAGAAGTAATCCTCACTGTTTGGGACTCCCTCAGTGGCATGTAAAGCAGGTGATTCCTAATAGTCACTGAGACCTGTTTAAAGAGATCACACAGAAGCCCCTAGAAAAGTGTCTTGTGGATGGGTGTTTGCAAAGAATATGTTATTAATGCAGCTAAACTTTGTAATTCATAACTACCTGGGGCTAATATTCATCTGAAATAATTATTTAAAAAAACCCAAATACTAGTAATTCTAAGAAATCTGTATTCATTTGAACTCACCTACCAAGGTGTTGACAAGTAGTCTTAAAAGCAGTGTGAGGAATTGAAATATCACTAGACTAAGATACAATTGACCTGGGTTATAGTTCTGACATCATCAAATAGTAAGTAAGTGTGTGACCCTGGGCTTTTCTATCAATTTCTTGAAAATAGCTTTAAGTAGTTTAGATAGGGATGTTGAGTAACTTGCCCAAGGTCACACACAGCCAGGAAGTGAGAGAGCCATCATTGTCCAGATCCAGGGTTCATAATCATTCTGATATACTGCCCCCTCCTTATCATATGCTTATTGTATTCATATGAGGCCTAGAACAGAAATGTCTGAGAGAGCTAGGGCCCACTCTGATAATTCTTTTCCAGCTTTCTTTACAACTAGCCTCAAACCATGTCTGCAGAGAATTCCTTAAGACATTGCCAAGTACTCATTGAGGGGGAAAAGAAACTATGTAGAGTGAGAAATCTCACTGTCTGGAAATCCCCACTAGAAAGGTAGGAGGAGACTGTGAGGTCCTTGTCTGAACCTAAAGGGTACTTACAGGCTGGTCTAGATTGCTGGTATCAGAGGGTCTATGGGCAGCAATCCTAGGGCTGGGAGAATTGCCTTGAAGTCCACATGTGCCAGTCCAACTCAGTTTTTCCTTGAATTGTAATGCTCATTTGTGATGGCTTAAATGTGTGTACAGAAACTGACAGAAAGAAGGCAGGAAAAGTCTTCCCTAACCACCCATCTTCTCCAGAAGAGGACACTCCTGGGCCTCAGCAACTGAAAGCGAATGTATTCTCAAAGTTTTCTTTCCAGGAAGGATCAAAGGGGAATCTGAATGGTATTGTATATATAGGATTATGAGCCCATATCTAACCAACACCAATTCTGCAAGTCCTAACTTGGCCAAAAGTTCAATACTTGTGGTATTGATGGCCCAAAGAGTCTGCAAATGAACTCAGACTGTACCATTTTCCAAATTAATTCACACAGATAAAAAGGATATTTGGTTCAGTGTTTAAAAGCTTAACAGTGATTGTACATTGAATCAATTCATGCAGCATCCTTTGTAAGTCTTGTTTACCAGACACCCACTTCCATCACCATTTATCCTAGGGGGTGCTAATTCTTATTTGGTGTGTGTAAAAAGGAGAGTACCCAGACCTCTCATAGCCTTCAAAGGAATGGCTGTAGCCACAGAGAGACTACAACCTTTCCCTCACCATGGGCATGTGCTCCATACAAGTCTCAGCTTTGTCACTTATGAGAAACTACATGTGGCATCTTTGACACGGGCTATTTCCCACTTCTGTTTTTGCATCCTGAGCTCCCCCTGGCAAAGCATGAACTCTGTCAGGTCATTGTTCTTTCAGGATTACAAAACACAATGCCAAACATTTCTAGAGGTCCAGAAATGGTGATGTTTGAGTTTCTCTGGGTGAAAGCCAGCAGATAAGGCTGGAAGCCTGCAGGAAGAGGGCAAATTGGGGAAGACTCATAGGACAGAGTAGGGAGATTAGACAAAAATACACTTTATACACCTAGACAGCTCTCATGGAGCCTGAGTGATGGAACAAGTTAAGAGCCTGGAAAATTTCAGCCTCAGTTTCATCCTCCTCCAGACGGCTATCGTCTTGCCCCTCCTATCATATCATGCAGCCCTTCCTTAGATTTCTTGAGAATCAATAAATTCGAGTGAAAACATAGCACAAGCTGGAGGGGGCCTATGATGTAGTGTACTGGAATGAGGGTGAACCATAGCCAAAGGCAGCCTTAGACTCCAATCCCAACATTCATTGACTGGCTGTGTGACCTTGGGCATATTATTTAAGCCTCAGTTTCCTACAGTGTCAAATGAGGCTATTAAAATGCTTCTTGGAGAACTGTTGGAAAGATTAGAGCTAAAGGAGGTGAAGAACCCAGCACAGTACCTAGCACAAATTTAGTACTAAAGAAGTTGGCAGGTTTACACTATTGTCGGTGTGGATACTACACCTTCCCCTCAGTTTCTCTCTACTGGTACCCCCAGAAAAGCTGATGTTCTCGAGGATCCCAAAACTGCACCATCCAAAAAATCAGAGCAAGAAAAACTTGGCATGTTAATCTGCTTGCCCCTCTCCCCCGCCCCACAAGCATGTACAGATTAAAGGTTCAAGGAGGCTAAAGAAAGAGAGGCTCTCAGCACGTAGGCAGGACCCTACTTCAAGATCCCAGATTTTGAGTTAGATACTCTCTTGCCTCACAACTCCACCCCCCATCCCATTTTCCAGAACCCCTTTAGCTCAGGCTCTCTAGCTACGCATTTTCTCATTACTGGAAATCCTGCCCTTAGTGTTCGGTTTTTCCCGGAATGCTATGGTAGGGGAGATCACTGAGACAAGGTGGGGGTTGTATCTCCCGGGCAACCGCGGAGTGCGCATGCGCAATGGCTTTCTCAAGCAGGCAGCTCTAATTTGACTTCTGCAGGCAGCGGGATTTGGGACCAAAAACGGTATATCTCCCTTCTTCTCATCCCCTCCCCCGGCAAAACGGTTGTGCCATTCTCTTCCTGAGGCTGACCAAAATGTGAGGAGAATCTTCTCTCATTTGTTAGGAGGTGGCAGTTTGGGGGTAACCCTTAGTGATTAAATGGATGAAGGGACAGAACGCTTACGGGTGCCAGGGGGTGAGGAAACATAAAACCAACACCAATGGTAGGACTTCCCCCACCCCTGCGTCATAGGTGACTTTCCCTATAGCATCCACTACTGAGCCAGGGCTCCCTTATAGAAATTGTTATTTGCAGGCTTTCTAGGGAAAGCTTAGGGAGAGCCGTGAGCAGGGTTAGAAGCTGCGTGAAGGATCAGGATGAAGAGAGCCAAAATACTCACTCACCTTAACAGCTTAGGTGCAGAAATAAACTGCACTGGGCAAAGGTTGGTGGGCAGAGCTCCAGGTAGATTGTTCGGTCTGACCAAAGATCCAAGACCAGCTACCTTCAGGAGAACCATTATTGATTACCAAGACCCGCTCTCGAAAATATGGGTCTTCCTTATCTCTGCCACAGGCTTCCCTCTCCCACTTTCCCTTTGAACTGAACAGTGTCTGTGAATCCCGCCAAAGGTGTTTTACATATTGCTCCTGACTTCATAAACAATCCCTCCCTCGCCCACCCCAACCTCAGGTCTTAGAAGTCACTAAAAGACAACTTGTCCTCAGCCCTCCATACCACCTCATTATTCCCTACCACCACCTCGTCCACTCCCCCACTAATCCTTTGCTTGACACCCCCTGCCCCTCCCCTAGCCCTTCTTGTGCCCCATTACCTTCTCCACCGTCCCATCCCAGCACCTACAGTTTAGCTGGAAGTTACCCCTGTGGCCTCTCCTAGCACTCATAAGCTTATCCTTAGTATACATCTTGCAGCAGCCATAAAACAATTTCTGGTTTACTTCCATGGCCCCTCCCCCTTAAGCCCAGGGTTCAACTGGATCTTCTTCACCTTTATATTCCCAGCACAGAGCATGGCAGGTGCTTAATAAATATTTATTGAATAAAAGAGTGCTTAAGCATGGGGTCTAATTCATTATACTTTTATTTTTCACTACATTTTGGAAGAGCAAAGCAAATACAGGTAAAGGCCAGCTTTTTTTTTTCCTTACACAAGAATAGACACAAAGAAGGCATCCACAGATAAGTGATTTTGTGTTTGTTTTTGTTGTGTGTGTTGTTACTATTTTTACTTAACTTTTGCACCACACCATTTTACTAATTATTTCAAACAGTTAAAGAACAACTTTATATTCTCCACATCATAGAAAGATGTAAGTATTACCAATACATTTTACACAACACTCTGAGCTTTTATATTAAAATAAGACAGGGATGGCAAATGAGCAATTTCATTTATAAACATTGATCACAAACCTAATTCAAGGGTACATTATAAGGGAGGAAATACTATTAGGAATAGAACACAAATAGCAAGCACAATGTGTACTTTCCACCCCAGCCCCGACTGACTTCTGATTTGGGGCCCCAGTGCCCATTTCCCCAGGGCCCCTTTAACTGATGCCATACAACTAAAGTGATACATTTCCCTAGATTTCACATGGGGCCAAAGAAGAACATGGCAGTTGCCTCAGATCTGGCTCTGGCTTCCTCATCTTCAACAGCCTCCCTATATTGCTCTGGCCAGTCCTGTGGTCGCTTTCTATAGAGCCTGGCCATATACTCCAAGGCTTTCATTTTGGTGGTTTCCAGGTGAGCTCGAGGACCCCACAGAAGCTCATACTCAACTGGGTTAGAGTAGGACAGTGGCCTGCATTCCAAGTAGCGCTGTCTCATAAGCTTGCAGGTGATGGCATGCTTTCTTCCTACATCCACACCAAATCTTCGAAGCATGTTCCAGATGTTGGCCTCTTTGACACGGTTGCCCATCAGGAAGATCAAACCCAAAATCGGCATCACATATTCTTGAGTGGGTCTCCCCAGGCTGTCTAGCATCATTTGCTCTTCTTCTGATTCCGGTTGCTGGACAAGGAGGTAGATGTGCTCACTGGTATCAACCTCAATCAGAGAGAACCCATAGAACAGATCAAGGATTAGAGTAGCTCGACTGAGGATATTTGGGAACACTTCCTCAAATTCTTTGCCAGTGTGAGCCAGTAGCTCATCCTGATGTATAGGCAGCAACTCCTCAGTGACATTAATGGCCAACTGGACTAAATCATTGGCCTTATCATTCATAGTGTCCTCTGACCAGAATTCCAAGCCAGCAGCCTGTCTTCTTTCTTTGGCTTTGTCAGCTTCCAGGGCCTTGTTATATTCTTCTGGCCAGCTCCAGGGTTCTTCATCATGGGCCTCTGCCACAAACTTCAGGGCTTCCATCTTTGTGATTTCCCTATGGGCTCTAGAGCCCCACAAGAACTCAAATTCGAGGGGATTAGTGCCATACACTGGCCAGTACTCCAAGAAACGCATGCGCACAAAGTCAGTAATGAGCAGGTTCCTTGTGTTCCCAAAAAGGTTGTTGATCCTCTGGGGATCACCCAACAAATCAACCTTTAACAGCAGGTCCCAAATGGATGCCTCTCTTGCCCGGTTACCATTCAGGAGGATGTGGCCTAGGACCAAGGCCAGGAGACCTGCCTTTGGCACATCCAGGGATTCTGCTATCCGATCAGTGGTCTGGAAACCCCGTTTGCTGATTAGGTTGTAAATGTCAGCCTGGGGATCAAGAACCCTCAGGTTCAACCCAAAGACCTGATCCAGGTGGGCTGAGGCTCGTCTGAGGATCTCAGGGAACTGATCTGAGTATTCTCTGAGAAACTCCAGCATCTCTGCCTGCTGGATAGAACCCTCGGTTTGGCTTTTCATTCGCATGAAATTCACCAAAGCAATCGACCTGTCTTCCAGAGGGTCGTGGACCCTGAGCGCCCCCAAACGTTGGGACTGCTCTTCGAT
Organism: Phoca vitulina; assembly: GCF_004348235.1. Taxonomy (NCBI): domain Eukaryota; kingdom Metazoa; phylum Chordata; class Mammalia; order Carnivora; family Phocidae; genus Phoca; species Phoca vitulina. The sequence goes on along the minus strand of NW_022589754.1, from coordinate 10,316,673 downwards.
TAGGACCTCGAGGTCGTTCGGGTCCTGCGCAGCCTGGGAAACGCTGGCACCCTGGGGGTTGATTGGCGCATGAGAGCCCTGGAGGGCCTGGGGAACTAGCATGGAGATCAGGGACCCGGAGGCGTTACTAGCCTGCATCTCACCCTGGCCGTCGCTGTAATCTGCAGTGGTCTCTGTGCTTCCGCGGCGCGCATTCTGGCTTACCAGAGACATGGTTCCAGGAGTCAGGAGCAGGAACCGGGAGGTCAGCAATCTGTCAGAGAGAGGATGGTAGGAATGTCGGCGCCTCGGCGTAAGTCCTAAGCCAGAGACCCGGGATCAGGAGTGAGAGCTGGTGAGAGGAGTGATCTTTCTACCCAAACACCAGTGAGCAATGACCGCTAGCCTCTCAGTGCTTAGCTTTGCCGCAGCCTACGCAGGCGCAGTCTGGTTCTGCGACATGGTGGCCACGCCCCACTTACAGCCCCCCACTCCTGCGCACTACCTCTGCCAGCAGGGCTAGGCTGAAGTGGTTACTGCTGAATTCAAACTTGTTAGAGCAGAGAATTCAAAAAAGGGGGCAAAAAACGGAGGTAAAGCAAAATGCACAAGGGATGGGAGATGTTCAGTGACCCTCTACTTGATAGTTTTTGTGTGAGGTATAAAGCACCACGTTAATAGATAATAGAAGAGTCAAAGAGGAAGAGGAGGATGCTAACAATGAGAATTATTTTACAAATTCATTAATTTATCCACACACTCAGCAGACATTTTTTGAGTACATACTAAACGCCAGGCACAGTGCTGGGTACTAGGGGAACATCAGAGGACAAACATATGATTATCTTTTCCTGTATGGAGTTTACATTCTGGGGTAGGTTCAAATAATGGTGATAATAATGAGAACTAACCCTTATGAAGCATTTACTATGTACCAGGCAGTTTCTGGTATTTCCACTTGCCCCATATTAAAACACTTAATGCTAGCTATGAGGTAGCTACTCTTAATGTTCTTCATTTTACAGATGAAAAAACTGGGTCAGAGAAATGAATTTACTTGTTCAAAGTCAGGCAGCAACAAATGAAAGAGAACAGGACTTGAACCCAGGTCTGTCAGAGTCTCAAGCGTAAGTACTTTCTCTGACACCATCTGCCATTCAAAGAGTTTGTTTAACCCTATTCATTTAAAATGACTCATATAAAGTAGATAGAAATAGTTTCTCTAATGTAGGGTCAATTAACATATGATATTAACACAAAGGAAGTAAGCAATTAATTACTTACTTGGGGCACATGCCTCAAGGAGGAATTGAGCTCTAAGTGATGGATAGGATGGAAAGGATCTATAAGGGAATTCTAGGCTGAAGGATCAGCATCAGAAAAGACCCAGAGATGTGAAAGTACAAAATAAGTTTGCATTACAGCTGGTTACCCAAAGTGGCTAGAGCCAAAGTGTACTAGGATGGGTGGGAAATGAGGATGCAGATGGTGAGCCAGGAATAATTGGATTTCCTGTTTTCTAATTTAGCAGTATAACAGAATTGGTTGGGGCCCCACAAGGTGGGAATGGCAACACCAGAATAGGGCCTGGTTATTTAGAGGTTGGTCATGTGTTTGAGGAAGCATAATCAAAGCACTTTGACCAGGAAGAGGGGTCAGCTGCTTTATTTTCAGGGAGTGCTACCAAAATAATTGGGCTAAATCCTAGCTCTCAGCCATTAAGTTATGTGGTTAAATATTGGGAAAGGAGAAAAAAATTACATAAAGTTGCCATCTGCAGTCACAATTGAAATCCTTCCTTAAGTTCTTGATGGTAATAAATACTGTTACATTTAGTTAGCCTGTGCCCAGGAATTTCTTCAGAGAACACTACCTTCACATGTGGAGGCCACTTACCTCTGACATTTTCTACATTTCAGATGCTCTCTTACAGTAGCAAACCAGGCAGTTCAGGACCATGGATTTTGCCAAACTGGGCTACAGAGAACAATGTTTATACAAATGAATATGCATGTTTTACAAGATAGATGTGTGTGGTTTGTGTGCTGATTGTATCTTAGGAGAATCTTGTGGAAAGCAGCACCAACTTTGAGCTGCAAAAAAGGTGTAACTGAGACCGGATCTGATAGGATCCCCCAGTCTGGTCTTTCCATTCCCCCAGGAGAGCACCATGTTCTTTGTCCAGGCAGGTGCTGCCAAGGTGTAGATTCAGAGAGGATTTTTATTCTCCAGTCACAAAAGAAAACAGATATATATTTTCCTGAAACCCAACTCACATTTTGTCATGATGTGAAACTTCTACTAACCCTCCATCTAGTAACAAAAAACCAACATTGAATGGTAGCATTTTACCTCTGAAATAACATCCTAATCTAATTCCACAGATTTCAAGTCCTTCACAAATTGGTCCCTACCTGGATTTCCATCTTCATTTTTATCTCCCAGCACTTCCATTCATGAAATCTACTCCCAAGTCACACTGAGCTACACTCTTGGTCTCAGCCATTTATATTGTACTGGTCTCTGAAGTAGTTCTAGTTTTTGCTAAATGAAAAATAAAGGAGTTGTGACTGTGAATGTGACATATGGTATATTTTACACTCTAAGTGTGAATGAAAAAGATGGGACCATACTCACTATTCTGGACTTCTAGCAATATATTCTGACATCCTTTTGCAATTTAAAAACGTGAATATCTCAAATTCCACATGTGAGTGAAATCACAGGGTATTTGTTTTTTTTCTGACTTATTTTGTTTAGCATCATACTTTCTAGCTTCATCCATATAGTTGCAAATGGCAAGATTTCATTCTTTTTATGGCCGAATAATAATCCAGTGTGTGTGTGTGTGTGTGTGTGTGCACGTGTATATATATATATATATATATATATATATATATATATATACACGATCTCACATCTTCTTTATCCATTTGCTGGAATGCTTCAATAATTTGGCTATTGTAATTAATGCTGCAATAAACACAGAAGCGCATATATTCTTTTGATATATGTTTTGTGTTTTGTGTTTTGTATTCATGGGTTAAATACCCAGTAGTGCAATTACTGGATCATAGGGTAGTTCTATTTTTAATTTTTTGAGGAAACTCCATACTGTTTTCTACAGCAGATGCACCAGTTTGTACTCCCACCAACAGTGCACAAGTTCTTTTTTCTTCACATCCTCGCCAACATTTGTTGTTTCTTGTGTTTATTTTTATTTTAATTCCAGTTAGTTAACCATACAGTGTTATATTATTATCAGGTATACAATATAGTGGTTCCACAATTCCATACATCACCTGGTGCTCATTACAAGTGCACTCCTTAAACCCCATTACCTATTTAATCCATTCCCCCACCCCCCACCCTCTGGTAAGCATCAGTTTGTTCTCTATAATTAAGAGTCTGTTTCTTCATTTGTCTGTCTCTTGTTTTTTCCCTTTCATCATTTGTTTTGTTTCTCAAGTTCCACATATGAGTGAAATCATATGGTATTTGTCCTTCTCTGACTGACTTATTTTGCTTAGCATAATACTCTCTAGCTCCATCCACATCCTTGCAAATGACAATATTTCATTCTTTTTTATAGCTGAATAATATTCAGCTATTGTAATTTGGCTATTGTAAATAGCAATTTGGTAATTGTAAATAATGCTGCTATAAACATAGGGGTGCCTGTATCCCTTTGAATTAGTGTTCTTGTATTCTTCAGATAAATAACCCAGTAGTGCTATTGCTACATCATGAGGTAGTTCTACTTTTAACTCTTTGGGGAACCTCCATACAGTTTTCCACAATGGCTGCACCAGTTTGCATTCCCACCAACAGTTCACGAGTGTTCCTTTTTCTCCACATCTTCACCAACACCTGTTGTTTCTTGAGATTTTGATTTTAGCCATTCTGACAGGTGTGATATGATATCTCACTGTAGTTTTGATTTGCATTTCCTTGATGATAAATGATGATGAACATCTTTTCACATGTCTTTTGGCCATCTGGATGTCTGGAGAAATGTATGTTCATGTCTTCTGTCCATTTTTAATTGGATTATTTGGTTTTTGGGTGTTCAGTTATATAAGTTCTTTATAGATTTTGGATACTAACCCTTTATCAGATATGTCATTTGCAAATATCTTCTTCCCATTCAGTAGGTTGTCTTTTAGTTTTGTTGATTGTTTCCTTTGCTGTGCAGAAGCTTTTTATTTTGCTGCAGTCCCAATAGTTTATTTTTGCTTTTATTTCCGCTGCCTCAGGAGACATATCGAGAAAAATGTTGCTATGCCCAATGTCAGAGAAATTACTGCCTGTGCTCTCTTCTAGGATTTTTATGGTTTCAGGTGTGTTTGTTTCAGGGTTTTCTATTCTTTTATTATTATTATTTTTTTATTTTATTTTTAATTTTTTTAAAGATTTCATTTATTTATTTGACAGAGAGAGACACAGAGAGAGGGAACACAAGCAGGGGGAGCGGGAGAGGGAGAAGCAGGCTTCCCACAGAACAGGGAGCCTGACGCGGGGCTCGATCCCAGGACCCTGGGACCATGACCTGAGCTGAAGGCAGATGCTTAACAACTGAGCCACCCAGGTGCCCCAGGGTTTTCTATTCTGTTCTACTGTTCTGTGTGTCTATTTTGTGCAAGTACCATACTGTCTGTATTACTACAGCTTAGTAGGATAACTTGAAGTCTGGAATTGTGATACCTCCAGATTTGTTTTTCTTTTTCAAGTTTGTTTTGGCTGTTCTTGATCTTCTGTGGTTCCATACAAATTTTAGGATACTTTATTTTAGCTTTGTGAAAAATGATGTGTATACGCAAACAATGAATCATGGAACACTACATCAAAAACTAATGATGTAATGTATGGTGATTAACATAACATAATAATTTAAAAAATGATGTTGGTATTTTTTGGTAGGGATTGAATTAAATCTATAGATTGATTTGGGTAGTATGGGTATTTTAACAATATTTTCCTTCCAATCCATGAACATGGAATATCTTTCTTTTGGGGGGGGGCCATGAAATATCTTTCCATTTGTTTGTGTCACCTCAATTCCTTTCATCAATGTTTTATAGTTTTCAGAGTACAAGTATTTCAGCACCTTGATTAAGTTTATTCCTAGGTATTTTATTATTTTTGCCATAATTGTAAATGGAATTGCTTTCTTAATTTCTCTTTCTGTTGCTTCATTATTAGTGTATAGAAATGAGTGGATTGAGTGGATTTCTGTGCATTGATTTTATATCCTGTGACCTTACTGAATTCATTTATTACTTTTACAGTTTTTGGTGGGACCTACAGGGTTTTTCTATATAGAGAATCATGTCATGTGCCAATAGTAAAAGTTTCAGTTCTTCCTTACCAATGTAGATGCCTTTTATTCCTTCTACTAGTCTGATTGCTGTGGCTACGACTTCCAGTACTATGTTGAATAAAAATAGTGAAGAGTGGACATCCTTGTCTTGTTCCTTACCTTAGAAGAAAAGCTCTGTTTTTCCCTATTGAGTATGATGTTTGCTGTGTATTTGTCATATATGGCCTTTATTATGTTGATGTATAGTCCCTGTAAACCTACTTTGCTGAGGATTTTTTTATCATGAATGAATGCTGTGTTTTGTCAAATGCTTTTTCTGCACCTATTGAGAAGATCATATGATTTTTATCCTTTGTTTTGTTAATGTGGTGTATCACGTTGATTGATTTGCAAATATTGAATCATCCTTACATCCTGGAAATAAACTCCACCTGATCATGGTGAATGATCTTTTAATGTATTGGTGTATATGGTTTGATAATATTTTGTTGATGATTATTGCATCTGTGTTCATCAGGGTTACTGACCTGTAATTTTCTTTTTATGTGATGTCTTTGTCTGGTTTTCATAGGAGGGTAATGCTGAACTAGCAGAATGTATTTGGAAACATTTCTTCTTCTTCTAATTTTTGGAATAGTTTAATGATAATAGGTAATATCTCTTCTTTCAATGTCCAGTAAAATTCACTTGTGAATCCATCTGGTCCTAGACTTCCATTTTTTGGTAGTTTTTTCATTACCAATTCAATTTCATTTCTTGTGATATGTCTGTTCATATTTTCTATTTCTTCCTAGTGCAGTTTTGGAAGATTGTATGTTTCTAGGAATTTATCCACTTCTTATAAGTTATCCAGTTTATTGGCATATAATTACTCATAGTAGTCTCTTATATTCCTTTGTATTTCTGTGGTGTCACTTGTTACTTCTCCTCCCTCATTTTTTATTTTATTTATTTGGGTCCTTTCTCTTTTTTTTCTTGATGTATTTGGATAAGAGTTTGTCTATTTTTTTTCTTTTCAAAGAACCAGCTCATGGTTGATTTTTTTTTAGTCTTAATATCATTTATTTCTGCTCTGATCTTTATTATTTCCTTCTTCTACTCACCTCCAGCTTTGTTTGTTCTTCTTTTTCTAGTCAAGTTAGATTGTTTGTTTGAGGTTTTTCTTGTTTTTTATGGTAGGCCTGTATCACTATATAATTCCCTCTTACAACTGCTTTTGCTGTGTCCCAGAGATTTTGGATGAACGTATTTTATTTTTAATTTGTCTCCATGTATTTTTTAAATTCCTTCTTTAATTGATGCATTGACCCATTTGTTGTTTAGTGTCACCATGTTTAGTCTCCATGTGTTTGTGGGGATTTTTTTCCTTGTGATTTTTTTCTACTTTTATACCATTGTGGTTGGCAAAGATCCATGGTATTATTTCAGTCTTCTTAAATTTATTGAAGCTTCTTTTATGGCCTATTATGTGATCTATTCTGGAGAATGGGTGTGCCTGGGTGACTCAGTTGGTTGGGCGTCTGACTCTTCGATTCAGTTCAGGTCCTAATCTCAGGGTCATGAGATCGATCCCCACATCAGGCTCTGCACCCGGTGTGGTCTGCTCAAAATTCATTCCCCTCCATATCCCTCCACCTCTACTCCTCCCCCTGCTCATGCTCTCTCTCTCTCTCAAATAAATAAATAAATAAATAAAAATTTTAAAATGTATTCTGGAGAATGTTCTATGTGCACTTGTAAAGAATGTGTATTCTGTAATTTTGGATGGAGTATTCTGTATATATCCATTATGTCCATCTAGTCCAATATGTCATTCAGACATAGTTTCCCTATTGATTTTGTCTGGATGGTATATCCATTGATGTAAGTGTAGTTAAAATCCCATACTATCATTGTATTACCATTAATTTCTCTCTTTCTGTACATTAACATTTGTTTTATGTATGTAGGTGCTCCAGTGTTGGGTGCCTAGATATTTACAAATGTTATATCCTCTTATTGTATTGATACTTTTATCACTATGTAATGCCCTTCTTTGTCTCTTGTTAGTCTTTGTTTTAAAGTTGAATTTTCTGATATAAGTATTGCTATCCTGACTTTTTTAATCCAATTCTACTGCATGATTAATCCATCCCATCACTTTCAGTCTGTATATAGGTCTTAGGTGAGTCTCTTGTAGTCAATGTATAGATGGGTCTTGTTCTTTTATCCATTCCACCACTCTATGTCTTTTGATTGAAACATTGAGGACATTTACATTTAAAGAAATTATTGATAGGTATGTACTTATTGCCATTTAAAAAATTTGTTTTCTGGTTGTTTTTCTAGTCTTCTTAGTTCCTTTATTCTTCTCTTGTTTTTCTATGTTTGATGGGTATCTGTAGTGTTTTGTTTGCCTTTCTTTCTCTTTTTTATGTGTATCTATTATAGATTTTAGGTTTGTGGTTATCATGATGTTCTTATATAACATCCTAAATAAATAGCAGTCTCTATTAATTTGATGGCCATTTAAGTTCAAACACAAAAATCTTCCTTTTTCTTTTCCCTTTCTATCCTTTTTTTACTCCCTTCTCCATGTTTTAAGAATATGTTGTCATATTTTACATCTTTTCATTCATATTTTTCTTATGGTTAATTATGGCATTTCTTTTCCACTTAAAGAAGTCACATTAACATTTCTTGTAAAGATGGTTCAGTGGTGATAAACTTCTTTATCTTTTGTTTGTCTTGAAAACTTGTTATCTCTCCTTCAAATCTGGATTATAACCTTGCTAGGTGGAGTATTCTTGGTTTTAGCTTTTTTCCTTTCAGCACTTTGAATATATCATGCCAGTCCATGTGGTTTGCAAAGTTTCTGCTGAAAAATCAGCTGACAGGCCTTATAGGGTTTTCCTTTTAGGTATCTTTTTGTATCTTTCTTGCTTCTTTTAAGATTCTTTATCTTTTATTCTATGTAGAAAACCCAAAGGACTCCACCAAAAAATTGCTAGAACTAATATATGAATTTAGCAAAGTTGCAGGATATAAAATCAATATGCAGAAATCTGTTGTATTTCTATACACCAATAATGAAGCAACAGAAAAACAAATCAAGGCATTGATCCCATTTGCAATTGTACCAAAAACAATAAGATACCTAGTAATAAACCTAACTGAAGAGGTAAAAGATCTGTATCCTGAAAACTATAGAACATTTATGAAAGAAAATGAAGAGGACACAAAGAAATGGAAAAGCATTCCATGCTCATGGATTGGAGTGACAAACATTGTTAAAATGTCTATACCACCCAAAGCAATCTACACTTTTAATGAAATCCCTGTAGAAATACTACCAGCACTTTCCACAGAGGTAGAACAAACACTCCTAAAATTTGTATGGAATCAGAAAAGACCCCAAATAGCTAAAGGAATGTTGAAAAAGAAAATCAAAGCTGGAGGCATCACAATTCCGGACTGCAAGCTGTATTACAAAGCTGTAAAAATCAAGACAGTATGGTACTGATGCAAAAAAAAAGACACATAGATCAATGGAACAGAATAGAGAACCCAGAAATGGACCTTCATCTCTATGGTCAAGTAATCTTTGACAAAACAGGAAAGAATATCCAATGGAAAAAAGACAGTCTCTTCAACAAATGGTGTTGGGAAAATTGGACAGCCACATGCAGAAGAATGAACTGGACCACTTTCTTACATCATACACAAAAATAAATTCAAAATGGATGAAAGACCTAGATATGAGACAGGAAACCATCAAAATCCTAGAGGAGAACACAGGCAGCAAACTCTTTCACCTCACCCATAGCAACTTCTAGCTAGACAAGTCTTCAAAGGCAAAGGAAACAAAAGCAAAAATGAACTACTGGGACTTCATCAAGATAAAAAGCTTTTGCATAGCAAAGGAAACAGTCGACAAAACCAAAAGACAACCGACAGAATGGGAGAAGATATTTGCAAATGACGTAACAGATAAGGGGCTAGTATCCAAAATCTATAAAGAACTTAATCAAACTCAACATTCAAAAAACAAACAATGCAGTCAAAAAATGGACAGAAGACATGAACAGACATTTCCCCAAAGAAGACATACAAATGGCCAACAGACACATGAAAAAATTCTCAATATCACTCGGCATCAGGGAAATCCAAATCAGAACTACAATGAAATACCACCTCACATCAGTCAGAATGGCTACAATTAACAACTCAGGGAACAACAGATGTTGCTGAGGATGCGGAAAAAGAGGAACACTCTTACACTGTTGGTGGGAATGCAAACTAGTGCAGCCACTCATGAAAACAGTATGGAGGTTCCTCAAAAAGTTGAAAATAGAGCTGCCCTATGACCCAGCAATTGCACTAGTAGGTATTTATCTAAAGGATACAAACATAGTGATTGGAAGGGGCACATGCACCCCAATGTTTATAGCAGTAATGTCTACCTAGCCAAAATATGGAAAGGGCCCAGATGTCCATTGATAGATCAATGGATAAAGAAGAGGTGCTATAATGGAATATTACTCAGCCATCAAAAAGAATGAAATCTTGCCAGTTACAACAACATGAATGAGACTAGAGGGTATTATGCTAAGTGAAATAAGTGAGTCAGAGAAAGACAAATACCATATGATTTCACACATATGTGGAATTTAAGAAGCAAAACTGATGAACATAGGGGAAGGGAAGGAAAAATTAAAAAAGATAAAATAGGGAGGCAAACCGTAAGAGACTCTTAACTAGGAAACAAAGTGAGGGTTGCTGGAGGGGACATGGGTGGGGGGAAGTGGTAATTGGGTGATGGACATTAAGGAGGGCACTTGATGAAATGAGCACTGGGTGTTATATGCTACTGATGAATCACTAAATTCTACCCCTGAAAGTAATAATACACTGTATGTAATAAAATTGAATTTAAATTAAAAAAATTTTTTAAAGATGTTAGTTGAAAAAAATAAAATTATGTATTTGTGTTTTTCCCAGTCTTTTTTCTTATAATTGATTTTTAATTTCACAGCATTATGGTTAGAAAAGATACTTGATATGATTTCAGTTTTCTTTTTAATTGAAGTATAATTGACATATTATATTATATTAGTTTCAGGTGTACAACATAATGATTTAACAATTATATCCATTATGAAATGCACACCATACATTATTTTATAAATATTATTGACTATATTCCCTATACTTACTCTTCATCCTTACAATTTATTATTTTTTAAGATTTATTTATTTATTTGAGAGAGAGAGAGAGAAACAAACTCCCTGCTGAGCACAGAGCCCCACACAGGGCTCAATCTCATGACTCTGAGATCATGACCTGAGCCAAAATCAAAAGTCAGATGCTTAACCAACTGAGCTACCCTGGTGTCCCTTGACTTACTTAATTTAAAACTGGTAGTTTATACCTCTTAATTACTTTTACCTATTTTGCATTTACCCCACACCCATCCCCTCTGGCAACCAATAGTTCCTTTTCTATATTTATGAGTATGTTCTTCTTTGTTGTTGTTTTTATTTGTTTGCTTGTTTAGTTTTTTAGATTCCACATATCAGTGATGTCATATGGTATTTTTCTTTCTCTGTCTGGCTTACTGTACTTAGCAAAATACCTTCTAGGTCCATTCATGGTGTCATAAAAAAATGACATTTTATTCTTTTTTATGGCTGAGTAATATACCACATCTTGTTTAACCATTCATCTATCAATGAACACTTAAGTTGCTTCTATATCTTGGCTATTGTAAATAAAGCTGCAATATACATAGGGGTGCATACATCATTTTTATTGAAGTATAAATAACATACAATGTTATATTAGTTTCAAGTGTACAACAAATTGATTCTGTACATTACTCATTGCTCACTATGATAAGTGTAGTCTCTGTCTCTCACTGCACAATGTTATTACAGTATTATTGACTATATTTCCTATGCTGTACTTTTCAACTCTGTGACTTATTTATTCTATAACTGTAAGCTGTACCTCTTAATTCCCTTTATCTATTTCACCCATCTCCCCACTCACCTGCCTTCTGGCAACCACTGGTTTGTTCTCTGTATTTAAGAGTTTTGTTTCTTTGTTTTTTGGATTATACATATAAGTGAAATCATATGTTATTTGTTTTTCTCAGTCTCACTTATTTCACTTAGTATAATACCCTCTATGTCCACTCATATTGTCATAAATGACAAGAACTCATTTTTATGGCTAATTAATATTCCTTCATATATCTATATCTATATCCACATCTTTGTCCATTATCCATCAATGGGCACTTGGGTTATTTCCATATCTTGGGTATTGTACATAATGCTGCAATAAACATAGGGATGCATATATTTTCCTGAATTAGTGTTTTCATTTCTTTGGGTAAATACCCAGGAGTGGAATTACTGGATCATATGGTGTTTTTATTTTTAATTTTTAAGGAACCTGCATGATGTTTTCCACCGTGGCTAAAGCAGTTTACATTCTCACCAACTGCATAAGGGTTCCTTTTTCTCTACATCCTCACTAACACTTGTTGCTTCTTGTCTTTTTGATTCTAGCCATTTCGACAGGTGTAAGGTGATATCTTATTGTAGTTTTGATTGCATTTCCCTGACAATTAGTGATGTTGAGCATATTTTCATGTGTCTGTTGGCTACCTGTATGTCTTCAGCAAAATGTCTATTCATGTCCTCTGTCCATTTTTAATCAGATTATTGTTTTGGTGTTGAGTTGTATAAGTACTTTACCTATTTTGGAAATTAACCCTTTATTGGCTATGTCGTTTGGAAACATCTTCTCCCATTCAGTAGGTTGCCTTTCCATTTTGTCAATAGTTTCTTTTGCTGTACTTTTTATTTTGATGTAGTCCCAATAGGTTACTTTTGCTTTTGTTTCTTTTGCCTTCGAAGACATATCTAGAAAAATGTTGCTAAGGTTGATATAAAAAAGATTACTGCCCATGTTTCCTTCTGGGAGTTTTATGGTTTCAGGTCTTATATTTAGGTCTTTAATCCATTTTAAGTTTGTTTTTGTGTATGGTGTTAGAATGTGGTCCAGTTTCACTCTTTTGCACATAGCTATCCAGTTTTCCCAGCACCATTTGTTGAAGAGACTTTTTCCCGTTGTATATTCTTGCCTCTTTTGTCATAGATTAATTATTCATATAAGTGTGGGTTTATTTCTGGGCTTTCAATTTTGTTCCATTGATCTATATGTCTCTTTTTTTTTTGTCAGTACCATACTGTTGTGATTATTACAGCTTTGTAGTATAGTTTGATATCTGGTGTTGTGATTCCTCCATCTTTCTTCTTCTTTCTCAAAATTGCCTTGGCTATTCAAGGTCTTTTGTGGTTCCATGCAAGGTTTAGGATTTTTTGTGCTGGTTCTATGAAAACTTCTATTAGATTTTTGATAGGGATTGAATTTAATCTGTAGATTACTTGGATGGTATGGGCATTTTAACAATATAATTATTCCAATCCATGAGAATGATATATCTTTCCAATATTTGTGTTATCTCTAATTTCTTTCATCAGTATTCCATAGTTTTTCAAGTATAAGTCTTTTACATCTTTAGTTAAATATATTCCTAAATATTTTATTCTTTCTGATACACTTATAGATGGGATTCTTTTTTTATTAATTTCCCTTTCTGCTATTTCATTGGTAGCATGTAGAAATGAAACAGATTTCTGTACATTGATTTTGTATCTTACAATTTTACTGACTTCATTTATTAGTTCTAATACATTTTTTTGGTAGAGTCTTTAGAGTTTTCTATATATAGTATCATGTCATCTTCAAATAGTAAAAGTTTTACTTCTGCCTTGCCAATTTGGATGTCTCTCACTTCTTTTTCTTGTCTGATTGCTATGACTAGGAATTTCAGTACTATGTTGAATAAAAGTGCTGAGAATGGACATCTTTGTCCTGTTCTTGATCTTAAAGAAAAAATTTAGCTTTTAACTATTATGATGTTAGTTGTGGGTTTGTCATATATGGCTTTATTATGTTGAAGTATGTTTCTTCTATATGCATTTTGTTGAGAGACTTTATTACAAATAGATGTTTAATTTTGTCAAATTCTTTTTCTACATCTTTTGAAATGATCATATGTATTTTTATTCTCTATTTTGTTAATATGGTTTATCACAATGATTAATTTGCATATATATTCACCTTGCATTATTGGAATAAATCCCACTTGATTGTGGTGAATTATTCTTCTAATGTATGTTTGAATTCAGTTTGCTAGTATTTGTTGAAGTTTTTGCCTCTATGTTCATCAGGAATATTGGTCTGCAATTTCCTTTTCTTTGTAGTGTCTGCCTGGCTTTGGTGTTAGGGTAATGCTGGCCTCATAGAACAGATTTTGAAAGCATTCCTTCCTGCCTTCTTCTTCTCCTCCTCCTCCTCCTTCTCCTTCATCTTCGTCTTCTTCTTCTTTTTTGGAATAATTTGAGAAGAGTAGATATTAACTCTCCTTTAAGCATTTGGTAGAATTTACTTGTGAAGCCATTTGATCCTGGACATTTGTTTTTTGGGAGTTTTACCAATTCAGTTCAGTTACTAGTAATCAGTCTGTTCAGATTTTCTATTTCTTCCTGATTCAATTTGGAAGATTGTATGTTTCTTGAAATTTATCCATTTCTTCTAGGTTATCAAATTTGTTGGCATACAATTTTTGTAGTATGTTCTTATAATCCTTTATACATCTGTGGTATCAGTTGTAACTTTTCTTTCATTCCTGATTTTATCTTCATGAGTCCTTTCTCTTTTTTTCTTTATGACTGTGGCTAAAGTTTTATCAATTTTACACTTTTTTTCCAAAGAGCCAGCTCTTGGTTTTGTTGATCTTTTCCATTTTTAAAGTCTCCATTAAGTCCATCATCTTCATTCAAAGCCACTGTTTCTTTATTGATATCCTATCTGGATGATAGGATATCAACTGATGATATCAACTGGATGATAGGATATCAGCTGATGATATCAACTTCATTGATATGAAGTTTCCTAATATTATTGTATTACTTTTAATTTCCCCCTTTATGTTTATTAATATTTGCTTTATATATCTTGGTGCTTCTATGTTGGCTGCATAGATATTTACAATTGTTATATTCTTTTATTGGATTGATCCTTTTATCATCATGCAATGTCCTTCTTTGTCTCTTGTTATAGTCTTCATTTTAAAGTCTGTTTTATCTAAGTATAGCTACCTCACCTTTTTTTGCTTCTATTTACATGGTATATATATTTTCATCCCTTTACTTTCAGTTTCTATATGTCCTTAAGTCTCAAGTAAGCCTCTTGTGAGCAGCATATAGATGGGTCTTTTGTTTTTATTCATTCAGTCAGTCTATGTCTTTTGATTGGTGTTTTTAGACCATTTGTATTTAATTATTGATATGCATGTACTTATTACCATTTTGCTAATTGTTTTCTGGTTGTTCTGTAGTTCTTTTCTGTTTCTTTCTTCTTCCCTTGCTCCTTTCCCTTGTAATTAATGATTTTTTTAGTGTTATGCTGGGATTCTTTTTCTCTTTACTTTTTTGTGTATGTATTATAGGTTTTAGTTTGTAGTTACCTTCAGGTTTATATATAACATTCTAAGTATATAACAGTCTATATTAATTTGATGGTCATTTAAATTTGAATGCATTTTAAAAGCACTGAATTTTTGCTCCTCCATCTATGTTTTATCTATATGATGTCATAATTTTTCATCTTTTTATTTTTTGTACCCTTTGATTAATTTTTGTAGATCTAACTGAATTTACTACTTTCATGGTTTAACCTCCATGCTGACTTTATAAATGTTTAATCTACTACCTTTCATATATGTTTTCTTTTTTCCATAAAACTTTTTCCTTTCATAATTTTCTTTCTTTCTTTTTTTTTTTAAAGATTTTTTATTTATTTATTTGAGAGAGAGAGAATGAGAGAGAGCAAGCACATGAGAGGGGGGAGGGTCAGAGGGAGAAGCAGACTCCCTGCCGAGCAGGGAGCCCAATGCAGGACTCGATCCAAGGACTCCAGGATCATGACCTGAGCTGAAGGCAGTCACTTAACCAACTGAGCCACCCAGGCGCCCCGTCCTTTCATAATTTTCTTATTTGTATTTATGGCCTTTTCTTTTTGGCTTAAAAACTCCCTGTAACATTTCTTGTAAGGTTGGGTTAGTGGTGATAAACTAATAACTTTTGTTGGTCTGGGAAATTCTTTATGTCCTTCAACTCTGAACAATAACTTTGTCAGGTAGAGTATTCTTTGCTGTAGGTTTTATTCCTTTCAGCACTTTGAATATATCATGCCACTTCCTTCTGAAGTGCAGTTTGTGCTGAAAAATCAGTGATAGCCTTTATGGGGTTCTCTTATATGGAAATATTTACTTTTCTTTTGTTGCTTTTAAGATTCTCACTTTGTCTATAATCTCTGTCTTTTTATTTATTATGTTTCATGATGTAGGTTCATCTTGTTTGGGGCTCTCTGTAATTCCTGAACCTGGATATCTGTTTCTTTCCCCAGCTTAGGGAACTTTTCAGCTATTATTTCTTCAAATAAAGTTTTAACCCCTTTCCCTCTCTTATTCTTCTTCTGGGACCCCTATAATGTGAATGTTAATACACTTGATGTTGTCCGAAAAGTTGCTTAACCTAGCCATATTTTTAATTTTTTTTTCTTTTTGCTGTTCAGCTTAGGTGCTTCTTACTCCTCTGTCTTCCAAATCGCTGATTCATTCTGCATCCTCTAATCTGCTGTTGTTTCCCTAATATCGTTTCTAATCTGTTGTTTTTTTTCATTTCAGTTATTGTGTTCTTCAACTCTGATTTATTCCTTTTTATATTTTCTATCTCTTTGTTGAAGTTCTCAATGATTTATCCCCTCTTCTCTTAAGTGTGCATTTTATGACCATTACTTTGAACTTTTTATCAGTTCGATTGCTTATCTTTGTTTCTTTTAGTATTTTTTCTAAAGTTTTGTCTTGGACTTCATTTGGAGCATATTACTCTGTCTCATTTTGTTTGACTTGCTGTGTTTGTTTCTGTGAATTAGGTGAAACAGCTACTTCTAGTCTTGAAGGCATGGCCCTGTGTAGGACAATTCCCTGTATAGACTGCACTGCCTGGTGGCTTTGGGCAGCCATCAGGAGATATAGCAGGCATAGGCTGGGGGCTCTGGGCCATTCCACACCAGGGCCACCCTGGTTGGATAAATGTTGCTGGAAGCAGGCACAACCCAGTGGTCCTGTGGAGCTCCACACAAGGGATGCCTTGGTGGTGTGGCTGGAGCTAAAGTGGGCACAGCATGTGTTGTCATGAAATGGTCCATGCTGGTGGTGGTCTGGCAGGATAGCTAGGGCTCTAGTGGGTATGAACTGAGGGTCTTTGGGTGTAACTGAAGTAACCAACTTTTTCTTTATCTAGATAAAAAAGAAAACCATGGAGTCAAAAGCCCAAAACTATTTATTTTTTCCATGAGCACTATTTCATAATATTTTAACAACTCTGAGGAAGCAAAAACAAACATACACATATAATAATCCAAAAGCATTTGCAAATTTTGTTCATCTATTGATTTTAAGAAATAAGATTACATTAAAATTCTGTTTAGTAACCAATATTTTGTATCTTTATTTTTTAGGAACTATACAGGCATTCAAAGATTACTTATTATTTAACATAGGCCTACAGTCTTAAGTTAAAGATTTGAAAATTACAATTTAGTTAACACATTAAATCTTTATAAATTGAAGCATTTTAAGAATTTCATAAAATTAATTCCTTGAAAAGATATCCTTTATATGAAAAGCCTAGAGTGAATATCTTCCCAATGGGGAAACCTGAGAGCTTTTCCCCTAAGGTCAGGAACACAGCAGAGATGTGCTCTATCACCACTGCTGTTCAACATAGTACTGGAAGTCCTAGCCTCAGCAATCAGCCAACAAAAAGAAATAAAAGGCATCCTAATCAGCAAAGAAGAAGTCAAACTCTCACTCTTTGCAGAAGACATGATACTCTATGTGGAAAACCCAAGAGACCACCCCAAAACTGCTAGAACTCACACAGGAATTCAGCAAAGTGGCAAGATATAAAAATCAATGCACAGAAATCAGTTGCATTACTATACATTAACAATGAGACAGGAGAAAGAGAAATTAAGGAGTTGATCCCATTTACAATTGCATCAAAACCCTAAGATACCTATGAATAAGCCTAACCAAAGAGACAAAGAATCGGTACTCAGAAAACTATAGAACACTCATGAAGGAAATTGAGGAAGACACAAAGAAATGGAAAAACGTTCCATGCTCATGGATTGGAAGAACAAATATTGTTAAAATGTCTATACTACCCAAAGCAATCTACACATTCATTGCAGTCCCTATCAAAATACCATCAACATTTTTCAGAGTTGGAACAAACAATCCTAAAATTTGTATGGAGCCAGAAAAGACCCCGAATAGCCAAAGGAATGTTGAAAAAGAAAACCAAAGTTGGAGGCATCACAATTCCAGATTTCAAGCCGTATTACAAAGCTGTAGTGATCAAAACAGTATGGTACTGGCACAAAAATAGACATATAGATCAATGGAACAGAATAGAGAACCCAGAAATGGACCTTCATCTCTATGGTCAAGTAATCTTTGACAAAGCAGGAAAGAACATCCAGTGGAAAAAAGTCTCTTCAACAAATGGTGTTGGGAAAATTGGACAGCCACATGCAGAAGAATGAAACTGGACCATTTCCCTACACTATACACAAAAATAGATTCAAAATGGATGAAAGACCTAATGTGAGACAGGAGTCCATCAAAATCCTAGAGGAGAACACAGGCAGCAACCTCTTCAACCTCAGCCACAGCAACTTCTTGCTAGACATGTGTCCAAGGCAAGGGAAACAAAAAGGCAAAAATGAACTACTGGGACTTCATCAAGATAAAAAGCTTTTGCACAGCAAAAGAAACAGTCTTCAGAACCAAAAGACAACTGACAGAATGGGAGAAGATATTTCCAAATGACATATGAGATGAAGGGTTAGTATCCAAAATCTATAGAGAACTAAACTCAACACCAAAAGAACAAATAATCTAATCAAGAAATGGGCAGAAGACATGAACAGGCATTTCTCCAAAGAAGACATACAAATGGCCAATAGATGCATGAAAAAAAATGCTCCACATCACTTAGCATCAGGGAAATACAAATCAAGACCACAATGAGATACCACCCCACACCAGTCAGAATGGCTAAAATTAACAAGTCAGGAAAGGACAGATGTTGGTAAGGATGTGGAGGAAGGGGAACCTTCCTACACTGTTGGTGGGAATGCAAGCTGGTACAGTCACTCTGGAAAACAGTATGGAGGTTCCCCAAAAAGTTGAAAATAGAGCTACCCTACAACCCAGCAATTGCATACTGGGTATTTACCCCAAAGATACAAATGTAGTGATCCGAAGGGGCACCTGCACCCCAATGTTTTTGGCAAACTGTGGAAAGAGCCTAGATGTCCATCGACAGATGAATGGATAAAGAAGATGTGATATATATATATATATATATATATATATATATATATACACACACACACACAACGGAATATTACTCAACCATCAAAAAAATGAAATCTTGTGATTTGCAACGATGTGGATAGAACTGGAGGGTATTATACTAAGTGAAATAAGTCAATCAGAGAAAGACAATTATCATATGATCTCACTGATATGTGGAATTTAAGAAACAAGGCAGAGGATCATAGGGGAAGAAGGAAAAAATGAAACAAGATGAAACCAGAGAGGGAGACAAACCATAAGTGACTCTTAATCATAGGAAACAAGCTGAGGGTTGCTGGGGGTGGGGTGGAGGATGGGTTAACTGGGTGATGGACATTAAGGAGAGCATGTGATGTAATGAGCACTGGGTATTATATAAGACTGATGAATCACAGACCTGTACCTCTAAAACCAATAATACATTATATGTTAATTAACTGAATTTAAATTTTTTAAAAAGTAAAGAAAAATACAATTCAAAAAAATAAATACAATTCTATGTTTTCAAAAAAAATCTTTATGATTTGAAGCATTTTAAGAATTTCACAAAATTAATTCTTTGTAAAGATATTCTTTAAAACATAACATTCATTATACTTATAGCATTTGTTATGTTAGTGAATATAATATTCATTCTTATAACAGCCATTTGTAGATGATTATTATTTTACACATATAATTTTGTATTTAAACAAGTTATGAAAAAAGTAGAAAGTTATTTCACTCATAAACTTATGTAGGGAATTTAAGAAATTTTAATAGAGAAATTTAGCCCTGGTCCTTAACAAACTGAAATAGTGTGCTAAAATTAATTTGGTATTGTAAATTAATTTTTTAAAAATCTGAATTACTACAAAACTCTCCTTTTATCTTGAAAGCCTTTCCTATTATCTCATTGCTATAGTAAGAAAAGTTATTATGGAAATAAGCTTTTCAGTGTCCTTTCATAAACCCCGTATTTTAATAATTTTCTTTCTATTTTATTTATTTTTTTAAAGTTTCACTTTAAATCTTTTGTTTTTAGGTGCCCCAATTTGACAAAATGAACATTTACACAATATCTGAGAGAGAAATGAGTGTCCTGGAAAAATGAAAGACGTTTATGAAATTCAACAGATACAAAACCCAAAATACAATTAACCTAGGAGTGGAGACACCACAGAGATAAATGTGGAGACCAATTTGTCCAGGTTCTCCAAAGGAAAATAAAAAGTCTTGGGGAATAAGAGAAAGATATTATATAAAGATGCACCAGTACATAAAGATGTACAGTACAGTTACATTTAAATTCTGAAACCAGCTCTCCAAGAGCCTTCCTCACCTGAAGCAGTCACTCAACAGGGGTCCACAACCCTGTGTCTAGCAGGCTTCTTTCCATCTCCCCGAGACAGGATTTTCAGTTTCTCATCTCTACCTTCTCTCCTAAAAGCTCTCCCAAGGCCTTCCCCACCCTTTCTCTGAACAGAAACTTCATCTTAAGCTTCCTCAATTAGAATCTCCCTCAATTCTATACCCATCTCCAGTTTACCTCACAAGCCAGATCCCTCTGCTGGAGCTCTAGGAGCCCCCACCTTATGGGCTTCTTGAGGACCTCGGTCCTTCTGTTTTCTTCCTTCCTTTGTTTTTTTTTATTAACATATAATGTGTTATTTGTTTCAGGGGTACAGGTCTGTGATTCATCAGTCTTACACAATTCACAGCACTCACCATAATTTTCTTTCTATTTTAATAACTGTTTATCTAGACTAGATATTCTTAAAATGTACACAGAACTGAATGATTTCTTGATCAGTTAATCTTTAAAATTTCTCAAGAGAGAGAAAAGGAAAGGAAATGGAAAGGAAAAGAAATGAGCGGGATTTGACTCCTGACAAATATGCAATTGTCACTGCAAAAACTAATTATATTCTCTCTTCGAGGAGAGAGAAGAACATTTAGATGTAAAAAATGTATTTTGGGGGCGCCTGGGTGGCTCAGTTGGTTAAGTGACTGCCTTCGGCTCAGGTCATGATCCTGGAGTCCCGGGATCGAGTCCTGCATCGGGCTCCCTGCTCGGCGGGGAGTCTGCTTCTCCCTCTCCCACTCCCCCCTCTTGTGCTCTCTCTCTCTCTCACTCTCTCTCAAATAGAAAAAAATTTATTTTGCCATATGCATACACAAAAAAGAGTGACACTCAACGGACTTTGAAGTATTATTTCCCCTGACAATTTTATTAAGCTTATGATTAAAAGTCTACTACTTATTGGGGTGCCTGGGTGGCTCAGTTGGTTAAGCGTCTGCCTTTGGCTCAGGTCATGATCCCAGGGTCCTGGGATTGAGCCCCATGTTGGGCTCCCTGCTCAGTGGGGAGTCTGCTTCACCCTCTCCCTCTCCCTCTGCCCCTCTCTCCCCACTCATTTTCTCTCTGTGTGTGTCTCAAATAAATAAAATAAAATCTTTTAAAAAGTCTAGCACTTATTAACCCCAGACTATAGAAACGAAGAGGATTTCAAAGTTATCTCTCCTTTTAATAAATAAGACAATTTTGTGTGTGTTGGGGGGTGGTTAGGATGGCAGAGTAGTAGGGGGACCCTATGCTTGCCTCATCCCTCAAACACAGCTAGATAAATATCAAATCATTCTGAACACCCAAGAAATCAATGTGTGGACTGAGAGAATAAACTGAACATCTAGAGGGAGAAAAAAGGCCACATTGTAGAAGATAGGAGCTGTGGGAGTTGATTTGGGGGAGAAAAGAATCACAGGTGCTGCAGAGGGGAGAGATCCCTGATCATGGAGAGAGGAGAGAGAGAAAGAGAGAAAGCAGAGTGCAAGGGATTGCACAAGAAAAACACTTCCCCAAAACTATTCACTGGGAAAAGGAGAGGGGCTGATTATTACAAGTTATTACAAGCAGTGGAGCTCAAAGTCTGAAGTTTTAGAAATCCACATCATTGTCAAGTTCATGCCTGGTGGGCTTAGCAGTGCTCCTGTGGAGGAGGGCGGAGGCCTGGGAGCAGACAACATGGTCTGAAGATCCCATGGGTCACACTGGGAGAGACAGTTCCCCATCTTAGTGCATTTGGGAGAGGTGACACAACCTCTCAGGGGACAAAAGAGAAGGTGGGCACCATTGAGCAGCCCCATTAATTAGGCTCCATTAATTAGCATAGCAGCAGAGGCACCTGCTGAAGGCAGCTAACCTGGCAGTGAGCTTTTGTTTGTGCTTTACCATAAATTCCAAACCCCTGCATGGTCATGCAACTGCTTTCTGGGACAAATTAGCACCAACCACAGTGTGGCAAGACCCTCCCCCAGAAGATCAGCATGGGTCTGCACCATGCCAGGTCCCTAAAATTTGGAGTTCTGAAACACTGTCATGCACCTGAGATAAAATGCAGGAACACTGTGCCACCAGGCAGGCAGACAGCTCAGACACGGGGTGAAGACAGGTTCTGACATAAAAGGGGAAATTGTTCACTCTTCTGTGAGGGTTTCCTGAAGAGTGGCTGGCATTAACTTCCCACTGCAGGCACAAGAGAGCAGGGTGATGCCATTTTCCCCCTGCCCAGCAGCATGGACAGGCTTCAGTGAGCAACACAGCGCTCCCAGTGGAGGCTAGAGCTGCTTACACCAAGCCCCACTCCAATGTGCCCTGCAGGTGTATCTTTCCTAGGGCAAGTCTGCCTGAGAACCAGCACAGCAGGCTCCCCCCCACCCAAAAGTCCAGCACAACCTCCCTGCATGCACCAAGTCTACTGATCATGGAGTGCTGCAAAGCTTCAGCTCTAGGGGAAATAGGACCTAGCTTTTTCTAACAAGCAGACCAAAA
Source organism: Phoca vitulina (assembly GCF_004348235.1). Taxonomy (NCBI): domain Eukaryota; kingdom Metazoa; phylum Chordata; class Mammalia; order Carnivora; family Phocidae; genus Phoca; species Phoca vitulina. The sequence continues at coordinate 10,294,013 of NW_022589754.1, read as the reverse complement.
CACACCTAATTAAAACTCACCACACACTGTGAGCACTGTATATTGTGTAAGACTGATGAATCACAGACCTGTACCCCTGAAAAAAAATAATACATTATATGTTAGTAATAGTAAAAAAACAAAGAAAAAAAAACTCACCGCATACTGGACAAGGTCCAAACTGCAGGCAAGGAGCAACTCTGCAGAGGATTGATCTGAGGGAAAGGGCAAGCAAAACACAACAGCAGAGTGCACAAAAAAATTCCTAAAGCACCAGGCCCTGGACAGTATATGACCTCTTCTTATAGCCATTACTCTCAGGAGCAGGAAACATAACAGGTTTTCCTAACACAGAAAAGACAGAAATCTAGGCAAAATATCAAGATGGAAGAATTCATCCCAAAAGAAAGCAAGAAGAGGTTACAACCAGGGATCTAATCAAAACAGTTATAAGTAAGAGGGTTCCCCTTTCTCCACAACCTCTCCAACACCCAGCAATTGCACTATTGAGTATTTACCCCAAGGACACAGATGTAGTGAAAACAAGGGCTATATGCACCCCAATGTTCATAGCAGCAATGTCTGCAATAGCCAAACTGTGGAAAGAGCCGAGATGCCCTTCAACAGACGAATGGATAAAGAAGATGTGGTCCATATATACAGTGGAATATTAGCCATCAGAAAGGATGAATACCCAACTTTTACATCCACATGGATGGGCCTGGAGGAGATTATGCTAAGTGAAATAACTCAAGCAGAGAAAGTCAATTATCATATGGTTTCACTTATTTGTGGAACATAAGGAATAGCGTGGAGGACATTAGGAGAAGGAAGGGAAAAATGAAGGGGGGGGAATCGGAGGGGGAGACGAACCATGAGAGAGTATGGACTCTGAGAAACAAACTGAGGGTTTTAGAGGGGAGGGGGCTGGGGGGATGGTTTAGCCCAATGATGGGTATTAAGGAGGGCATGTACTGCATGGAGCACTGGGTGTTATACACAAACAATGAATCATGGAACACTACATCAAAAACTAATGATGTACTGTATGGTGACTAACATAACATAACATAAAAAAATAAAATAAAATAAATAAAGTTTATTTTGTCTGATATATGCATTGCTATTCAGCTTTCTTTTCACTTCCATTTCCATGATAATAGTTTTTCCATCCCTTCATTTTTAATCTCTATGTGTCTTTAGGTCTGAAGTGTGTCTCTTGTATGCAACATGTAGATGGATCTTTCTTTTTTATTCATTCAGTCACCCTATGTCTTTTGACGGGAGTGTTTAGTCCCTTTACATTCAAATTATTGATAGGTATGTACTTATTGCCACTTTGTTACTTGTTTTATGGTTGTTTCTGTAGTTCTCTGCTGTCCCTTGTGGTTTGATGCTTTCTTTAGTGATATGCTTAGATTTTTTTCTTTTTCTTTTTTGCATACTTATTTTAGATTTTTTATTTTTGTTTATTGTTAGGTCGATATATAACATCCTATGCATATAGCAGTCCATATTATAAAGTTGATGGTTACTTAAGTTTAAAACAATTCTAAAAGCACTAAATTTTTACTCCCCTCACTCACGTTTTGTGTATATGATGTCTTATTTTACATCCTTTTATTTTGTGAATCCCTTGTCTGATTTTTATAAATATAATTGATTTCATTGCTTTTGTGCTTTAACCTCCATACTGGTTTTATAAGTGATTAATCTACTACTTTTATTATGTTTGTATTTACCTGTGAAATTTTTTCCATTCCTTACTTTCTTACTATTCATTATGGCCTTTTCTTTTCACTCAAAGAACTTCCTTTTACATTTCTTGTGAAGTTGGTTTAGTGGTGATGAACTCCTTTAACTTTTGTTTGTCTGGGAAACTCTTTACCTCTCTTTCTATTCTGAATGATAGACTTGCTAGATAGAGTATTTTGGTTGCAGATTTTTTCCTTCAACACTTTGAATATATTATGCCCCTTTCTTCTGGCCTACAAAGTTTCTGCTGAAAAATCAACTGATGGCCTTATGGTGTTTCCTTTGTATGTAACAGCTTTCTTTTCTCTGGCTGCTTTTAAAATTCTTTATCACTACATTTTGCCATTTTAATCATTATGTGTCTTGGTGTGGACCTTCTTGGGTTAGTTTTGTTGGAGGATCTCTGTGCCTCCTGGATCTGGATGTTTCCTTCTCCAGATTAGTGAATTTTTCAGTTCGTATTTATTTAAATAAATTCTCTTTTTCTTGTTTTCTCCTTCTGGGATCCCTATAAGGGAAATATTATTATGATTGATGATATCACTGATTTCCTTGAACCTTTTCTTGTTTTTTATTATTCTCTTTCCCTGTTCAGCTTGGTTGCTTTCCATTACTGTCTTCCACCTTGCTGATTTGTTCTTCTTTTTTCCTGTTTATTTTTTATTCCATCTAGTGTATATTTAATTTATGTTATTGATTTCCTCATTTCTAATTGGTTCTTAATATTTTCTGTCTCTTAGTTGAAGGTCTCACTGAGATCCTCAACTCTTTTCTCAAGTCCAATAAATATCTTTACGACCATTACTTTGAGATCTCTATCAGGCATATTGTTTATCTTTGTTTTATTAAGCTCTTTTACTATGGTTTCACCCTTGTCTTTCATTTGGGACATATTCTTCTGTCTCCTCATTTTGTCTAAAACTCTGTGTTTCTATGTATTGTGAAAGTCAGCTACATCCCCCACTCTTGAAAGTAACAGCCTTATGAAGAAGATACCTGTAGTGCCCTGTAGTACAATGTCCTCTATTCATCAGAACCAAGCACTTTAGGGCTGTCTCCTATGTGTGTTTTGTGTGCCCTACTGTTGTGCTTGAGCTATGTTTGCCTTCAGCCCAGTCTGCTGCAATGGCCCCCTTTGTTGCTGGCATTGTTTATTTCCTGTGCTGTTAAGAGGCCAGTGTGGACCCACCTTGGACTTAAAGTTGGGTCAAAGAAGATGCCTGCACTCAGCCCACTTGCTTGGGCTGTGGTTACACCACACTGCAGTGTGTTCTTTCTGCATTGTCCCTTGAAAGGCTTTTTTTTTTTTTTTTTGCTGTGTCAGGTTTGTAGTCCAAACAGGTGCCTGCCCCCAATCTATTTGTTGGTGTTATAGTAACCTCAAACTACAGAGCTTTTTCCTTGTGTTGCCTACTGTGAGGTTTCCTTGGTGGGTGGGGCTTACAGGCAGATCAGATATCTGTCCACTGCCCATTATTGGGGCTGCATTCAAGCTTGTGTGTGTGGTTATTTTCTCTTCTCCCCCTGTCAAGTGTCACTTTGGAGTGGTGCTGGCCACTTTTGCAGCTGCTTGCAGAATGAGATGCATCAGGGACCCCTTTGGAGGGACTTTTGCCTTGTGGGGCAGGTTGGATAGAGCAAACCTGCAGGAGAAAGTGGAGGCAAGGCACATGGTGTTAACAAGATATGTGCTTGTCTTTGGTCCCTACTGGGGCTGCTTGCAGGATGAGACCTGGCTGGAGTTACTTTGGAGAAACTTGTGCCAAGTGGGGCTGGATGGATGGGGTGGGTTGTAGGAGAACACATGGGTGGGGTGCATGGTGTTAGCAAGCTGTGTGGCTAGTGTTTGTGCTGGTTTCTGGGTATCTAGGCTGGGGGTGTAGGGGTTGGGAAAGAGAAATGGTACCCACCCGGTCTTTCATTATTAGAGAAACCTCCTAAAGATCCCTAGCCCTCCACGTGCAGTAATATCTTGAAAGGAATCTTTTTTTTTTTTTTTCCAAGCAGCATGTCTCAACTGTGGGCTTAAAATATTCAGATAACTATATTGTAAACAGATGCACTATCATTCAGGCTTTCTTGTTACATTTATAGAGCACAGGCAGAGTAGATTTAGCATAATTTTTAAAGGTCCCAGGATTTGCAGAATGGTAAATCAGCATTGGCTTCAACTTAAAGTCACCAGCTGCATTAGCTCCTAACAAGAGAGTCAGCTGTCCTTTGAAACTTTGAAGCAAAGCATTGACTTCTCTCTAGCTATGAAATTTTTAGATGGCATCTTCTAATAGAAAGCTACTTTGTATACAGTGAAACATCAGTTATTTAGTGTAGCCACCTTTATTAATCATCTTAGCTAGATCATCTGGATAATTTGCTACGTCTTCCACATCAGCACTTGCTGCTTCACCTTGCATTTTTGTTATGGAGATGGCTTGTTTTCTTAAACCTCATGAACCAATTATGCTAGCTTCATATTTTTCATATGCAGCTTCCTCACCTCTCTAACCCTTCACAGAATTAAAGAGAATTAAGGCCTTGCTTTGGATTAGGACTTGGCTTAAGGGAATTTTTGGCTGGTTTGAGCTTATATTCAGACCAATAAAACTTTCTCCATATTAGCAATAAGGATATTTGACTTTGTTATCATTTGTGTGTTCACTGGAGTATGGTGTTGAGTTTACTTTAAGAACTTTTTCTTTGTTTTCAAAATTTGGCTGTTTAGTGGAAGAGACCTAGCTTTCACCCTATTTTAGCTATCATTTCTAGCTTTTGATTTAAAGTGAGAGAGCTTTTCCTTTCACTTGAAGACTTTGGGGCCATTGTAGGATTATTAGTTAGCCTTGTTTTAATATTGTTGTTCTCAGGAAATAGGGAAGCCCAAGGAGAGGAAAAGATATGGGGGAATGGCCCATTGATAGAGCAGTCAAAATACACACATTTATCAACTAAGTTTGATATGGAAGTTTCATGGCATCCCAAAATAATTACAATATTGACATCAAACATTACTGATTACAGACAACTATATAAAAATAAAGTAATAATGATAGAGTTTGAAATATTGCAATAATTACCAAAACATGACACAGAGATATTAAGTAAACAAATGCTCCTAGAAAAATGGTACTGATAAACTTGCTTGATTCAGGGTTGCCACAAACTTTCAATTTGTAGAAAATACAATATGTGTAAAGTACAATAAAGTGAGGAGCAATAAAATAAGGTTATGCCTGTATATATTTACCTGTTCCAGTGAGGTTTTCACTTTTGCAAATTTGTTAGTAATTAGTGCCATTTCTTTTCAGCTCAGATACGTCCCTTTAACATTTCCTATAAGGCTGTTTACTGCTGATGAATTCCTTCAGCTTTTGCTTAACTGGAAAATTATTGATCCCTCTTTCAATGAGAATTCTTTGTTGGAAGTTTTGTTTTTTGTTTTGTTTTGTTTTTTTTCCTTTCAGCACTTTGAATATGTTATGCCCCTTTCTTCTGTCCTGCAAAATATCTGCTGAGTAATCTGCTCAGAGCTTTACGGGGTTTCCCTTGTACATAAGTTGTTTTTCTCATTTTTAAGATCCTTTATTTATGAAATTTTGACATTTCAATTAGATTGTGTTTTGATGTGGATCTCTTTGACTTCATTTTATTTGGGACTCATTGGGATCCCTGGAACTGATTGTCTGTTTCCTTCCCCAATTAGGAAAGTTTTCAGCTATTATTTCTTCAAATAATTTTTCTGGCTCTTTCACTCTTTTTCTGGGACCTCTATGATTCTTATTATGTCACTTGGTGTTATCCCTAAAGTCCCAAATGTTCACTTTTTTTCCTGCTCTGTCTGATTCATTTCCATTGCTTTGTCTTCCCGATCACTGATTTGTTCTTCTGCTTCATCCAGTCTGCTATTGAACCCCTCTTGTGTATTTTTAAGTTCAGATATTTTATTCTTCAGCTCTGTAACTCCTGTTGGAACTTTCTTATATTTTCTACATCCTTCTTGAAAAACTCACTGTGCTTATTCTTTCTTCTCCAACGTTCAGTAAGCATTTTTATTACTTTGGACACTTTATCTGATAGACTGCTTTCATTGTCTTTTTCTGAGGTTTTGTCTTGTTCTTTCATTTGGAACATATCTCTCTGTCTCATTTTTCCTCTCTGTATTTGTTTCTGTGTATTGGGTGATGAAGCTGTCTATCCCTGCCTTGAAGGGGTGTTCGCTGGAAATCTGGAGTTGTGTTTCAGTCTGTTGTCTGTGCAGTGTCCTGGGAGTAGTAGCCTTCCATTTTCTGTCTTGCTGATTTTTTTTCAGTCCCACAGGGACCAGAAATGTAAGTTCCCCAGCTAGCAGTGCCAGGTGTTCAAGGAGTGTTCCCTTTGTCAGGTTTGTCTGGAGTGATAGGACCATGGTGGATGATTGCCAGGCTGGGACAAACCTATCCACTTGGTCTGTCAGAGTGTGTATTGCAGTGAACAAGCACCAAGACTGGGTGAGCCTACCTGCTGGTGTCTGGTGGGGCAATGTCTCTGGTGAGAAACACCAGCTTGGGACAAGCCCACCCGCCAGGTCTGGCAAGACAGGGACCTCAGTGAATGAGTGCTAAGCCAGGGCAAGCCTGCCCTTGACTTTGGCAAAGTAGGGGCTGTGATGGAGTTGCACTTGGCCAGGGTGATCCTGCTTGCCAGATCTGATGAGCTGGGGGCACAGTGGACAAGAACTGAGCCGAGTCTGGTGGGACAGGCTGCAGGGAATGTACAGGTGGGGTAAGCAGCACTAGCAAGGAAGATTGAGAGCACCAAAAGTGGTGCCTACCAGCACCAGGCTAGTGAGGAAGAAGGAAAGCAAAAAATGGCACCTGTCAGTGCCTTTGTCCCTAGTGAGATCTCCAACAGACTCCTGCCCCTCTGGTATACTCCCTAAGACTAGTCAATGAATCTCCCATACACATAGCCTGGTGCTTCTCAAGGTACTGCCTGTTTTGGACTTGTTTTGGTACAAATGAGTTTATGTGCAAGCCTTTCAAGAGTGCAGTTTTGGTTTCCTACGTCCCTCCAGTTCTCGCAGGTGTTAACCCCACTGGTTTTCAAAGCCAGCCATTTGGGGCAGGGGTTAAATTTCCAATTCAGGTCACATGGGCTGGGTTGATTTGACTCAACCCTCTTGCTTCTCAGAAAGGGGCTGTGCATTTTTTATATCCCTCTAGGTCTCTGCACCAGTCATGAGTGTCCTGGCAAGACTACCTCTCTGCCCCTTCTACCAGTCCTGGTACAGCTTTTGTCTTTTTCTATTTTTTTCCTGTCCTGCATTGTGGAAGAATTGTTCTGCTAGTCTTCAAATAATTTGTGGAGAGAATTGCTCTAAATTTAGTTGTATCTTTGGTGTGTCTGTGGGAAGAGGTGGCCCCAGGATCGTCCTATGCTGCCATCTTCTGGTATCCCCCTACACTATTTATATTTAATGTAATTATTAAATGTTTTCAATTTGGTCTGCCATATTATTATTTATTTAGAGTTTCTTTCCTCTCTCCCATTTCCCTTTTCTGCTTTTCTTGCCTTTCTGTGGATTACTGGAACATATGGATGATTCCATAATGTTTTACTTATAATGTTATTGAACATATTTTATTTTCTAAAATTTTCAATGTTTTTTCTAAGAATTAAAAAACATATACATAACTTATCACAGTCTACTATTATCAATGTTTTTACCACTTTGAGTAAGGTATTGAAGTCTTTCTTCCATTTAGGTACTTCTGCCCTCTTCATTTAAAAAATGTAATTGTTGCACATATTTCTCTTATGTGCATTGGGCCTAATGACAATATTATCATAAATTTTGCTTTAATTCTTAAATATGACTTAAGAAATTCATAAGAATAATATTCCATTATAATTACCCCATTTTTTTCCATTCTGATGTTCTTCCTACCTTTCTGAAGGTCTAAGTTTTCTGTTATTATTTCCATTCTACTTCAGAAAACAATTTAGCTATTCTTTAATAAGTCTGCTACTGACAAATTCTCTTTGTTTCCCTTCAAATGAGAATGTTATTATTCTTCCTTCATTCCTAAAGAATAGTTTTTCCAGATATAGAATTCATGGTTTCCAAGAACTTTCCTCAGCACTTGAAAGATGGTCCACATCCTCACGAACACAGTAGAAATTGACTGTTACTCAGATTGTTTTTTCCTATATAGGTATGCACCATTTCTATTGACCTGTTTTAAAGGTGTTTTCTCTTTTTTTATTTAAATTCAATTAGCCAACATATAGTACATCATTACTTTCAGATGTAGAAGTTCAACAGTTCATATGTTGGATATAAAATCCAGTGCTTATCACATCACGTGCCCTCCTTAATGCCCATCACCCATTTAACCTATTTCCCAACCGCCTCCCCTCCAGCAACCCTGTTTGTTTCCTATAGTTAAGAGTTTCTCATGGTTTGTCTCCCTCTCTGATCACTTCCCATCCAGTTTTCCCTCCCTTCCCCTATGATCCTCTGTGCTATTCCTTGTATTCCACAGATGAGTGAAACGATATGATAATTGTCTTCCTTTGATTGACATATTTCACTCAGCATAATACCCTCCAATTCCATTCATGTCAATGTAAATGGTAAGTATTCATCCTTTCTGATGGCTGAGTAATATTCCATTATATATATATATATATATATATATATATATATATATATATACACATACATACCACATCTTATTTATCCAGTCATCTGTCAATGAACATCTAGGTTCATAGTTTGGCTATTGGGGACACTGCTGCTATAAACATTGGAGTACATATGCTCCTTTGGATCATTACATTTGTATCTTTGGGGTAAATAGCTAGTAGTGCAATTGCTGGGTCATTGGGTAGCTCTATTTTTAACTTCTTGAGGAACCTCCATACTCTTTTCCAAAGTGGCTATACCAGCTTGCATTTGCACCAACAGTATAAGAGCGTTCCCCTTTCTCCACATCCTCACCAACATTTGTTGTTTCCCGTCTTGTTCATTTTAGTCATTCTGACTGGTGTGAGGTGGTATCTCATTGTGGTTTTTATTTGTATTTCCCTGATGCCAAGTGACATGGAGCATTTTTTCACATGTCTGTTGACCATTTGTATGTCTTCTTTGAAGAAATGTCTGTTCATGCCTTCTGCCCATTTCTTTACTGGATTGTTTGTTTTTGGGTGTGGAGTTTGATAAGTTCTTTATAGATTTTGGATACTAGCCCTTTATCTGATAAGACATTTGCAAATATCTTCCCCCATTCTGTAGGTTGCCTTTTAGTTTTGTTGACTGTTTCTTTTGCTGTGCAGAAGCTTTAGATCTTGAGGAAGTCCCAATAGTTCATTTTTGCTTTTGTTTCCCTCGCCTTTGGAGAAGTGTCTAGCAAGAAGTTGCTGTGACCAAGGTCAAAGATGTTGCTGCCCATGTTCTTCTTTAGGCTTTTGATGGGTTCCTGTCTCACATTTAGGTCTTTCATCCATTTTGAGTTTATCTTTGTGTATGGTGTAAGAAAACCATCCAGTTTCTCTTTTTTAAAGATTTTGTTTATTTACTTGACAGAGAGAGAGAGCACAAGGAGGAGCAGCAGACAGAGGGAGAGGGAGAATCAGCCTCCCCACTGAACAGGGACCCCGATGCAGGGCTTGATCCCAGGACCCTGGGATCATGACCTGAGCCAAAGGCAGACATTTAATGGACAGAGCCACCCAGATGCCCCTAATTGGTCCAGTTTCATTCTTCTACATGTGGTTGTCCAATTTTTCTAGCACCATTTGTTGAAAAGACTGTCTTTTTTTCCATTGGATATTCTTTATGCTTTGTCAAAGATTAGTATTCTGTTCCATTGATCTATGTGTCTGCTTTTGTGCCAATACCATACTGTCTTGATGATTACAGCTTTGTAATGTAGCTTGAAGCCCGGCTTGGTAATGCCACCAGCTTTGATTTTCTTTTTCAACATTCCTCTGGCTGTTTGGGGTCTTTTCTGTTTCCATACAAATCTTAGAATTATTTGTTCGAGCTCTGTGAAAAATGTCCATGGTATTTTGATAGGGATTGCATTCAATGTGTAGATTGTTCTGGGTAGCATAGACATTTTATCAAAATTTATTCTTCCAATAAATGCACACGGTATGTTTTTCCATTTCTTTGTGTCTTAATTTGTTTCATAAATGTTCTGTAGTTTTTATTTTATTTTTTAAAGATTTTTATTTATTTATTTAACAGAGAGAGAGAGCACAAGTACGCAGAGTGGCAGGCAGATGGAAGGGGAGAAGCAGGTTCTCTGCTGAGCAGGGAGCCCAATGCCCGGCTCGATCCCAGGACCCTGGGATCATTACCTGAGCTGAAGGCAGCCGCTTAACCGACTGAGCCACCCAGGTACCCCTGTTTTGTAGTTTTTAGAGTACAGATCTTTTACCTCTTTGGTTAGGTTAATTCCTAGGTATCTTATGGTTTCTGGTGCAATTGTAAATGGGATCGATTCCTTAATTTCTGTTTCTTCTGTCTCATTGATAATGTATATAAATACAACTGATTTCTGCACATAGATTTTATATCTTGCCATGTTGCTGAATTGCTGTATGAGTTCTAACAATATTGGGGTGGAGTCTTTTGGATTTTCCACATAAAGGATCCTGTCATCTGCAAAGATTCAGAGTTTGAATTCTTCTTTGCCAATTTGAATGCCTTTTATTACTTTTTGTTGTCTGATCACTGAGGCCAGGATGTCTAGTACTGTGTTCAACAACAGCGGTAAGAGTGGACATCCCTGTCATGTTCCTGACCTTAAGGGAAAAGCTCTCAGTTTTTCCCCATTAAAGATAGTATTACCTGTGGGCTTTTCATAGATAACTCTATGATATTGAGGTATGATCCTCTATCCCTACACTGTGGAGAGTTTTAATCAAGAAAGGATGCTGTGTTTTGTCAAATGCTTTTTCTGCAGCCATTGAGAGGATCATATGGTTCTTGTCCTTTCTTTTATTAATGTGAGGTATCGCGTTGATTGATTTGCAAATGTTGAACCACTCTTGCAGCCCAGGAATAAGTCCCACTTGGTTGTGGTGAATAATCCTTTTAATGTACTGTTGGATCCTACTGGCTAGTATCTTGGTGAGAATTTTGACATCCATGTTCATCAGGGATATTCATCTGTAATTTTCTTTTTTGGTGGGGTCTTTGTCTGGTTTTGGGATCAAGGTAATGCTGGCCTCATAGAATGAGTTTGGAAGTTTTCCTTGTATTTCTATTTGTTTTTTATTTTATTTTATTTTAAAGATTTTATTTCATTATTTGTCAGAGAGAGAGAGCACAAGCAGGGGGGTGGCTGGCAGAGAGAGAAGCAGGCCCCCACCGAGCAAGGAGCCCAATGTGGGACTCGATCCCAGGACCCTGGGATCATGACCTGAGCTGAAGGCAGGTGCTTAACAGACTAAGCCACACAGCCATCCCTCCATTTCTATTTTTTAATACAGTTTCAGAAAATAGGTATTAGTTCTTCTTTAAATGTTTGGGGGAATTCCCTGGGAAGCCATCCAACCCTGGACACTTGTTTCTTGGGAGATTGTTGATTACTCCTTCAATTTCCTTGCTGGTTATGGGTCTGTTCAGGTTTTCTATTTTTTCCTGTTTCAGTTTTGGTAGTTTATATGTCTCTAGGAAAACATCCATTCCCTCCAGATTGCCTAATTTGTTGGCATATAGTTGCTCAGAATATGTTTTTATAATTGTTTGTAGTTCTTCAGTCTTGGTCGTGATCTCTCCTCTTTCATTCATGAATTTATTTATTTGCATCCTTTCTCTTTTCTTTTTTGTACGTCTGGCCAGGGGTTTATTGATCTTATTAATTCTTTCAAAGAACCAGCTCCTAGTTTGTTGATCTGTTCTACTGTTCTTTTGGTTTCTATTTTATTGATTTCTGCTCTAATCTTTATTATTTCTCTTCTCCTGTTGGGTTTAGGTTTTATGTGTTGTTCTTTCACCAGCTCCTTTAGGTGTAGGGTTAGGTTGTGTATTTGAGACCTTTCTTGTTTCTTGAGAAAGACTCATAGTGCTATATACTTCCCTCTGAGGACCACCTTTGCTGCCTCCCAAAGGTTTGAACAGTTGTTTTCATTTTCAGTTGTTTTTTCATTTTTTTCATGAACTTTTTAATTCTTCTTTAATTTCCTAGTTGACCCATTCATACTTAAGTAGGATGCTCTTTAACTTTCAAGTATTTGAGTTCCTTCCAAATTTCCTATTGTGATTAAGTTCAAGTTTCAAAGCCCTGTGGTCTGAAAATATGCAGGGAATAATCCTAGTCTTTTGGTACCTCTTGAGACCTGATTTGTGACCCAGTATGTGCTCTATTCTGGAGAATGTTCCATGTGCACTCAGAAGAATGTGTATTCTGCTGCTTTAGAATGGAATGCTCTGTATATATCTGTGAATTCTATCTGGTCCAGTGTGTCATTCAAAGCCCTCCTTGTTGATTTTTTGCTTAGATAATCTGTCCATTGCTGTGAGTGGGGTGTTGAAGTCCCCTATATAATTGTATTATTATCAATATGTTTCTTTAATTTTGTTATTAATTGGTTTATATAATTGGCTATTCCCAAGTTAGGAGCATAAATATTTAGAATTGTTAGATCTTGTTGAATAGACCCTTTAAATATGATATAGTGTCCCTCTTCATCCCCTATTACAGTCCTTGGTTTAAAATCTAATTTTTCCAATATAAGGATTACTACCCCAGCTTTCTTTTGATGTCCATTTGCATGATAAATGGTTTTCCACCCGCTCACTTTAATCTGGAGGTGTCTTTGGGTCTAAAATGAGTCTTTTATAGACAGCATATGGATGGGTCTTGCTTTTTTATCCAATCTGATACCTTGTGTCTTTTGATTGGAGCACTTAGATCATTTACATTCCGAGTAACTATTGAAAGATAGGAATGTTAAAATATATCTGTTAAATCAATCTGTCCCAGTGTGTCACTCCTTGTTGATTTTTTAGTTGGATGGTCTGTCCTTTGATGTATGTGGGGTGGTATACTCCCCTGCTATTATTGTATTACTATTGATTAATTCTTTTATGTTTGTTATTAACTGTTTCATGTATTTGGGTGCTCCCATAGATAATTATTTTTGAATTTTTTATCTCATTTTTCCATTTTCATGTGAGATTTTGATGATAAGAATGTTGGATCTTTCATTGTATCACAGAGCCCTTAGGCCTTGTTCATTTTTTCGGTCTATTTTCTTTTTGCTTTTCAGATTGAATAATTTGATTGTTCTATCCTCCAGTTTACTGATTTCATTCTGTCATTGCCAATTTACTGTCAAGCTAATCAGGAAATATTTTCTTTGTTCATTATATTCACTTCTAGAATGTCCATTTTGTCCTTTGTTATGTTTCATTTTTAAAAACAATAATTTCTAAGTTTTCATTTGTTTCAAGAGAATTTTAGTTATTGTTGAAACATTTTTATTATGACTGCTTTAAAATTTGTGTTCATATCAGTTGGAACCCCACATATTGCTGGTGTAAATGCAAATGTGTGCAGTCACTGTAAAAAACATTTTGGAAGTTTATTAGAAAGTTAAATATAGCATTATCATATGATCCACAAATTCCATTCTTAGGTATAAACCCAAAACATGTAACGTGATACATCTATTCAAAAATTTGTACACATAGTAGCATTATTTATAAAGGTTAAAAATGGAAACAAACAGAATGTCCATTAACTGATATATTGATAAACAATATGGTATGTCCATATAGTGGAACATTATTCACCAATAAAAGGAAGGAAATACTAATACACACTGCAATGTGGATGATGCTTGTAAACATTATGCCTAGGTGAAAGAAGCCAACTAACAAAAGTTGAGATATTAGATGATTTAATTTATATGTACTGTCCATAATGGGCAAATTTATGAATACAGAAAGTATATTTATGATTTCTCATGTCTGTGGGTTAAATAGAGATGGTGGTTGAATGCTCATAAATATGGGTTTCTTTTGAGGGTGTGTGAAATGTTCCAAAATTAGACTGTGGTAATGGTTGTACAACCTTGTGCATATACTAAAAAAACACTCCACATTTTAAATGGATGAATTGTGAGTTATGTGAAATGTATCTCAGAAAAAAAATTCTTGTTATATAATTCCAACATCCAATTCATATTCAACAGCATGCTGGCATGAATTGATTATATTTTCTCATTCAAGATTTGTATTGGTTTTCTAGGGTTGCCATAATAAAGTACCATAAATTGGGTGGCTTAAGCAGAAATTTAGTGTCTCAAAGTTCTGGTGGCTATATATTCAACATTAAGTTAACAACTGGGCTAGTTTCTTCTGAGGGCTGCGAGAAAGACTCTGTTCCATGCCTCTCATGATGCTGCAGGTGGTTTCGCATATAGTTCTGGCCTTCTTTTGTGGGCTGTAGTTACAATGCCAGTCTAGTTTTCCAAGCCTTTCCAATGCTACTTTAGTCTACTTTATTCTTCTGATTTTGCTTGGTCTCCTGCTGTATCCATGCTAGTTCCACCTGTGGGTATGGAAGGTTGTTCCCTGTGCTACTGGTGTAATTAAGTGAGGGATAGAGGATACCAATCACAACAGACAAAAAACAATTCCCCTGGACTACTTTCCAGCCACCCAATGCCAGTGAGCTCCCTGCTTTATACCTACTAGTGGCACCAGGTAAGGGAAGCACTTATTTTTACCACCTTCTTCAACAGACTAGAAGAGCAAGAGTCACAATGTCTGGGTAGGTGGAGGTTCAAAAGACCATTGGCCTGATTCATTTTATGCCACTGGGAAGGGCCAGGATTTGGGACACCTGGTTGACTTCTGCCATTGGGTGGAAATCTGGGAGACATTTGGCTTGATCTTCTTCTGCCACTTCATGGAAGGCCAAGTACGGCTGGGTCTGCATGGCTCTCTATCACATTGGATGAAGGGATGGGACACTCCAGACCTACTATCATCCTTGGTGCTAACAGGACCTGGTGCTGGTGAGTTTGATACATGAGTTACTTGGCCTGACTGGTGGATATGTTGCTGCTGTTTCAGGAAGACTGACCCACAGATTCCAGTAGTCATAATGGTAGAAAGGACTGGGCTCAACTGTATTCACTGCCACAGGTAGACTGTCCCACTGCTACTGACTGAGAGATGGGTTGTCCTCTCCTCTTGTTCTTCTGGCATCACTTCTGTGGACAGATTTGTGTGGATTTGTTGACCCCTTGGGCTCTGCTGGTGCTTTTGCTGTAGACAAATCCAGCTGTCTACAGTGTGTTTTAAAACTATATATTATAATATACACAAAGAACTCATTTATGAGACTTGTGTTTTGGGACAAAATGGAGTACTATGGACCAGATTTACCTTCTTTTCTGAAATTTTTTTTTTAAAGGAAAAATATCTGAAACAATCATTAACAAAAACAAATCAGGCGGTGAAATAAAGTGATACCTGAGAATCATAAAGGAAACAAAATGATCCAAATAATTGTCTCAGTTTAATTCCCTGAGAGTTTCCATGCATATGCATCAGTGTAGTAATGGGGATCCAGGCAGTGCCACAGGGTCTCCTAGAGTTGAAAAAATGAAGCTAAGAGTCAGGAGAAATCAAAGTAACTGGAGTTTGCAGGACAGGATAAAGAAGAGGAGAGAGCTAGCTGCACAGAGAGAGAATAACAGTGGTCAAGAGAGAGTTTCTCTCAAGTATGCAGCAGATTGTTGATCAATGCTTACATGTGAGGGAAGCACCCAAAAGCAAGAAAAAGAACCACAAGAAAAAATCTGAAGGAAAAGTACCTAGCATTCTGTCAGAAAGAGTGCCTCTTCCAACCAGACTGGAATACCACATAATTCATGAGCTAGAGGGTAAAGTACTCAGAAAAGTCTTGTCTCAGGAGTGAGAAATAATTATCCTTAGACTAAAGAATGTTCTGGCCCCACATAACAAATAATAAAAACAGAACCATAAAGCTCAAACTGTTTCCATGTAATTTAATCACATCACAGAGCAATGCTCAAGAATATTTATTGGAATACAAAAATATCCAGAACGTAAACAGTAAAATCCATGATGTCAGCAATCCAATAAAAAATTACCAGGTATGCAAAGAAGAAAATGACCCATTATGAAGAAGAAAAATAATTTAATTGTAACTTACCAGAACTGAGAGACTTACGAATTAGCAGACAAGAAGATTAAAGTTATTTTAACTGTATTCTATATGTTCAAAAAGTTAAACAGAGCTAGATTAAAAAAAAAAAACAATTCAGAGATGTCTGGGTGGCTCAGTCAGTTAAAGTGTCCAACTTTTGATTTCAGTTTAGGTCATGATCTCAGGGTTGTGAGATCAATCCTGCATCAGGCTCTATATGGAGCCTGCTTAAGACTCTCTCTCTCTTTCTCCCTCTGCCCCTCCCCCCTTTAAAAAAAAAAACAAAAACCCAAAAAATAATTCAAACTTCTAGATATGAAAACTACAATAACCTACATAAAAATATACTAGATGGAATTACAACAGTAAAGCTTTAAAGAATAGACAAGTGAACTTGATGATATGGCACTAGAAACTATTTGAGGTAAAACATATAGAGATAAAAGTTGTTTAAAAAAAGAACAAAGTATCAGCAAGCTGAGGGAAAACTTCAAGAGGCATAGTGTGCCCAGTCCTAGAAAGAAAAGATAAAGGAAAAAAATTTGAATGATAATAGCCAGAAGTTATTTAAATTTTATAAAAATAGATCCAGGAAGCCCAACAAACTAAGCACAAAAACATGAAGAAATATAAACCAAGGCATATAACCATATTATTCAAAACGAGTGAAAAATATCTTAAAATCAACCAGAGAAAAAAGACATTACATATAGAGGAACAAAGATGACAGTAGATGTCTCATTGAAACAATGCCAGTAAGAAGATAGTACATCAACATCTTTAAAGTACCGTGATTGTTAAATTTGTCAATCAAATTGACACATATTTGGTCAAAGATTATCCTTGATATTTCTGTGAGGTTATTTTTTTGGATGAAATGAACATTTAAATTGGTGACTTTGAATAAAGCACTTTGCCCTCCATAATGGTCAGGCCTCGTCCAATCCATTGAAGACCTTAATAGAACAAAGATTAACTTCCCCTGGGTAAAAATAACCTATAACTGTGTGACCCTTCCCCAATATCTCTCATATTGTATTGGTTTCCTCTGGATTACCCTAATACAACTATTGAGAGAGGAAAAACTGTCAGTCTGGAATTCTATACCCAGAAAAAAAAAAATCTTTAAAAAAATGTAGGTGAAATGCAAGCTTTTTCAGAAATGTATCAGCAGCAGATCCACAGTACAAAAATGTTAAATGAAGTCGTTCAAACATAAGTAAAATGATGCCAGGCGGAAATATGGATCTACACAAAGGAATAAAGATCCGCCAAAATGATAAGTGCATGGGTAAACATATAAGGTAATTTTTATTATTTAAATCACTTTAAAAGTTTATTAAGAGTAGTTTCTGGGGGCGCCTGGGTGGCTCAGTCGGTTGGGCAGCTGCCTTCGGCTCAGGTCATGATCCCAGGGTCCTGGGATCGAGCCCCGCATCGGGCTCCCTGCTCCGCAGGAAGCCTGCTTCTCCCTCTCCCACTCCGCTTGCTTGTGTTCCCTCTCTCGCTGTGTCTCTCTCTGTCAAATAAATAAAATCTTAAAAAAAAAAAAAAAAAGAGTAGTTTCTGATATCACCTGGAAGATATAGAAATGTGGAAAGAACATTATGTTGGCCCATAGAACAAGAAAAATGCTGGACAAAATGTAAATTACAACTCTTCTTGAACCTATCAGATAATTGAAGTCAAAGGGCAGACAACTGACCTGAAATCTGGAGAGAGTTGCCTGCAGATAAAAACAGGACTGGATCATTGTATACCCAGAATAAATGTTACAAATTCATATAACCTTCAAGAAGATTAAACTGGAAATATTCAGTGAACTGCTAAAAGTCAACTATGGATTAGCATGAATTAGGACAAGGGCCACAGCAGAAGTGTGTTCTCACCTATTTGCAGGCCTTTTTCTCCCCCTAGAAACCCCAGAAGTAAGACTGAAGAGGAACCTAAGAAAGTTCCCACATGTTGCTGGAGGAAAAAAACAATAATAGCCACTGTCAAAATCAACATAGTCCAACATTCTCCCCCACTCCATCTGCACTACAGAACAAAAGACTTCATCTTCAAGGTAATGCACTAGTAGAAACCCATTGTAGCTGAGTGAGGGAAATGCAGACCCCCACAAAAACTGCACCCATATTTACCTTCCTAAAATCTACATTTGGAGAAAGAATAGGAATACTTGTGAAGAGCATGCCTCAAAACTCAGGTTAAGAATATTTGTCTAACACCGAGGCTTAAAAAGAGCATCGGAGAATGTCCCTTTCACCAACTTCCCCCTCACCAGGCTAACAAACCTCGAGTAAGTATTATAGTGGAGTACAGCTGGAAGGATGACAAGAGACTGACTATGGGGAGCAAAACAAAAAAAAGAGCCAAATTCAAGAGGAGAGACAAAAACAAGGTATCACTAGAGGATTTTGAAATCTCTTGTGCCCATAGCAACAATAAAATCCAATTCAGATAACCATAGCAACAAATTCCAACTCTTGTAACCATAGCAACAATAGGAACTAAGCAAATTTCAAACCTAGTCCAACTCCTGACTAGATCAACATAAGTATCCACACTAAAGGCCTAGCAGAAGGAAAACCATGCTAATCCTGAAGTATAAAAAAATTATCTCAGTATCTACTACTCTATACATGTTCATCGTTAAACAAAAAAATCTATGTGGCATGACAAAAAAACAGCTTGAAGTGGCAAAGAAATTATCCAAAGCAGACTGAGATACGACATGATTGTTAAAAATATCAGAAAGGGAATTTAAAACAACTATGATTAACATGTTTAAGCACAGGTTATCAAAGGAGGAGGGGCAATTGTGCCCACAAGGAACATTTGGAAATGTCTGGAGGTATTTATCATTGTCATAAGATGTGCTATGGTATCTAGTGGGTAGAGACCATGGATACTAAGCATCCTACAATGTACAGAACAGCAACTTACAATAAAATTATCTGGCTGGAAATGTTTATTATGCTGAGGTTGGGTACCTTGGAAACCCTGTTAAACGCTCTAATAGAAAAAGTAGAAAACATGCAAGATTATGGAAGTACTTGAACAGAAGACAGAAACTGGAGCGCCTGGGTGGCTCAGTCAGTTAAGTGTCTTGCCTTTGGCTCCATGTCATGATCCTGGGGTCCTGGGATCAAGCCCTGCCTCCAGCTCCCTGCTCAGTGGGGAATCTGCTTCTCCCTCTTCCTCTGCCCCTCTCCCTTGCTCGTGCTCTCTCTGTCGCTTGCTCTCTCTCAAGTAAATAAATAAAAAAAGAAAACAGAAACTGTAATAAGGAATAAAATGGAGATGCCAGAAATGAAAAACAGAAATCAGAAATTAGATCGTCTTTGCTAGCTCATCAGTATGCTCACTACAGTTGAGGAAAGAATCACTAATCTTGAAGATGAGTAAATAGAAATTACCCAGACTGAAATACTAAGAGGAAAAAGAATAGGAAAATAGTACAGGAGATGCAAGCCCTATGGAACTAACAAATGGTGTAATACACTTGTCAGTGGAATCCCATAAGTAGAAGAGAGAGAACAAAACAGAAGAAATATTTGAAGAAATAATAGCTGTGAATTTTCCAAAATTACTAACAAACACCAAAGACTCAAAATTTTCAGAGAACATCAGGCAAGATAAATATAAAAGAAAACGGAAACAAATATGCACACTTAGGCATATTATATTCACACAACTAAAAAATAACCAGCAAAGAGAAACTCTTTTTTTAAGTTTTTATTTAAATTTCAGTTAGTTAACATACAGTGTAATATTAGTTTCAGGTATACAATATAGTGATTCAACACTTCCCTAAAACACTGGGTGCTCATCACAACAAGTGCACTCCTTAATCCCCATCACCTATTTAACCCATCCTCCTATCCACCTCCCCTCTGGTAACCATGTTTGTTCTCTATAATTGAGTCTGTTTCTTGGTTTACCTCTCTCTCTTTTTTCACCCTTTGCTCATTTGTTTTGTTTCTTAAATTGCACATATGACTGAAATCATATGGTATTTGTCTTTCTCTGACTGACTTATTTTGCTTAGCGTAATACTCTCTAGCTCCATCCATGTCTTTGCAAATGGCCAGGTTTCATTCTTTTTTATGGCTGAGTCTCACCCCTGTCAGAATGGCTAAAATCAACAACACAAGAAACAACAGGTGTTGGCAAGGATGGAGAAACGGGAACCCTCTTGCACTGTTGGTGGGCATACAAACTGGTGCAGCCACTTTGGAAAACAGTATGGAGTTTCCTCAAAAAAGTTAAAAATAGAACTACCTTATGATCCAGCAATTACACTACTAGGTATTTACCCAAAGAATACAAAAATAGTAATTCAAAAGGATACTTGTACCCCAATGTTCATAGCAGCATTATTTACAATAACCAAACTGAGGAGAAAATCTTATAGTCAGTCAGGAGTGGGGCCATACTGCCTACAGAGGAAGAAAAATAAGAATTATAGACTTCTCAGAAAGCATGCAAGCAAGAATACATATTTTAAGTGTTGAATGAAAAAAAAAACTATCAGACTAGTATTCTATACCAAGTGAAAATACCCTTTAAAAGTCAACCAATGTGGTCTAACTGACCTTTCTAAAACACCTTGCCCCAAACAGCAAAATACACATTCTTCTCAGGCACACACAAAACATACACAAAAATAGATTGTACCCTGGGCCATAAAACATTTTTTTACATTATATCCCTAGGACTTATTTATTTTATAACTGTAAGTTTGTACCTCTTGATCCCCATCACCCATTTCATCCAGCCCCCCTCCCCAACCCCATTCCTTCTGGCAACCAATCTATTCTCTATGAGTTTTGCTTTGTTTTGTACAAAATTTGCTTTGCTGTTTAGATTCCATATATAAGGAAATCATATAGTGCTTGTATTTCTCTGTCTGACTTATTTTACTTAGCATAATACCCACAAAGTCCATCCATGATGATACAAATGGCAAGATACCATTTTTTTCATTGCTGAGTAGTATTCAATTATATATAACATCTTCTTTATTCATTCATCCATCAATGGACACTTAGGTTATTTCCATATCTTTTTTAAAAATTTAAATTCAATTAGCCAGGGTATAGTACATCATTACTTTTTGATATTAATGTTCAATGATTCATTAGTTGAATATAACACTCAGTGCTCATCATATCATGTGCCCTCTTTAATGTCCAGCACTCAGTTACCCCATCCCCCCACACACCTCCCTTTCCATGACCCTCAGTTTGTTTCCCAGAGTCGAGAGGCTCATATGGTTTGTCTCCCTCTCTGATTTCTTCCCATTCAGTTTTCCCTCCCTTTCCCAACTGTCCTCTGCACTATTCCTTATGTTCCACATATGAATGAAACCATATGATAATTGTGTTTCTTTGATTGACTTATATCTTTGCTATTATAAATAACAATGTGATGAACATAGGGGTGCATATTTATTTCTGAATTTGTTTTCGTTTTCTTCAGATAAATACCCAGAAATGGAATTGCTGGATCATATACTAGTTCCAATATTAATATTTTGGGGAGCCTCCATACTGTTTTCCTTAGTGGCTTCACCAATTTACTTTCCCACCAGCAGTGCATGAGTTGCTCTCTTTTCACCATATCCTTGCCAACACTTGTCATATTTTTGTTATTTTTTTAGTGATGGCCACTCTGACAGTTGTGAGGTGATATTTTCTTGTGGTTTTGATTTGGATTTCCCAGATGATGAATAATGAGCATCTTCTGATGTGCCTATTGGCCATCTGTATGTCTTCTTTGTAAAGAGTCTATTCAGATCATCTGCCCATACTTAATTTGGATTTTTTTGTTATTGAGATATATAAATTCTTTGTATATTTTAGATATTATCCATTATTGGTTACATAATTGGCAAATGTCTTCTCCCATTCAGTTGGTTGACCTTTTATTTTTGTTGATGTCCTCCACTGTGCAGAAGCATTTTACTTTGATGTCCCACTTGTTTGTTTTCATTTTTATTGCCATTGCCTTTGGAATCAGATCTACAAAAATATCACCAAGAGCAATGTCATGGAGTTTACAGCTTGTGTTTTCTTCTTGGAGTTTTATGGTTTCTCATTGTATATTAAATATTTAAATCTATTTTGAGTCAATTTTTGGTGTGGCGTATGATAGTGGTCTAGTTTCATTCTTTGCATGTGGCTGTCCTATTTTTCCAGCACCATTTATTGAAGAGACTGTGCTTTCCTTGTTGTATATTCTTGCCTCCTTTGTCACAAATAAGTTGACCATATATGCTTGTGTTTATTTCTGAGCTTTCTATTCTGTCCCATTGATGTATGTATCTGCTTTATACCATTAAATACTGTTTTTATTACTGTAGCTTTATAGTGTAGCTTGAAATGTGGAAGTGTGATACCTCCTGCATTGTTTTTCCTCAGGATTTCTTTGGCTATTTGGGGTTTTTGTCATTCCATTTAATTTTAAGAGTGTTTTTTCTACTTTTGTAAAAAATGTCATTGGACTCTTGATAGGGATTGTACTGAATCTATAGATGGCTTTTGGTAGTATTGACATTTTAACAATATTAATTCTTTCAATCTATGAACACAGAATATATTTCCATATACTTTTGTCTTCTTTGATTTATTTCATCAGTGTCTTGCAGTTTTCAGAATAGTGATCTTGGTTTAATTTATTCTGAGGTAAATTTTTTTGGAGGGGGGAATGCTATTCCAAATTGGATCATTTTCTTAATTTCTCTTTCTGATACTTTATTGTTAGTATATAAATGTACAACATATTTTTGTGTATTGATTTTGTACCCTGTAACTATATTGAAAATTTTTTTTTACCTCTAACAGTTTTTTTGGTGGAGTCTTCAGAGTTTTATATATATATAATGCTATGTTATCTGAAAATAGTTATAGTTTAATTTCTTCCTTTTTAATTTGGATGCCTTTTATTTCTTTTTCCTGCCCAATTGCTCTACCTAGGACTTCCAATACTGTGTTGGGTAAAAGTGGCAAGAGTAGACATCCTTGTTTTCTTCTTCATCTTAGAAAAAACATTTCAGTTTTTCATATGGCTATGATGTGTTAGCTATCGGCTTGTCATATATGGCCTTTATTATGTTGAAGTACATTACATCTATAGCCATATTGTTGAGAATTTATATCATAAATAGATGTCAAATTATGTCAATTTTTTTGCATCTATTAAGATGATCATAGGGTTTTTTTGCTTCATTTTGTTAATGTGGTGTATTATGTAGATTGATTTGCAAATGAACCATCCTTACATCCCTAGAATAAATTCCATGTAATCATGGTGTATGATTCTTTTAATATATTGTTGAATTCAGTTTGCTAAGTCTTTTATGATTTTCATCTGTTTTATCAGTGTTATTGGCCTGTAATGTTATTTTCCTGTGGTGTCCTTCTCTGGTTTTGTTATCAGGGTAATGCTGGCCTTGTAAAATGAATTTGGAACCATTGTTTCCACTTCAATTTTTTAGAAGAATTTGATAAATATATGTATTAAATCTTTGAATTATTGGTGGAATTTACCAGTAAAACCATCTGGTCCTGGACTTCTGTTTGTTGCAAGGTATTTGATTGCTGTTTCAATCTCCTTACTAGTAATTGGTCTATTCAGATTTTCTATTTCTTATGATTCAGTCTTGGAAGATTGTATATTTTTAGTAATTTATCCATTACTTCTAGGTTGTACAGTTTGTTGGCATATAATTGTTCATAGTAGTCTGTAATGATCCTTTTTTTTTAATCAGTTGTCATTTCTCCTCTTTTATTTCTGATTTTATTTAAGCCTCTCTTTTTTCTTAGGCCAGCTAAAGGTTTGTCAATTTTTTTTATCTCTTCAGAGAACTATGACTTAGTTTCAATGATCTTCTCAGTCTCTATTTTTTACTCTCTGATATTTATTATTTCCTTCCTTATACTAAATTTGGGCTTCACTTGTTTTTCTTTTTCTCATATCTCTAAGTGTAGTTAGATTGTGTGTTTGAGATTTTTCTTGTTTCTTGTGGTAGGCCTATATTACTATAAACAACTCTTAGAACTGTTTTTGGTGCATCCCATAGATTTTGGTATGTTGTATTTCCATTTTCATTTGTCCCAAGGTATTATTTTGATTTCTTCTTTGATATCTTCACTGACCCATTGGATGTTCAGTACCATGTTGTTCAATCTCCATATATTTTCAGTTTTTCCAGTTTTCTTCTTGCAATTCATTTGTAATTTCATACCACAGGGGTCAGAAAAGAAGGTTGAAAATTTTCAATCTTTTTAAGTTTATTGAGACTTGTTTTCTGGTCTAACATATCATCTATCCTGGAGTATGTTTCATGTGCACTTGAGAAGAAAATATGTTCTGTTGCTTTTGGATGGAATGACCTGTGTATATCTCTTAACTCCCTTTTATAATATGTCATTTAAAGCTGATGTCCTCCCCCAACAACAAAAAAATAAAGCTGATGTTTCCCTATTGATTTTCTGCCTAAATGATCTGTCCTTTGATGTAAGTAGGGTATTAAAGTCCCCTACTATATTGTATTGCTGTCAATTTCTCTCTTTAAGTATAGTAATATTTGCTTTATATATTTAGATGCTCCTATGTTAAATGGATATTTTCAAATACTATTTCGTGTTGGATTTCCACCATTTATCATTATATAATGCTTATCCATCTTTATTTTTTTATTACATTCATTGTTTAAAACAATAGACTTTAAAAGTCTATTTTGTCTGATATACCCCAATTAGTTTTTGGTTTCCATTTGCATGAAATATCTTTTTCCATCTCTTCACTTTCAGCCTGTATGTGTCCTTACATCTGAGGTGAGTCTCTTGCAGGCAGCATATACAATGGTCTTGTTTCTTAATCCATTCAGCCACACTATGTCTTTTCATTGGAGAATTTAGTCCATTTACATGACAAGTAATATTGATAGGTATGTAGTTATAGCCATTTTGTTAGTTGTTTTCTGGTTGTTTTGTACTCCCTCTCTATTTCTTTCTTCTCTTTTATTCTTCCCTGTGGTTTGATGATTTTATTTAGATTTGTTTTACCTTATCTTTAGTATGTTATTTTAGGTTTTTACTTTGTGATTATCATGAGGCTCACATATAACAGTCCATATCTATGAGCCTGTTTTAAGTCGATTCCAAGTTACATTTGAACACATTCTAAAACTGCATTTTTATCCCCCACCATGTTTTATGTTTTTCATATCACATTATACATCTTTTTATTTTGTATATCCTTTAACTAATCATTGTTGTTATCATTATTTTTACTTTTATCTTGTAACCATCATACTAGTTTGATAAGAGTTTAATCCAATTCCTTTACTACATATTTACTTCTACCCATGAGATATTTACTGTAGTATGTGTTCTTCTTGCTAATTAGGGCCCTTTCTTTTCAGCTTAAAGGAGTTCCTTTAACATTTCTTGCGGGGCTGATTTATTGGTGGTGAACTCCCTTAGTTTATATTTGTCTGGGAAATTATTTCTCCTTCAATTCTGAATGATAACCTCCCTGGGTAGAGAATTCTTTGTTCCTCTCAGCACTTTGAATATATCATGCCACTCCATTCTGGCTTGCCAAGTTTTTGCTGAGAAATCTGCTGATAGTCCTATGGAAGGTTCCTTGTATGTAAAAAGTTGTTTTTCTCTTGCCTTTTTTTTTGAAAGCGTAAAACAGTTTTATTAAGGATAGTACACTCTCAAGGTGGGAGAGCAGACAGGCCCAGAAGTGGCAACTGCTGTGAGTCTTCAGGGGTCCTTTCGTTTTATGTGAGCGGGGTCTTGCATCATGGACTGGGTGGTCTTTAATGGAGGCTGCTTCTAATCATTTGGGGGACTCTTCCCACAGGTTGGGAGGGGGAGTTTTTGACCCTACAAGGTTTGTACTGGAACCATTGTAGCAGCCTTCCTCCATCGGGGAACTATAACTGCAAGGCAAATGCATTATAATGAATCTAGGGGTTACCCTGGAGCAAAGGTGGAAGAGGACAGCACATGATCTGTACCTGTGGCTCTTGGTCTATAGCCCCAGGGTCTTGGAAGCCACAAGGTCAGGATGTTGTAAGCCACAAAATCAGGATAGTGTGTCTTCAGGCTTCTAATGTGTAACTTATTTATCACCATCCTTGCCTCCAGCTCATGTCTAACTAATTGCCTACTCTATCACTCCCCCTTCAAGGACTTGGGACTCTGAAATCTTTCAGATCAAGTGATGAAGTTTCCTTGGGTGTTCTTTCCCCTGCTCATATTTAGCTTCTACCTAACATCCCTCTCCTGCTGCTTCAGAGAGTTTGGGCCCACTATTCTTGCTGTCTGTCAGGTGGAAGGAATTCCCAGGTGTGATGTCTATCCAGGGGTCTCATGTAGATGGAGGTGTTTTGAGTAGAGATGGCCTGGTAGCCTCAGTGTTTGGATGCTTATTTTGAGTTTAAATGCTTCTTGTCTGTGGGACACAAATTTTACAAGTAAATAAATAAGGGTGGTCCTGCAAGAAGGAGAGCTATTATGGAAATTAAGAGCCCCAGAAAAGGAAGGAGGCAGCCATGATAGCCAGGATCAGGTATTTTTCCAATTTGACCATCCTCAGTTAGCTTGATCATGAAACACCTAAGCATTTTCTAGGAAAGTTTTGTTTTGTTTTGTTTTGTTTTTGTTTGTTTTTTAGAGAGAGCACGTGTGAGTGGGGGTTGCAGAGGGAGAGGGAGCAAGAGAAGAGAATCTTAAGCAGGCTCCACACCCATTGCAGAGGCTGAGGCAGGGCTCAATCTCACAACCATGAGAATGACCTGAGCCAAAATCAAGAGTCAGATGCTTAACCAAATGAGCCACCCAGGGCATCCCTCTAGGAAGGTTTTGATGTGTTGTACCTGGATATTTCAATTGAACCAAAAACATTCTTCTCCTAGTAATGAATAGGTTCTTCCACTTTTAACTGTAAAGACATCAAGGGCCTGACAGTTCTGTAAGACCATAGCTGCCAAAGAGTTAATTTTTATCTGGGTGTCAAAGAAGGTGGCTGCAAAGTACTCATTTATTTTGGGCAGGGATTTAGATAGATTATAATAAATTTGGTGGGAGGCATGGGTTCTGTAGCTTCCTGTGGTCACTCCGGCAATGCTGGAGAGACAAGATTCCTGGTAAGCTAGGTATTAAAGGCATAGCCTGTTTGGTGTGTCTTAAACAAGTGGTGATGGGGAGGTGTATGGGGACTGATCCCTCAAGGTAGGAAAATTGAGGGAGGACATGAGCCAAGGTGCAAATCCCTGTCCAATTTGTGGGGAGGCAAGAATAACCCTTGTTGCTGCAGACAAAGAGGATCTTGGCTGACAATAGGAGGCACCCATGTGCATGATAAAAGACCCTCAGCTATCCAATTAGTTGGGGACCTATATTTCCACAGGGAAGTTATGGCTTGGGTTGCCAAGGAAACAGTATTAAAACATGGGGCCTCAGAGAAGGAAGGAAAAAGGGTGGATGAATTTGACTGACCAGGTTCCCAATGATCAGTCCCTTCTCCCTGGGCTAGGTATAATTTTCCTTTGGTGGAGTTAAAATGAATCAAGATGCCATGTTTTAGGCTGGAGTCCTTGTCATGCCTCAAGGTGGACAGGGTATTGTCACTTATTAGGGTTCTTTAGCTCTATTAACACAAGAGTGGTGGTGACCATTCATCCTGGAAACCCATTATCCCATATCTTAGGGTCTACTAACAAAATCTCTTCTAAAGAACTGGGCTCCAGAATTTCTTCAATTATTAGGAGTTGTGGGGGGACTCAGTAGCTGTGGTTCCTCCCAAAATGAGCCTAGCTCCTAGGTTGTTTAATATACCTCTTCCCACTTGGGGAGAAGGGCACTCTAGCATAACCAGGAAGGAGTGGGAAAAGTTGTAATCTTCCCATAGGCAACAAAAGAGAGGGGTGAAAGGCTTAGTTATTAGTTTGCCTGATACTTCCATCACTTTGCAGGAATCTTAATCTCAGAGAAAGAGGTCAGGACAAAGTGGCCCCAGTATCTAAAAGGAAAGTTGTTCTACCTGCCACATCCATCTTTATACATGGCTCCAGTCCATTGATGGTTACTTCTTGCAAGGGGGTGACTGGAGCAGAGGGCCCCTTCATCCATCACCATCAGAGGGACAGCAGTTTCTGAACCCAGGGTCCTTTGACCTTGGGGGCAGTTAGCTGCCCAGTGTCCTGTCTGTTGATGTTTAAGACAGGGTATTTGGGGGTGCTTGTCCTTAACAGGGCATTCTCACACCCAGTGGCCAGTCCTACAGATCAGGCATTTTCCTGATCTCTTTTCAGCATGGAGTTGGACATCCTTGGAGTGGGCTTGGTCCTATAGGTCCACTAGCAATTGGGCCTGCCTCACCTTCTTCCTTTGCTCCTTCTCCCAAGCCTTGGCCTCTCCTTTTTCATCCCTGTTATAAAAGACAGTTGCTGCTGAAGGGAATTCTTCAAGAGTGGTGCCTGATTCTCTTACCAGTTTTTGCAGCTTCCACCTGATATCTGGAGCAGACTAAGAAAGGTATTATTTGTCCCTCAAAAGACTGGAGATCAAGGTTAAGTATATTTAGTCACAGCTTCTTTGAGTCTTTCCAGAAAGGTGGTTGGGTTCTCATTTGCCTCCTGGCTGACTGCAGCTATCTTAAAGTAGCTGATGATTTTTTTCAGCTGGCTTTTAACTTTGCCTTAACACAGAAAGTAGTCTCATTCTCATCTCTGAAGGTTGGTTATAACCCCACCCTGGATCCATGGGAGGGACAGCAGTCTCTCCTATTGGGTATTTGGTATCAGAAAGGTGAAGACTATTAGCATAAAACCTGGCTTTCTTAAGAACCTTTTCTCTGAAAGAGTCTGTCCTAAAATGATCATCACATTTTTCCAAGATAGATCATAGGCCAAGGTGAAATGCTGGAAGGCCTCTATGTAACCATCTCGGTTACCAGAAAACTTTCCCAGATCTTGTTTAATCGGTTAAACTCTATTAAAGGGAAAGGATTTTGAGTAACCTGAATTCCAAACTCCTTGGCCACTTCAACCAGGGGACACAGCTTAGGGTGGGAAGCCCCTGGATATGGAAGCAGTGAAGGGCGAGGGTAACAGGTTGGGAGAGGTGGATACAAACCAGCTGGCCTGGGAGGAGGGGCAGAGGGAGGAATAGAGGGTGGAGAAGATGGTTTCGGTAGTACCAGTGCCTTCTGAGTTTCTTCCTCACAGAGAGACACAGCATCTCTTGATAGGGAGTCCCTTTTTTTATTATTATTATGTTATGTTAATCACCATACATTACATCATTAGTTTTTGATGTAGTGTTCCATGATTCATTGTTTGCGTATAACACCCAGTGCTCCATGAAGAATATGCCCTTTTTAATACCCATCACCAGGCTAACCCATCCTCCCACTCCCCTCCCCTATAGAACCCTCAGTTTTACAGAGTCCATCATCTCTCATGGTTCGTCTCCCCCTCCGATTTCCCCCCCTTCATTCTTCCCCTCCTGCTGTCTTCTTTTCTTTTAAACATATATTGTATTATTTGTTTCAGAGGTACAGATCTGTGATTCAACAGTCTTGCACAATTCACAGCACTCACCATAGCACATACCCTCCCCAATGTCTATCACCCAGCCACCCCATCCCTCCCACCCCCCACCACTCCAGCAACCCTCAGTTTGTTTCCTGAGATTAAGAATTCCTCATATCAGTGAGATCATATGATACATGTCTTTCTCTGATTGACTTATTTCGCTCAGCATAACACCCTCCAGTTCCATCCACGTCGTTGCAAATGGCAAGATTTCATTCCTTTTGATGGCTACATAATATTCCATTGTATATATATAACACCTCTTCTTTATCCATTCATCTGTCAATGGACATCTTGGCTCTTTCCACAGTTTGGCTATTGTGGACATTGCTGCTATAAACATCGGGGCACACATACCCGTTCGGGTCCCTACATTTGTATCTTTGGGGTAAATACCCAGTAATGCAATTGCTGGATTGTATGGTAGCTCCATTTTCAACTTTTTGAGGAACCTCCATACTGTTTTCCAGAGTGGCTACATCAGCTTGCATTCCCACCAACAGTGTAGGAGGGTTCCCCTTTCTCCGCATCCCCACCAACATCTGTTGTTTCCTGACTTGTTAATTTTAGCCAATCTGACTGGTGTGAGGTGGTATCTCATTGAAGTTTTGATTTGGATTTCCCTGATGCCGAGCGATGTTAAGCACTTTTTCATGTGTCTGTTGGCCATTTGGATGTCTTCTTTGGAAAAATGTCTGTTCATGTCTTCTGCCCATTTCTTGATTGGATCATTTGTTCTTTGGGTGTTGAGTTTAAGAAGTTCTTTACAGATTTTGGATACTAGCCCTTTATCTGATATATCATTTGAAAATATCTTCTCCCATTCTGTTGGCTGTCTTTTGGTTTTGTTGACTGTTTCTTTTGCTGTGCAAAAGCTTTTTATCTTGATGAAGTCCCAGTGGTTCATTTTTGCCCTTGCTTCCCTTGCCTTTGGTGATGTTTCTAGGAAGAAGTTGCTGCAGCTGAGGTCGAACAGGTTGCTGCCTGTGTTCTCCTTTAGGATTTTGATGGACTCCTGTCCCACATTTAGGTCTTTCAATCATTTTGAATCTATTTTTGTGTGTGGTGTAAGGAAATGGTCCAGTTTCATTCTTCTGCATGTGGCTGACCAATTTTCCCAACACCATTTGTTGAAGAGACTGTCTTTTTTCCATTGGACATTCTTTCCTGCTTTGTCGAAGATTAGTTGACCATAAAGTTGAGGGTCCATTTCTGGGCTCTCTATTCTGTTCCATTGATCTATGTGTCTGTTTTTGTGCCAGTACCATACTGTCTTGATGATTTCAGCTTTGTAATAGAGCTTGAAGTCCGGAATTGTGATGCCTCCAGCTTTGCTTTTCTTTTCCAACATTCCTCTGGCTATTTGGGGTCTTTTCTGGTTCCATACAAATTTTAGGATTATTTGTTCCATTTCTTTGAAAAAAGTGGATGGTATTTTGATGGGGATTGCACTGAATGCGTAGATTGCTCTAGGTAGCATTGACATCTTCACAATATTTGTTCTTCCAATCCATGAGCATGGAACGTTTTTCCATTTCTTTGTGTCTTCCTCAATTTCTTTCATGAGTATTTTATAGTTTTCTGAGTACAGATTCTTTGCCTCTTTGGTTAGATTTATTCCTATGTGTCTTATGGTTTTGGGTGCAATTGTAAATGGGATTGACTCCTTAATTTCTATTTCTTCTGTCTTGTTGTTGATGCATAGGAATGCCATTGATTTTATATTCCGCCACTTTACTGAATTCCTGTATGAGTTCTAGCAGTTTTGGTGTGGAGTCTTTTGGGTTTTCCACATAAAGTATCATATCATCTGCAAAGAGTGAGAGTTTGACTTCTTCTTTGCTGATTTGGATGCCTTTTATTTCTTTTTGTTGTCTGATTGCTGTTGGCTAGGACTTCTAATACTATGTTGAATAGCAGTGGTGATAGTGGACATCCCTGCCGTGTTCCTGACCTTAGGGGGAAAGCTCTCAGTTTTTCCCCATTGAGAATGATATTCGCTGTGGGTTTTTCATAGATGGTTTTTATGATATTGAGGTATGTACCCTCTATGCCTATAACTGAAGAGTTTTGATCAAGAAAGGATGCTGTACTTTGTCAAATGCTTTTTCTGCATCTTTTGAGGGTATCATATGGTTCTTGTTCTTTCTTTTATTAATGTATTGTATCACATTGATTGATTTGCGGATGTTGAACGAACCTTGCAGCCCAGGGATAAATCCCACTTGGTCATGGTGAATAATCCTTTTAATGTACTGTTGGATCCTATTGGCTAGTATTTTGGTGAGAATTTTTGCATCCATGTTCATCAAGGATATTGGTCTGTAATTCTCCTTTTTGATGGGGTCTTTGTCTGGTTTGGGGATCAAAGTAATGGTGGCCTCATAAAACGAGTTTGGAAGTTTTCCTTCCATTTCTATTTTTTGGAACAGTTTCAGAAGAATAGGTATTAATTATTCTTTAAATGTTTCATAGAGTTCCCCTGGGAAGCTATCTGGCCCTGGGATCTTGTTTGTTGGGAGACTTTTGATTACTGCTTCAATTTCCTTAGTGGTTATGGGTCTGTTCAGGTTTTCTATTTCTTCCTTTCAGTTTTGGTAGTTGATACATCTCTAGGAATGCATCCATTTCTTCCAGATTATCTAATTTGCTGGCATATAGTTGCTCATAATATGTTCTTATAATTGTTTGTATTTCTTTGGTGTTGGTTGTGATCTCTCCTCTTTCATTCATGATTTTATTTATTTGGGTCCGTTCTCTTTTCTTTTTGATAAGTCTGGCCAGGGGTTTATCAATCTTGTTAATAATTTCAAAGAACCAGCTCCTAGTTTCGTTATCTGTTCTACTCTTCCTTTGGTTTCTATTTCATTGATTTCTGCTCTGATCTTTATTATTTCTCTTCTCCTGCTGGGTTTAGGCTTTATTTGCTGCTCTTTCTCCAGCTCTGTTAGATGTAGGGTTAAGTTGTGTATTTGAGACCTTTCTTGTTTCTTGAGAAAGGCTTGTATTGTTATATACTTTCCTCTTAGGACTGCCTTTGCTGCATCCCAAAGATTTTGAACAGTTGTGTTTTCATTTTCATTTGTTTCCATGAATGTTTTTAATTCTTCTTTAATTTCCTGGTTGACCTATTCATTCTTTAGTAGGATGCTCTTTAGCCTCCACATATTTGAGTTCTTTCTGAGTTTCCTCGTGTGATTGAGTTCTAGTTTCAAAGCATTGTGGTCTGAAAATAGGCAGGGAATGATCCCAATCTTTTGTTACCAGTTGAGACCTGATTTGTGACCTAGGATGTGATCTATTCTGGAGAATGTTCCATGGGCACTAGAGAAGAATGTGTATTCCGTTGCTTTGAGATGGAATGTTCTGAATATGTCTGTGAAGTCCATTTGGTCCAGTGTGTCATTTAAAGTCTTTATTTCCTTGTTGATCTTTTGCTTAGATGATCTGTCCATTTCAGTGAGGGGGGTGTTAAAGTCCCCCACTATTATTGTATTGTTGTCGATGTGTTTCTTTGCTTTTGTTATTAATTGGCTTATATAATTGGCTGTTCCCATGTTAGGGGCATAGATATTTACAATTGTTAGATCTTCTTGTTGGGGTCTCCCAATGAATGAGAGAACAAAATGCTAACAGGGTAACAACGTCTCCAGGAAATATACACTAAACAAATCAAAAAAGACCTGAAACTGGAGGAAAAGAAAGGGAAAGAAAGAAAAAAGGAAAAAAAAAAAAGAGAAAGAAAAAATAAAAACAGACAAAAACAAAACAAAACAAGACAGAATATGATCAAATATGATCAGGCTAGTATATAAATCAGTGCCACACACTAGATTTTGGGTGTATTTTGGTCTGTTAGAAGAAAGTGCCTCCCAAAATTTTAAAGAAAGAAAAACTTACATAAGTACAAAAATAAGGGTAAATATGATGAAGGGATGGAATATGACTGTAAAGATGAAAATTATAAAAGATTTTATAAAAGGAATTGATAAGATAAGAAGTTGGTTGAAAAAAGAAAGAAGAGGATTTTTAAAAAAAGGGGAGAGAATGTGATCAGGCAGGAGACTAGAACAAAGCCATACACTAGAGATTTAGGGTATATTTTGATCTGTTAGAAGAAACTGTATCCCAAAATTTTAAAGAGAGAACAACTTATATATATATACCAAAAATAAGGGTAACTACTATGAAGGGATAGAATATGTCTCTAAAAATGAAAAATAAAAAATATTTTTTAAAAAAGGGATTGATAAGATGTTGGTTGAAAAAGGGAAAAAGAAAAATTAAAAAAAGAGAGAAAAAAAGACAGTTAAAAAAAATTAACTTTGAAAGACTAAAGAATCATGCTAAAAAAGCCATGAATTCTATGTGCAGTATTTTCCTAGTGCTGGAGTTCTGCTGTTCTCATTGATCGGTAAACTTGGTCTTGGCTGGCTGTTCTTGCTGATCTTCTGGGGAGGGGCCTATTGCCATGGTTCTCAAATGTCTTTGCCGGAGGTGGAATTGCCCCGCCCTTGCCAGCCGGACTAACTAATCTGCTCGGGTTTGGTCTCGGGAGCTTTTGTTCCCTGCAAGCTTTCCATACAGCTTTGGAGGATGAGAGTGAAAATGGCAGCCTCCCAATCTCCGCCCCAGAGGAGCTGAGAACTCGGGGCCCTACTCCTCAGTCCACCCCCAGAGAAAAGCAGTCAATCACTCCCGTCTCCCTGGTCCCTGGCCACACTCCGTGCTCACCTGGCCTGTGACCGAGCGTTTCTATCTCTGGCACACGACCCTGTCTGGAGTCTCCAAACACAGCAGATCCCTGCAGTGCGCTCCCGAGCCACTCCTCCTGGGGGAGGAAGGGGCGTCTCCCCAGATCTGCCACTTTTTGGGTCCCTGCTGGAAGAATAGTGGCCCGACTGTGCTGCGGATCACGGTTTATGGCAACCCCGAGCTATGATCCCACTCCTTGGCTCCGTCTGTGAAGCCGGCTTCCCCGCTCCGATACCTGGGAGCTCTGCCACATTCAGGCACCCCCAGTCTTTCTGTGACCTCGAGGGTCCTGAGACCACACTGTCCCAGAGTGGGTTCCATCCCCCACTTAGCCACTGGAGCGACGTCCATCAGTAGAGCCAACTTCTAAAAGTTCTGATTTTGTGCTCCACTGCTCTATCACCTGCCAGTAGCGGCTGACGGAGGCCCCCTCCCCCGCCATTTATCTTCCCGAATATCACCTCGGATTCACTTCTCCGCACGTCCTACCTTCCAGAAAGTGGTTGCTTTTCTGTTCAGAGAGTTGCTGCTATTCTTTTCTTCGATCTCCTGTTGAGTTTGTAGGTGTTCAGAATGGTTTGATCCCTATCCAGCTGAATTCCTGGGACCAGACGAAATCCAGGTCTCCTACTCCTCTGCCATCTTGCTCCTCCAGACTTCGATAGGGAGTCCCTTTTGACAACTGCAAAGAAAGCCATGGGAAAATCTATGGCACTGAATATTATGTGTTTAAAGACAGGCTAAAAGGGGAAGGTCAGACTGCTGGGGGTCAGAGGCTTCAGCTAAGAAAAGACTATAGGGAAGTTGGTGGTGGCCGGCACAGATGCAACAGGAAATGAGTGATAGGAAACTTGAGATGGTGAGGTGAGAGCCTCACAGACTAGTGATCCCCAGCAGTAATAAAGAAGAGGGTTAAAATAATGAGTTAAAACACTCTCAAGAAAGCATGGGATAGATGGGGGAGGTTGGGAGGACATACCTTGAAGGTGACAGTCCTCTAGGAATCCAAGTTTGAAGTGGTTGGGGAGATGGGAACCACCCAAGAAAGGGGCAATTCAGGGACACCTGGGTGGCTCAGTTGTTAAGCATCTGCCTTCGGCTCAGATCATGATCCCAGTGTCCTGGGATTGAGCCCCACATCCGGCTCTTGGCTAAGCGGGGAGTCTGCTTCTCCCTCTGCCTCTCCCCCTGCTCGTGCTCTCTCTTTCTCTCTCTCTCTGTATCTCTGTATCTCGAATGAATAAATAAAATCTTTAAAAAAAAGTTTAAGAAAGGGGCAATTCAAACTGTTGTACTCTAGAAGAGGCAAACAAGCAGAGTCAGAGGCAAAGCGATTTAAGTCACAGCACTAAAAGATGTCAGCATGAAAAGTGTTGTGTCTCAGCTCTTGGCACGGACACAAAAAATTAGAGATCAAGTGCCCAAAGTGAAAGCAGCAGTTTGATTAAGGACAGTACACTCTCAAGTTGGGAGAGCAGGCAAACCCAAAGGTGGCAACTGCCTCTCTTGCTGCTTTTAATGTTATCTCTTTATATTTTGACATTTATATTATAATGTGTGTTGATGTGGGTCTCTTTGGGTTCATCTTGTTTGGAATTCTGGATTTGGAGGGTTTTGGAGATTTCTGGATTTCCAAGTCTCCTTACTTCCTCAGGTTTAGGAAGTTTTCAGCCATTATTTCCTCAAATATTTTTTCTTTTTTCTTTTTTTTTAAAGATTTTATTTATTAGAGAGAGTGAGAGAGAGAGAGCCCGAGAGCAGGGTGAGGGGCAGAGGGAGAAGCAGACTCCCCGCTGAGCACGGAGCCCAATGCGGGGCTCAATCCCAGGACCCTGGGATCATGACCTGAGCTGACGGCAGATGCTTAATCGACTAAGCCACCCAGGCACCCCGATTTCCTCAAATATTTTTTCTGCCTCTTTTTCCCTTCTCCTGGGGCCCCAATAATGTGAATTATTCTGCTTAGTGTTGTCCCATAGGTCTGTTACTATATCTTTAATTTTTTAAAATTCTTTTTCTGCTGTTCTGTTTTGGTGAGTTCCATTGTTCTTTCAGATCACTTTTTTTTTTTTTTTTTTTTTTTTTTGCTTCATTTGTCTGCAGTTGAACCTCTCTAAAATTTTTTAGATCAGTTAATGTAATTTTTCTGTTCTGTGTTTTGTTGATACCTTTTATGTTTTTTAATATTTTGCTGAAGTTCTCACTGCATTCATTCATCTCTCATGTCTGGCAAGCCTTTTTATGACCATTACTTTAAACTCTTCATGAGGTAAATTACTTGTCTCTGTTTTATTAAGGTTTTTTCTTGGGCTTTTATCTTGTTCTTTCATTTGGAAAAAATCCTGTGTTTTCTCATTTTGCTTGACTCTCTGTTTGTCTCTATATGTTAGGCAAGACAACTATCTCATAGTTTTTAAATGTTGGCCCTTTGTAGGATGTGAACTTTATTATTTATCCTTGTCCTAGTTCTTAGTTGTCTCTCAGTCTATTCAATTGTTTCAGACCCCCTGTGCCCAGAAACACAGCTCCCCTGGCCACCAGAGTCCAGCATTCAAGGGACATCCTCGGTATGGGCTGTATATACCCACTTCCTTTAGGGAACTATGCAGGGGGTGGGGTGTTCATCTGCAGGAGTGACACAGGGGGATGGGGTGCTTGTCAGCTTTCTCTGACAGTGCTGCAGGAGTGGTGTTGAGTGGCAGGCATTAGCAGGTAGGGATAAGAGTGAAAAAATTGTACCTGCTAGCTCCAGTGCTAACAAGGTAGAGGGAGAACATAAGAATGGCATCTGTTAGTACCTCTGTCCCTGGAGAGAGTCTCAACAAGCTTTTGATCCTCTGGAAAATGCATTAAGATTAGCAAATGAATCTCCTTCACATGTGATCTAGCTTCTTTTTAAACTGCTTCTTTTGGGGGCACCTAGGTGGTGCAGTCAGTTAAGCATCCAACTCTTGGTTTTGGCTCAAGTCATGATCTCAGGGTCCTGGGATCGATCTGGAGTCAGGCTTCACACTCATCGTGGAGTCTGCTTGAGATTCTCTCTCTCTCCCTCTGCCCCTCCCACTCATGTTCTCTCTCTCTCTCTCTCTAAAATAAATAAATAAAATCTTTAAAAAAATAAAAAATAAACTTCTCCCTTTGTGCTGGGTCCTGGAATGAGCGAATCTGCATGTGAATCTTTTAAGTGTGGAATCTCAATTACCTATAGCCCTATGGTTCTCCTAAAGTATGCCCCATTGCTTTGACAAACCAGATATATTGAGGCCTCATCTATCCAATGCCCGTCTAAAGGTTTGTGGTGCCTGATGTGGAGCACAAACCACTTGCTCCTCGGGGAGAATTTCCTTGTTTGTGAGATCCCTCCATTTTGTGGGTTGCCACTCCAGGGATGGAATTTTTAATGACACCATATCTCTGACTCACCTATCTCTCTCAATGTGGCCCTTTTATTCTTTGTTGAAGAGTAGCTATTCAGCCAGTTCTCAGTTTTTTTTTTTTCCCCAGAGGGAATTGTTCATTTAGATTTGTGGTGTCTTTGGGATAAAGTGCATTCAGGATCTTCCTACAATGCCATCTTAATTTTTTTTTCATTGAAGTGCAGTTGATGCACAATGTTACATTAGTTTCAGGTGTTTGGCTTAGTGATATGACAAGTTTTATATATTATGCCATGTTCACCACAAGTGGAGCTACCATTTGTCTTGTTATATTGTTATGCTGTGCCTTTCATTCCATAATTAGAAAACTGTATCGCCCTCTCCTTTTCACCCATTTTTCCCATCCCCACATCCACCTCCCTTCTGGCAAACATCAGCTTATTCTCTGTATTTTTGTCTGCCTCTACTTTTTGTATATATATGCTTTATGTATTTAGGTATTCCAATATTGAGTTCATAGATATTTGCAAGTGTTATATCCTGTAGTGTTATGCTTGTATTTTTTCTCTTTATTTTCTGTGTAAATGTTATAGGTTTTTGGTTTGTGGTAATCATGAGATTCATATAAAACATCTTAAGTATATAGCAGTCTATATTAAGTTGACAGTCATGTAAGCTTGAACACGTCTAAAAGAAATTCCTTTTTACTCCCCCTCAACATTATATATATATACATTATATATATATATATATGTTGTCATATTTTACATATTTTCATATTGTAAGTTCCCTGAACTAATTTTGAGAGATAATTGATTTTACTACTTTTGTCTTTTAACCTTCATACTAGGTTTATACGTGATTGCTCTGCTACCTTTATTGTATGTTTACTTTTGCTCATGAAATGTTTTCCTTTCATAATTTTCTTACTTTTAATTATGGCCTTTTCTAAACTGTGGAAAGAGCCAAGATGTCCATCAACAGATGAATGGATAAAGAAGATGTGAGATATATATATATATATATATATATATAATGGAACATTACTCAGCCAACAGAAAGGATTAATACTTACCATTTACATCAACGTGGATGGAACTGGAAGGTCTTATGCTGAGTGAAATAAGTCAATCAGAGGAAGAAAATTATCAGATGGTTTCACTCATATGTGGAATATAAGAAATAGTGCAAAGGATCATAGGGGAAGGGAGGAAAAACTGCATGGGAAGTCATCAGAGGGAGAAAAACCACGAGAGACTCTTAACTATAAGAAACAAACTGAGGGTTGCTGGAGGGGAGGTGGGTGGGGGGATGGGGTAATTGGGTGATGGGCATTAAGGAGGGCACATGATGTGATGAGCACTGGGTGTTACACGCAACTGATAAATTATTGAACACAACATCTGAAACTAATGATGTACTATATGTTAGCTAATTGAATTTAAATTTTAAAAATGAAAAAAAATATGGCCTTTTCTTTTCCACTTAAATATGTCCCTTTAATCCTTCTTGTAAGGCTTGTTTAGTGGTGATGAACTCCTTTAACTTTTGTTTGTCTGGGAAATTCTTTAACTTTCATTCAAATCTGAATAATAACCTTGCTAGGTAGAATACTCTTGAATATAGGTTTTTTTTCTTTCAGCCCTTTAAATATATTATGACACTGTCTACTGACCTGCAAACTGTTTGCTTAAAAATCCACTGATAGCTTTATGGGGTTTCCCTTGTATGTAACTAGTTGGTACTCTCTTGCTGGCTTTAAAATTTTCTCATTTTTAATTTTTGACATTTTAATTATTATGGGTCGTGGTATGAACCTCCTTGGATTTATCATGTTTGGAACTTTCTCCACTCTCAACCTGGATGTCCGTTTCCTTCCCTAGGCTTGAGAAGATTCTAGCTATTATTTTTTCAGATACATTTTCTGCCCCTTCCTTTCTCTTCTTCTTCTGGGATCTCTATAATGCAAATGTTTATTTGCTTGATGTTGTCCAAGATATTGCTTAAACTATCCTAATTTTTTTCTTTTCTCTTTTTGCTGTTCAGCTTGTATGCTTTCCATTACCCTGTCCTCCAGATCGCTAATTTGTTCTTCTGCATCCTTAATCTAATATTGATTCCCTCTTGTGTATTTTGCATTTTAGTTATTCTATTTGTCAGCTTTGATTGGTTCTTTTTTATTATTTCTATTTTTTTTGTTGAAATTCTCAGTTAGTTTATTTCCTGTTTTCTCCAGTTCAGTGAGCATCTTTATGACTATTACTTTGAAGTTTTTATCAGGTATGTTGCTTATCTTCATTTCCTTTAGTCCTTTTTTTGGTACTTTGTCTTGTTCTCATTTTGCTTAATTTTCTGTTTGTTTCTATGAATTATGTAGAACAACTACTCCTAAACTAGAAGGAATGTTTATGGTTGCCCCTTTGTAGACTGTGTGTGCCTGATGACTTTGGATAACTGACTGGAGCTGTGGCTTTTATGGGTTGGGGTTTTGGTGGCACCCTGTGCCGGAGGAGGTACCCTGGTGGAATGGCCAGAGTGGAAGTGGTGTGGGCTTGGGTATTCCCAGGGCTCTGCAAAGAGTGTGCCCTGTCTGGACAGCTGAAGTTGAACTGGGTGCAAGCTGGAGATCCTGTGCAATTCTGTGGAAAGGGCAACCTGGCATGCTGGCTGGTGCCAAAATGGTTCAGGCCAGGGGGGTCTTTGAGTGCTTCAAGCAGGAGGAACACTTTTGGGGTGGCTGAAATTAAGACAGCAATGGAGGGGTTTCCTTGGGTACTCTGTGGAGGGGGTGTTATGGTGGAGCAGCTGGAGCTTAGGCAGGGATGTCAGCTGGGAATCCCAGGGTGCTGTGTATGGGTGGTACACTGATGGGATGGCTGGAGTTCAGGCCAGTGCAAACTGCGGTGTTCCAGTGTGCTCCATGCAAGGGGCACCAGGGAGGGGTGACTGGAGCCAAGACAGGCATGGCTCAGTGTCCCTGAGCACTCTGCACAGAGGTGACCCTGATGGGACAACTGGAGTTGAAGCTAGTGTGGGCTGAGAGGTTCTGTAATGCTCCACACCAGGGGTGCCTTAGCAAGTTGTCTGGAACTAAAGTGGTATGGGCATGGCATGTTCCAGGGTGCTTTGCATCTTTGTCACTTTGGCAAGATGACTGGAACTTGTAGTGACCACTGTCCAGGAGTGTAAAGCATAAAGGGAATTGCACAATGGAAGAAGAGCTGAGAGTAGATGTTTTCAATGCAGTATAACAGTATAGGTATTGACTAATGTCAGCAAAATCGTGGTCTCGGAAGTTCTAAGCCCTTTTCTCCAACAGAAACATCAAAAGAAAGAAAAAAAAAGCAAGAAGTGCCTTAATCAACTTTTCCAGAATCTACAACACAGTTAAATGATTGCAGCAACCGTGCAAACATTCAATCAAGAAAAAGCCATTTTCAAATGGCAGGAAATTTTTGTGGTATTTTACTCACCCTTTTCACATGCCCTCTCCTTTGAGGTGATGGATTAGTTTTAAAGTGGAAACAGCCTGTTTCTTATTTCTCTTCTTCAAACTAAAGGGAACAGAGCACACTTTATTTGCAAATTTTTGTGTACATTTGTTCTATCCTGTCTGGGGGATAGCTGAAGGACTGATACAAAATGCTCATCTTTGTTTTACCTACCTTGGAGTGCGAAGGCAACTACAGAATCACAGACACCGGGCAAGAGATTATGGGTGGAGACATATAATAGACTAAGGCCTGAAAGAGAAGCTGAAATGAGATTCTTTGGGAAATTAGGACATTCAAAAGCAACCATGTATATGTAAGAATTTAGAAAGCATATGTATGATGAGGAAAGACACATACTCACAAAAGATCTTAGAAGACCTTAAGCTTTGGTAGGGGGAGGCTGATCTCTAGATTCAGAGCAAGCCTAGCTAAGTCTTGAAGGAGTGCCCTTGCACAGAGCCAATCTGCAAAGTTATGGTGAACTTAAATCATGGTCAAAACATTAGTTGAATATGAGCCAAAGGAGAAAAGACTTCAGTGATCATATATGACAAGGAATAGTCTTTGCAAAATTAGCTTGAAAGTCACAAAACAGACAACTACAGCCTTAAACAATAAGAAGAAGAAGAACCCTAGGCAAGAGAAAAAAAAAAAATCTGATTTCAAAGTTGACACATTATAGCAGTCAAATGCCCAATATTCAAATAAAAAAAATCACAAAGCATATGGAAAAACAGGTCAGCATGGCCTATTCAAAGGGAAAAAATAAATGGACAGAAACCATCCTTTAGGAAGCCCAGGTATAGGACTTACAAGATAGACTTTTTTTGACAGCTTCATTGAGATATAAGTGACATAACACTGTGAAAGCTTAGGGTGTGCCTGTAAAGATTTGATACATGTATATATTGCAAAATGATTGCCAAGATAAGTTTAGTTAACATCCATCACCTCACATAATTACAATATTTTTTGTGGTGACAGCATTTAAGATCTTCTCTCCCCACAACTTTCAAATACAATATTGTTATCTATAGTTATCATGTTGAATATTACATCCTCAAAACTTATTCATCTTAACCGAAAGTTTGTACTCTCTAATCAATATTTCCCCACTTCCCCCATTCCCCAGCCTCTGGCAACCACTATAAGTCTGTTTTTATGAGTTTAGCTTTCTTCTTTTGAGATACCACATACAATTGAGATCACACAGCATTTTTCTTTTTCCGTCTCTCTTATATGACTTAGCATAATGGCCTCAAGTTTCATCCATGTTGCTGCAAATGACAGGATTTTCATTCTAGTGACTTAATATTACCTTGTATATTACCATATTTTTAATCAATTCATTCATTTATAGACAGATTATTTCCACATCGTGGCTATTATGAATAATGCAGCAATGAATGTTGGGGTGCAGATACTGTTTTTAAATTCTGATTTCATTCCCTTTGGATAAATACCTAGCAATGGGATTGCTGGATCATATGATAGTTCTATTTTTAATTTTTTGATGAATCTCCATACTATTTTACATAGTGGCTACATCAATTTTCATTTTCACCAGCAGTGGACTAGGGTTCCTTTTTCCCCACATCCTGGACAACACTTGGTATGTCTTATAATTTTGATGATAGCCATTTCAATAGACATAGGTTTGTATTTCACTGTGGCTTTGACATTTCCCTGATTATTAGGGGTGTTGAGCATTATTTCATGTACCTGTTGGCCATTTGGATGTCTTCTTTGAAAAAATATCCATTCAGTCTTGTCCATTTTTCCATTGGATGATTTGCTTTTTTTTTCCTATTGAGTCATAGGAGTTCCTCATATATTTTGGATACTAACCCCTTAACTGACATATGGTTTACAAATTCTGTACATTGTTTTCCAATTTTGTACATTGTCTCTTTATTCTGTTGATTGTTTCTTTTGCTATAGAAAAGATTTATACATTGATGTAAGACCACTTGTTGATTTTTGCTTGTGTTGCTTATTATTTTGGTGTCATACAAAAAAAAAAGGAGATTTTTCCCGATGTATTTTTCTAGGAATTTTATGGTTTCATGTCTTAAATTTAAGGTTTTAATTCATTTTGAATTAATTTTTGTGAGTGGTATAAGATAGAGGTCCAATTTTATTTTTGTGTATGTGAATTTCTGGTTTTCCCAGCACCATGTATTGAAAAGACTCTTCCCTGTTGAGTATTCTTGGGTGCTTGTCAAATATTAGTTGACTATATAAGCATGGGTCTA
Source organism: Phoca vitulina (assembly GCF_004348235.1). Lineage (NCBI taxonomy): Eukaryota > Metazoa > Chordata > Mammalia > Carnivora > Phocidae > Phoca > Phoca vitulina. Next base: position 10,250,597 of record NW_022589754.1, on the reverse strand, counting down.
TTTCTGGACTCTTGATTCTGTTCCATTGGTCTATGTGTCTCTTTTTTCCAGTACCATACTATTTTAATTAGTATAGCTTTGTAGTATAGTTTGAAATCAGGAAGTGTGATGCTTCAAACTTGCTTATTCTTTCTCAAGATTGTTTTGTCTATTTAGAGCCTTTTGTGGTTCCTTACAAATTTTAAGATTATTTTTCTATTTTTCTGAAAAATACCATTGGGATTTTCATAGAAATTGCATTGAATCTATAGATGGCTTTGGGCAGAATGAACATTTTAACAATATTAATTCCTCTGATTCATAAACAGGATGACTTTCCTATTTGTGTCTTACTATTTTTATTAATGTCTTGTACTTTTCAGATCTTTTCCCTTCTTAGCTAAATTTATTCCTAAATATTTTATTGCTTTTTATGCTTTTGTAAGTTGGATGATTTTCTTTATATCTCTTTCATATATGTCATTGTTTGAGTATAGAAATACAACTAATTTTTGTATGTAGATTTTATATTCTGCAACATTACTGCACTCATTTATTCTAAAAGATTTTTGGCAGAGTCTTAAGGTTTTTATATATAAGAGCGTCATCTTCAGACAGAAACCATTTCTCTTTTTTTCCTTTCCAACACGGATGCCTTTTATTTCTTTTTCTTGACTAATTGCTTTTCTTAGGACTTTCAGAACTATATTCAATAGGATTGGTGAGAGTGGAAATCCTTGTCTTATTATTAGTATAAAGGAAAAACTTTCAACATTTCACCATTAAGTATGCTGTTAGCTGAGGGCCTCTCATATATGAAATTTATTAGGTTGAGTTATGATTCTTCTATATCCAATTTTTAAATTTATTTTTTTTTCAAGCACAAGTCTTGTGTTTATTAAACAGTTAATTATAAAATGGAATGTGCCAGTCATTTATTACTATTGTTTCCAAGTCCTTTAACTACTGATTACTCCATCTCTTACAGCTAAAGCAGTTAGATTTATTTTGTGATGGGAGGGGGCAGCAGGAGAGATGGTAGTGGTCGGTGGGCTTAGGAAATACTCTAACCTACACAACAGATGTGTGATGTCAGTGAACAATAATCATCAGATCATTAGGCATTCTAACACTATTGAGAATGGTCAATGTTGCCAAAATATTCAGAAATGGGAACACTCATTCACATTTCTATATCCCAAATTTCTTTATATTGGGGTGCTCTCTGCTTGCAACTTCATGTTTCAAGAGAGTCCCTTCAGCTTCAAAAAGGGCAGAATTTACAATCTGGGATTAACTCAACCTTGGAAGAAAAAGTCAATGAAGGGGTGCCTGGGTGGCTCAGTCGGTTAAGCATCTGCCTTTGGCTTAGGTCATGATCCCAGGGTCCTGAGATAGAGCCCTGCATCAGATCCCCGGCTCAGTGGGGAGCCTGCTTCTCCCTCTCTCTCTGCTGCTCCCCCTGCTTGTGCCCTCTCTCTCGCTTTCTGTCAAATGAATAAAATCTTTAAAAAAATAAAAATAAAAATAAAAAGTCGATGAATATCAAATATGTAGAAACCAGTGAAATATCAATTCAATTTGCACCACAGGGAAAGGGAGTCTTAGCTGCAATCTAACTCAATGAATTTTCACTGGGTGGCGAGGACTTTTTTTTTTTTTTTAAAGATTTTATTTATTTATTTGACAGAGAGAGACACAGTGAGAGCAGGATCACAAGCAGGGGGAGTGGGAGAGGGAGAAGCAGGCTTCCTGCTGAGCAGGGAGCCCGATGCGGGGCTCGATCCCAGGACCCTGGGATCATGACCTGAGCCGAAGGCAGACGCTTAACGACTGAGCCACCCAGGCGCCCCGTGGCGAGGACTTTTGACCTACACAGGGAATGACGCTGTACCAAGCAACCTCTCTTAGCAAATCCCCTTGTCCTTTGAGCCATTCTTCTTCCCTATTTTGACGTTAAAAGAAGAAGAATGGATGGATGAACTTCATAATAAACCTCGCTAGACCAGCAGCACTTGGAAATGTCAAAAAGGCCATTAGATCAGGCATGGTCAGAGGCTCAGATTTCCGATCTCTCTTGCATGAAAATGCTGACCCTTTCGTCCCCACATCTCACCATCCTCAAGGTTAATTTCTTTAGGCCCCTTGTAGTCTCTGAGGACTGCAGCCAGTTGCACAATTAAGGTTCATTATCTGAGGATTGGGTTGCTTTCTTCATAAACTGTTTTGGATTCATGGTAAGAGGATTATGACCTGACAAACACTTAGGTCTTTTCCTCTGTAACTCATCACTCTTTATTTCCTATTTGGAAACATCCTCATTAAGACTTAGGTTTTGGGGTGATAAAGGATAGAAAATACCTTATTCCTGGGTTGGTTCCAGGTATCTGGGGCAACACTAAGGGGGTTACTTAGCTAAAGTGATAAATCTCCTACTGCTCTTGATAGCCTTCACCTCTGCCCCTCATCTTAGGTCACACATATTTGTTTTGATTTATAATGTAACTATCAAAATATATCACAGATGGGGTGCCTGGGTGGCTCAGTTGTTAGGCGTCTGCCTTCGACTCGGGTCATGGTCCCAGGGTCCTGGGATAGAGCCCCACATCGGGCTCCCTGCTCGGCGAGAAGCCTGATTCTCCCTCTCCCACTCCCCCTGCTCGTGGTTCCTCTCTCGCTGTCTCTATCTGTCAAATAAATAAATAAAATCTTTAAAAAAATATATCACAGAGAAAATTGTCACTTACTATGTGCTAAACTAAAGCACTCAATGAAAATAGTGATTCAATTTCCCAATGATTGAATTTATGTTTGTATCTGTTTAAGGATAAGCATTCTATAAGTCACTGTAAAACAGAAATTATACAGTGACTGACATTCTTTCAAAGAGCTCTCCTATGTGTTATCTTGTTTTTTTATTATATAATTCTATTTATTTATTTATATTTACCCCATTTTATTTATTTTTTAATTTAAATTCAATTAACATATAGTGTATTATTAGTTTCAGAGGTAGAGTTCAGTGATTCACCACACTCATATAGTACCCATTGCTCATTATGTCACATGCCCTTCTCAATGTCCATCACCAAGTGACCCCATACCCCACTCCCCCCCCTCCAGCAACCCTCAGTTTGTTTCTTATGATTAAGAGTCTTTTATGGTTTTGTCTCCCTCTCTGGTTTCATTTTGTTTCAGCATTGAATGTGCTGATTGCTTTGGGTAGCATAGACATCTTAACAATATTTGTTCTTCCAATCCATGAGCATGGAATGTTTTTCCATTTATTTGTGTCTTTCTCAATTTCTTTCATAAGTATTCTATAGATTTCAGAGTCCAGATTTTTTACCTCTTTGGTTTGGTTCATTGCTAAGTATCTTATGAGTTTTGGTGCAATTTTAAACGGGATTAATTCCCTGATTTATCTTTCTTCTGCCTCACTGTTAGTGTATAGAAATGCAACTGAGTTCTGTGCATGGATATTCTTTCCTGCTTTATTGAAGGTTAGTTGACCATAGAGTTGAAGATCCATTTGTGGGTTCTCTATTCTGCGCCATTACTCTATGTGTCTGTTTTTGTGCCAGTACCATACTGTCTTGATGACGATAGTTTTGTAATAAAACTTCAAGTCCAGAAATGGAATGATTCCAGTTTTGGTTTTCTTTTTCAACATTCCTTTGGCTATTGGGGGTCTTTTATGGTTCCATACACATTTTAGGATTGTTTGTTCCAGCTTTGTGAAAAAAAATGTTGATGGTATTTTGATAGGGATTGCATTGAATGTGCAGATTGCTTTGGGTAGCATAGACATTTTCACAATATTTGTTCTTCCAATGATGAGCATATGATGTTTTTCCAATTCATTGTGTCTTCTTCAATTTATTTCACAAGTGCTCTAAAGTTTTCAGAGTACAGACCTTTTATCTCTTTGGTTAGGTTAATATCAACATATGTAATGGTTTTTGGTGCAATTGTAATGGGATCAATTCATTTATTTATATTCCTTCTGCCTCATTGTTAGTGTATAGAAATGCAACTGAGTTGGATTTTGTATCCTGCAACTTTGTTGAAATCCTGTATCAGTTCTAGCAATTTTTTGGTGGAGTCCTTTGGGTTTTCTACATAGAGTATCATGTCATCTGCAAAGAGTGTAAGTTTGACTTGTTCTTTGCCAATTTGGATGACTTTTATATTTTTTTTTTTCTAATTGCTGAGGTTAGGACTTTCGGTACTATGCTGAACAACAGTGGGGAGACTGCATATCCTTGTCATGGTCCCGACCTTAGAAGCTCTCAGTTCTAAAATGGATGAAAGACCTAAATGTGAGACAGGAATCCATCAAAATCTTAGAGGAGAACACAGGCAGCAACCCCTTTGACCTAGGCCACAGCAACTTCTTAACTAGACACATCTCCTAAGACAAGAGCAACAAAAGTAAAAAGGAACTATTGAACTTCTTCTCGATTAAAAGCTTTTTCACAGCAAAGGACAGTCAACAAATCTAAAAGGCAACCTACAGAATAGAAGAAATATTTGCAAATGTCTTATCAGATAAAGGGCTAGTATCTAAAAACTATAAAGAACTTATCAAACTCAACATCTAAAAAACAAACAATCCAGTCAAATAACAGGCAGAGGAATGAACAGACATTTCTCCAAGGAAGACACACAAATGTCCAACAGACACGTGAAAAAATGCTCAACATCACCTGGCATCAGGGAAATATAAATTAAAACCAAAATGAGATACCACCTCACACCGGTCAGAATGACTAAAATGAACAACTCAGGAAACAACAGGTTTTGGCAAGCATGTGGAGAAAGGAGAGCCCTCTTACACTGTTGGTGGGAATGCAAGTTGGTACAGCCACTCTGGAAAACAGTATGGAGGTTCCTCAAGAAGTTAAAAATAGAGCTACCCTGCTACCCAGAAATTGCACTACTCAGTGTTTATTGAAAGGGTACAAACATAGTGATTCAAAGGGGCACATGTACTCCAACTTTTATAGCAGCAATGTTCATAATAGCTGACATATGGAAAGAGCCCAGACATCTGTCAACAGATGAATAGATAAAGAAGAGGATATATATATATATATATATATATATATATATATATATACAATGGAATATTATGAAGCCATTGAAAGGAATAAAATCTTGCCATTTGTGACTTGGAGGGAACTGGAGGGCATTAGGCTAAGTGAAATAAGTCAGTCAGAGAAAGACAAATACCATATGATTTCACTCATATGTGGAATTTAAGGAGCAGAACAAATGAGCATAAGGGAAGGGAAGGAAAAATAAAATAAAATGAAAACCAAGAGGGAGGCAAACCATAAGAGACTCTTTTTTAAAAAAGATTTTATTTATTTATTTGACAGAGAGAGAGAGGGGGAACACACGTGGAGGGAGTGGAAGAAGGAGAAGCAGGCTTCCTGCTGAGCAGGGAGCCTGATGCGGGGCTTGATCCCAGGACCCTGGGATCATGACTTGAACCAAAGGCTGATGCTTACCACCTTACACCAGTTAGAATGGCAAAAATTGACAAGGCAAGAAACAACAAATGTTGGAGAGGTTGTGGAGAAAGGGGAACCCTCTTGCACTGTTGGTGGGAATGCAAGTTGGTACAGCCACTTTGGAAAACAGTGTGGAGGTGCCTCAAAAATTTAAAAATAGAGCTACCCTATGACCCAGCAATTGCACTCTTGGGTATTTACCCCAAAGACACAGATGTAGTGAAAAGAAGGGCCATATGTACCCCAATGTTCATAGCGGCAATGTCCACAATAGCCAAACTGTGGAAAGAGCCGAGATGCCCTTCAACAGATGAATGGATGAAGAAGATGTGGTCCATATATACAATGGAATATTACTCAGCCATCAGAAAAGATGAATACCCAACTTTTACATCAACATGGATGGGACTGAGGGAGATTATGCTAAGTGAAATAAGTCAAGCAGAGAAAGTCAATTATCATATGGTTTCACTTATTTGTGGAACATAAGGAATAGCATGGAGGACATTAGGAGAAGGAAGGGAACAATGAGGGGGGGATCAGAGGGAGAGATGAACCATGAGAGACTATGGACTCTGAGAAACAAACTGAGGGTTTTAGAGGGGAAGGGGTTGGGGGGGATGGGTTAGCCCAGTGATTGGTATTAAGGAGGGCATGTATTGCATGGAGCACTGGGTGTTATACGAAAACAATGAATCGTGGATCACTACATGAAAAACTAATGATGTATTGTATGGTGACCAACATAACATTAAAATAAAATAAAATAAAATAAAATAAAACAAAGGCAGATGCTTAACAACTGAGCCACCCAGGCACTCCAAGAGACTCTTAACTATAGGAAATACCTGAGGGTTGCTGGAGGGCAGGTGGGTGGGGGGATGGGCTAACTGGGAGATGGGCATTAAGGAGAGCACTTGATATAATGAGCACTGGGTGTTGTATGCAAATGATGAAGCACTAAATTCTACCTCTGAAGCCAATAATACAGTATATGTTAATTAAATTGAAATTTAATAAAAAATGAAAAAAATGTAAACAACAACAACAAAAGAAATATAGGTAATGAGTGTCAGTGTTGTGGTGGTTATTGCAGGTGGCTCTGTGCTTTTACTGAGAGGCTGTTGAAGGAAATGTCACCTGCCAATTCTTTTATTCTTAGAGGGGTCTCTTTGTGAATGTGCCTCTTTGGGACATGTTCCAAGATGAGAAACTAACATCCCCACTGTGTGCCCCAGGTGATCTGTTAATGCTGTTTCTATGCTGCATGTTTGTGGGCTGCCTGCCTTCTCTCCAAGAACAACCTAAATGCCTCCAGGCTCTCCTTGATCCAAGCTGGCTGACCTTTAAATCTTTAGGCTTTAATTCTGCTGGTTGAAAGAATTCAAGAAATTTGGTGTCTGTCACTTTCCAAGCCAATTCCTATAGGGATTCATTTTCCCTGTGTGCACCCCTGTGTGCTAGTTTGTCTCTCACCCTTTCCATGACAGCATTTCCCTCCCCACCACAGCATCTGTGACCCATTTTTCCCCCAAACTGTGCTTCTGCACTTCATACCTTCTTCAGTTTGGACTCTTTACTACCGTTAGTTGTGAAGTTGTTCTGCCAATCTTCAGGTTGATTTCTGTTATATTTAGGTGTTTTAATTATTACCTTGTTGTATTCATGGGACAAGACAAACCTAGGGTCCTCCTACTTTTGCTGCCATATTCCTTATTCCCTGGTATTTTATTATTTTTGGTGCAGTTGTTAATGGCATTCCTTTCTTAATTTCTCTTTCTGTTGCTACATCAATGTAAAAAGTTTCTGCATAGCAAATGAAACAATCAAATAAAGACAACCTACTGAATGAGAGAAGATATTTGCAAATGACATATACAATACAGTGTTAGTATCCAAAATATGTAAGTAACATAAAATTAAACACCCAAAATGAATAATCCAATTTAAAAATGGGCAGAAGACATGAACAGACATTTCTCCGAAGAAGACATACAGATGGCCAACAGACACCTGAAAAGATTCTCATCATCACACATCATCAAGAAAATGCAATCAAACTACAATGAGATACTACCTCACACCTATCAGAATGGCTAAAATAAAAAAAAAACACAAGAAACAACAAGTATTGGTGAAGGTATGGTGATAAAGGAACGCTTGTGCACTTTTGGTGGAAATGCAAACTGGTGCAGCCACTTTGGAAAATAGTATGGACGTTTCTCAAAAAATTAAAAATAGAACTTCCTTGTGACCCAGTAATCACACTACTGGATATTTACCCCAAAAGTAAAAAAACACTAATTCAAGAAGATATATGTGCCTGTATGTTTATTTCAGCTTTATTTATAATAGCCAAATAATGGAAGCAGCCCAAGTGTCCATCGTGTGACGAATGGATAAAGAAGATGTGTTGTATGTCTGTGTGTGTGTGTGTCTGTGTGTGTATGTATATATATGTATATATGTATGTATATATATACATAAATAGAGAAAGAGAGGTATATATGGTGTGTGTGTATATATATATATAGTATATATGCTATATATTGGTATATATGGTATATATATGTATATATATGCTGGTGTATATGGTATATATACATATATATTGGTATACATGTGTATATATATATCTATGTATCTATTTATATATATGAATATTACTCAGTCCTAAAAAAGACTGAAATCTTGCCATTTGGACAGACATTCATGGAGCCAGACGGTATAATGCTAAGTGATATAAGTCAGTAAGAGAAAGACAAACACCATATAATTTCACTCATATGTAGAATTTAAGAAACAACAACAACAACAAAAACAAAAAACAGCAGCAAAGGGAGAGAGAAAGAGAGAGAAACCAAGAAACAGACTCTTAACTATAGAGAACAAACTAATGGTTACCAGAAGGGAGGTGGGTGGGGGAATGGGTGAAATAAGAGATGGGGATTAAAGACTACACTTATCTTAATGAGCACTGAGCAATGTATATAGAATTGTTGCATCACTATATTGTACACCTGAAACTGATATAACACTACATGTTAACCGTACCAGAATTAAAATAAAAAACTCAATGAATTAAAAAAAAACCTGTCTGCTAGTTCCTCAAAATGTAGATCATTTGGCCAAGTAATTCTAGTCATGGATATATGCTCAAAAAGAAATAAAATTATGTCCACACAGAAATCAGACACATATGTTCAAAGCATTATTTGTAATAGCTCCAAAGTGGAAGCTATTACAATATTCATCAACAGATTAATGGATACACAAATGTGGTATATTCATACAATGCAATATAAATAGGCCATAAAAAGGAAGGAAATACTGATACATGCTACAATATGGATGAATCTTGAAATGAAATAAGCCAATCATAAAAGACCATACATGATATTTTTCCATTTATATGAAATGTCCAGAAGTAACAAATCTATACAGAAAGAAAATGATTAGTGATTGATTAAATAGGTTAGTGATTAGAATTGAGGAGAAGTGATAGGCCAAATTTGTGGGGTTGTTAAACAGCTTAACAATAACCCACAACCCTCCGACCAACTAAATTTGTGGGGTTGTATTTTAAAGTTATAAAAATATTCTAAAGTTTATTGTAGTGATTGATAATTGCACAATACTATGAATATACTAAAAACTATACTGTAGTTTACCACACTATATTTTCACTGGATGGGTTGAATGGTATCTGAAATATATCACCATAAAATTGTTACAAAAATTTTATACATAGATGTTCTTGGCAATATTACTCATAATAGCCAAAATTGGAACACCCCAACTGATGAAGTTGGTATATCTATACAGTGGAATATTATTCAGTCATAAAAATGAATGAAATTCTGGTACATGCTACAAGATGGATAAATTTGAGAAACTTCTTAATGAAAGAAGCCAACAGATCATATATTATATGCTTCTATTTATGTGAAATGTCACATAAAAGCAAATATATAGTCTCATCCAAAATGGCAATGTGAGAAGACCCTGAACTCACCTCCTGCACAGAGCACACCAAGTGACACCTATTTATTGAGCAATCCCTCCTGAAGAAGAACTTAAGGCCAACTGAAGAGCTTCTGCAGAAGAGAAAATGGAGAAATTGTCAAATGAAAACATCAAGAGAGACAGAGACGTGGTAAGGAAGGGAACCCCCATCCCTGACTCTGTGAACTGCAGTGGGGATGGATAGTACTGAGAGACCTAGAACAGATTCCTCTGTGCTTGGGCACAGAAAAAAAGAAGCCATGGTTCAAAGGAGCAACCAGTTTATAAAAGAGCCAGCATTAAAACGCCACCAAATGGTGAGTGAGCTGCAGAAACTCATTTGAGTCAGAAAACTAGAGAATAGCACAGTTTATACTTTGCCTCCAACTTGAAAGTATAGATCAGAGCTGGGTCTGGAGATGAAGCCAGACCACTTTCCACTTCAGTAAGCCCCTGTTCCCCTAGCCCACACCAGCCCAGATCACGTGGGGACACAGAAGAAAAGCCATGGTTTAAAAGAGCAACTAGCCTATAACTGAGCCAGCCCTATAACTTTGTGAAATGGCAGAGGAGCTGCAGGAATGCTTTGAGACTGGGAGGGGCTAGGAGACATCATTTACATTCTTCCCCACCTTGGAAGCACAGACCAATGCAGCATCCAGGTGCCCTAACCAACCTGATGCCTCAGTGAGCCCCAAGCCTCTAGCCCATACCAGCCCCAGCTGTCCCACCAAGGTGGTCATAAGGCAATGCACACCGGGACACCGTGGTTAGTGCTCACTACAGTTCCAGCCATTGAGCCATGATGACAAATGTGCAAAGCACCCTAGAACAGTCCAGGTTCACAGCACTTTGTCTTCAGTTGGCTTTCTAGGACACCCCCAGTGTAGAGAATTTCAGAACCTCCCAACTCACATCTACTTTAGATCCAGCCACCCTGCCAGGATTCTCTATGCACATGGGCACCCTGGAACACTCCCAGCCACCCCAGACTCAGCTCCAGTTGTCAAGCCAGAAAACCCCCTGCACTGACAACCCTGGAACATCCTGGCTTACACCCAGTCCAGCTTCAGCTACCATGCCAAGGTGCCACCTGTGCATAGAAAACTGGGTCCTCCTGGCTTGCATCCACTTTAGTTTCAACTATCTTGCCAGGGAACACTCTGAGCAGAGAACACAGGGGCCTCTTAGCCCACACAACACCTAAGGCTCCAGTTGCCCCCCCCAAGAAACCTCTTGCCCAGAATGCCCAAGAACATGCCTCCTTACACCCATTTCAGCTTCACCTGACCTGCCAGGGTGCCCTCAGTGCATAGAACCTGGGAACACACCATCTTGCTTAAACTTCAGCTTTGATATCCTGCCAGGGCACACTATGTGTGTAGAATATTGGGACACACCAGCTTGCATGCACTTTCGCCTTAGCTATCCTGCTAGGGTACCCACTGCATTGAGAGCCATGGGATTCCCAGCCCATGCCAGTCACAGCTCCAGCCAGACAGCAAAATTCACCAAGCACACATAGTCTACATAGGGAATGACCATACCTGAGATCACTATTTCAAGTTTAGAAGAAGTACCCTCTTGATCCATGAAAACAAACATAAAAAAATCAAGCAAAATGGGGAGAGAGAGAGGAATATACTCCAAAAGAAAACAAGACAAAACCTCAGAAAAAGAACTAAATGATACAAAGATAAAGAATATGCCTGATAAAGAATTTGAGGTTACAATTGTAAAGATGCTCACCAGGAGAGAATGGAAGAACTCAGTGAGACCTTTAGTAATGAGATAGGAAATATAAAAAGGAACCAGAGTTGAAGAATACAGTAACTGAAATAAATAATATAGTAGAGGGAATCAACAGATTGGCAAATGTAGAAGAATTTATCAATAACCTGGAAGACAGGGTAATGGAAAGCACCCAAGCTAAACAGCAAAGAAAAGAAATTCACATTATAGGGATCCCAAGAAGAGAGAGAAATGAGCAGAAAATTTCTTTGAAGAAATAACAGCTAAAAACTTCCCTAACCTAGGGAAGGAAATATATGTCCAGATTCAAGGAGCACAGGGAGTTCCAAACAAGATAAACCCAAGGAAGTCCACACCATGGCACATAATTAAAATGCAAAGTTTAAAGATAAAGAAAAAATCTTAAAAGCAGCAAAGAGAAACAAAAATTTACTTTCAAGGAAAAAGATATAAGCTTATTATTCAGCAAAAACTTTGCAGGCCAGAAGCAAAGGGCATGATATACTCAAAGTACTGAAAGGAAAAAAAAAACTACAAGCAATAATACTCTATCCAGCAACGTCATCATTTAGATTTGAAAGGGACATAAAAGTTTCACAGAAAAACAAAAGGTAAAGGAGTTTATCACTAATACACCAGACTTACAAGAAATGTTAAAGCGACTTCTTTATTGGAAGAGAAATAGCCATAATTAGACATAAGAAAATTATGAATAAAAAGATGTAAAATATGACAACATACACATAAAATGTGGAGAAGGGAGTATAAAAGGAATAGAAGAGAAAAACAGAGAAAGAAGGTTTTGTTTCTTTTTCTGTTTTTTTATTGTTATTGTTTTGGTTTTATTTTATAATGTGTTTGAACTTAAAGGACAATCAAATTAATAGAGACTGCTATTTACTTAGGATGTTACATATGAACTTCATGGGAACCACAAATCCAAAACCTATAGTAGATACACAAAAAATAATGAGAAAGAAAGCCAAACATAACACTATAGATACTGATCAAACACAAAAAAAGAGCACAAGAGAAGAAGAAAAGAACTCAGAAGAACTAGAAAGACAACCAGAAAAGAAATTTTAAAAGTGGCAATAACTACATGCCTAACAATAATCAAATGTAAATGGCCTAAATGTTCCAATCAAAAGACATAGGGTGCCAGAATGGATATAAATACAAACCCATCTACACACAGCCTACAAGAGACTCACCTCAGACCTAAATACACAAATAGATTAAAAGTGAAAGGATGGAAACCATTCACTATTTAAATGGAAGTGAAAAACAAGCCAGGATGTCAATACTTACATCAGAAAAAATAGACTTTAAAACAAAGACAAGAGACAAAGAAGGGTATTACATAATGATAAAGGAATCAATCCAAAAAGAGGATATAACAATTGTAAATATCTACACACACAACATTGGGGCACCTAAATACATACATTTTATTAATGGATATAAAGAGAAATTGATGGTAATACAATAACAGTAGGGGACTTTAACACTACAATTACATCAGTGGAGAGATCATCCAGACAGAAAATCCGTAAGGACAAAATGCCTTTGAGTGACATATTGGACAAGATGGACATAACATATATAGAATATTCCATCCCAAAACAACAGAATACACATTCTTGTCAAGTGCACATGGAACATTCTCCAAAATATATCACACAATAGGCCATAAAACATGCCTCAGTAAATTTAAGAAGACTGAGATCATACCATGTACCTTTTCCAGTAACAATGGTATGAAACTAGAAATAAATCATAAGGAAAAAAACTGGAAAAAGAAAACCAAACACATGGAGAATAAACAACATGATACTAAACAACCAATGTATCAATGACGCACTCAAGAAGAAATTAAAAAAAACATGGAGACAAATGAAAATGAAAACAAAATGTTCCAAAATCTTTGGGACATAGCAAAAGCAGTTCTAAGAAGGAAGTATATAGTGATACAAGCATACCTCAAGAAACAGAAAAAAGCTCAGATAAGCATTCTAACCTTACACCTAAAGGAAGTGGAAAAAGAAGAAGAAATAAAGTCCAAGGTAAGTAGAAGAAAGGAAATAATAAAGATCAGGAGAGAAATAAATGATAGAGATAGGAAAGAAAGAAAAACAAACAAACAAACAAACTAATGAATCATTGAACACCACATAAAAAACTAATGATGTACTATACAGTGGCTAACTGAACATTATTTAAAAAAATTAAAAAAATAAAAAGAAAGAAGAAAGAAAGAAAAAAGAAAGAAAGAAAGAAGAAAAGAAAGAAAGAAAGTAAGTCAACGAAACCAAGAGCAGGTTCTTTGAAAACATAAACAAAGCTGAAAAACCCTTATCCACATTCATCAAGACAAAAAGAGAAAGGACCCAAATAAATAAAATCGGAAATAAGACCAGAGAATAACTGACACCACAAAAATATAAAGGATTATACAATGGGAAAAAGACAGTTTCTTCAATGAATGGTGTTAGGAAAACTGCACAGCAACATGCAAAAGAATGAAACTATAGATCACTTTCTTACATCATACACAAAAATAAATCCAGAATGGATTAAAGACCTAAATATTAGACATGAAACCATTAAAAATCCCAGAAGAGAACACAAGCAGTAACCTTTTAGACATTGGCCATAGCAACTTCTTACTAGATATGCCTCCTGAAGCAAGAGAAACAAAAACAAAAATAAACTATTGGGACTACATCAAAATAATAAGCTTCTACACAGCAAAGGAAATAATCAATAAAACTAAAAGGCCATCTATGGAATGGGAAAAGAGATTTGCAAATGACATATTGGATAAAGAGTTAGTATCCAAAATATATAAAGAACTTATAAAACACAAACACCCAAAAAACAAATCATCTAACTAAAAATGGGCAGAAGACATGAATAGATATTTTTTCCAAAGAAGACATACAGATGGCCGACAGACACATGAAAAGATGCTCAACATCACTCATAATCAGGGAAATACAAAACTACAATTAGATATCACCTCACTTCTGTCAGAATGGTTAAAATCAACAACACAAGAAACAAGGTGATGGCGAGGATGAGGAGGAAGGGGAACCCTAATGCATTTTTGGTGGGAATGCAAACTGGTGCAGCCACCCTGGAAAACAGTATGAATGTTCCTCAAAAAGTTAAAAATAGAACTACCTTATGATCCAGCAATCGCACTACTAGGTATTTACCCAAAGAATACAAAAATACTAATTCAAAGGGATATAAGCACCCTGATGTTTATAGCAGCATTATCTACAATAATCAAATTTTGGAAACAGCCAAAATGTCCACTGACTGATGAATGGTTAAAGAAGAGGTGGTATAGGGGCACCTGGGTGACTCAGTCATTAAGTGTCTGCCTTTGGCTCAGGTCATGATCCCAGGGTCCTGGGATCGAGCCCTGCATCGGGCTCCCTGCTCAGTGGGGAGCCTGCATCTCCCTCTCCCACTTCCCCTACTTGTGTTCCCTCTCTCGCTGTGTCTCTCTCTGTCAAATAAATAAAATCTCAAAAAAAAAAAGAGGTGAGATATATATATATAATGGAATATTACTCAGTCATCAAAAAGAATGAAATCTTGTCATTTACAATGACATGGATGAGGCTAGAGAGTATTATGTTAAGTGGAATAAGTCAGTCAGAGAAAGAGAAATACCATATGATTTCACACATATATGGAATTTAAGAAACAAAACAAATGATCATAGAAATAAAAAGAGAGAAAGAGGCAAACCAAGAAATAGACTCTTAACTATATTGAACAAACTGGTAGTTGCCAGAGGGGGGGTTTGTGGGGGGTTAGGTTAAATAAGTGGTTGGGATTAAGGAGTGGACATGTGATGAGCAATGGGTGTTGTATGTAAGTGTGGAATCACTAAATTCTACACCTGAAACTAATATTACACTCTATGTTAACTAACTGGAATTTAAATAAGAGATTTTAAAAAAATAAAGTAGAAAAGGAGTCTAAAAAAAGAAAGAAATACAAAGGATTATAAGAATACTACAAAACAAATGACATAATAAGAAACTGAACAACCTGGAGAACATGGATAAATTCCTAGAAACATACAATCTTCCAAAACTGAACCACAAATAAATAGAAAATCTGAATAGACCAGTTACAAATAATGAAATTGAATCATTAATAAAAAAATAACAAAAAATTAAAGTCCAGTACCAGATGGATTCATAGTGGAATTTACCAGACATTTACAGAAGTGTTAATACATATTATCCTCAAAATATCCCCAAAAAACAGAAGAGGAAGGAAACCTTCCTAAACATTCTACAAGCCCAGCATTACCTTGATACCAAAACCAGACAAAGACACAGCAAAAAAAAAAAAAAAAAGAAGAAGAAAAGAAAAAAGAACACTACAGCTCAGCATCTCTGATGAAGATAGATGCAAAAATCCTCAACAAAACCTCAACAAAATATTAGCAAACTAAAACCAACAATATATTGAAAAGGTCATTCATCATGATCAGGTGAGATATATTGCAGAGATGCAAAGATGGTTTAAATCAATGTCATACATCCTATCAACAAAATGAAAGATAAAAATCAACAGATGCTGAAAAAGCATTTGATAAAATCAACATCCACTCATGATAAAAATTCAAAACAGACTCAGTTTAGAGGGAACATACCTCAACAAAATAAAGGCCATCTATGAAAATGCCACAGCTAACATCATACTCAATGGTGAAAAATTGAGAACTCTCCCTCTAAAGGTCAGAAACAAGACAAGGATGTGCACTCTTGTCACTTTTATTCAACATAGTACTGGAAGCCCTAACCACCGCAATTAGACAAGAAAAATAAACAAGAGCATCTATATTGGTAAGGAAGTTAAAATGGTTTTGATTTGCATTTCCCTGATGTTTAGTTATGTTGAACATCTTTTCATGTGTCTGTTTGCCATCTGTATATCTTCTTTGGAAAAATGTCTAGTCATGTCCTCTGCCCATTTTTTAATTGGATTGTTTGTTTTCCAGCACTATTTTAATCAGATTGTCCAGTTTTCCCAGCACCATTCATTGAAGAGACTGTCTTCCCATTGTATATTCTTCCCTCCTTTGTCATAGATTAATTGACCATATTGTCATGGGTTTATATCTGGAGTCTCTATTCTGTTCGATTGAGCTATGTGTGTATTTTTGTGCCACGACCATACTCTTTTGATTACTAGAGATTTGTAATATATCTTGAAATCTGGGATTGTTACACTTCCAATGTTTGTTCTTCTTTCTCAAGATTGCTTTGGCTACCCGTGGTCTTCTGTGGTTACATACAAATTTTAGGATTATTTGCTCTAGTCCTGTGAAAGCTGCTGTTGGTATTTTGACAGGGATTGCATTCAATCTGTAGATTTCTTTGGGTAATACAGATATTTTAATAATATTAATTTTTCCAATCCATGGGCATAGAATATCTTTCCATTTCTTAATGTCATCTTCAATTTATTTCATCAGTGCTTTATAGTTTTCAGAGTACAGTTCTTTCTCCTCTTTGGTTAGGTTTATTCCTTGGTAGTTTATTCTTTTTGGTGCAATTGTAAAATGGTGTTTTTTAAAATTTCTCCTTCTGCTACTTTGTTATTAGTGTACAGTAATGCTATCAATTACTGGGTATTCATTTTGTATCCTGCCAGTTTACTGAATTCATTTATTTCTTCTAGTAGTTTTTTGTGGAGTCTTTACTGTTTTCTACATATAGTGTCATGTCATCTGCAAATAGTAAAAGTGTTACTTCTTCTTTACCAATTTTAATGTCTTTTATTTCTTTTTTTATGGTTGCTGTGGTTAGGACTTCCACTACCTTATTAAATAAAAGTGGTGAGAGTGGACATCCTTGTCTCATTCCTGATCTTAGAGGAAAAGCTCTCGGTTTTTCACTATGAAGTATGATGCTAGAAGTGGGCTTTTTATAAGGCCATTATTATGGTGAGGTATGTTACCTCTAAACCTACTTTGTTGAAAGTTTTTATCATGAACAGATGTTGAAGCTTGTCAATCATGTGGTTTTTATTCTTCCTCTTGGTAATGTGATATATCAGGTTAATTGGCTTGGAAATACTTAACTACCCTTGCAACCCTGGAATAAATCCAGCTTGGTTGTGGTGAATGAATTTTTAAATGTATTTTGGATTTGGTTTTTAATATGTTGTTTGGGGTTTTGCATCAATGTTCATCAGAGGTATTAGCCTATAGTTTTTTTTCTTTCTTCTTCTCCTTCTTCTCCTTCTCCTTCTTCTTTCTTCTCCTTCTTCTTTTCTTCTTCCTCTTCTTCTTCTTCTTCTTCTTCTTCTTCTTCTTCTTCTTCTTCTTC
>NW_022589754.1:10214588-10232967 GCF_004348235.1 Phoca vitulina | reverse complement strand
TCTTCTTCTTCTTCTTCTTCTTCTTCTTCTTCTTCTTCTTCTTCTTTTCTTCTTCTTCTTCTTCTTCTTGTAGTGTCCTTGTCTGCTTTTGGTATTAGGGTAATGCTGGCCTTGTAGAACGCATTTGGAGTCTTTAATTCCTCTTCTATTTTGGGGAATAGATTGAGAAGAGCAGGTTTTAATTCTTCCTTAAATGTTTGGTAGAATTCACGTGTGAACCCATTTGGTCCTGGACTTTTGTTTGTTGGGAATTGTTTTTTATTACTGATTCAATTTCATTGCTAATGATTATTAGACTGATTAGTCTGTTCAAATTTTCTATTTCTTCTTTATACAGTTTTGGAATGTTATATATTTCTAAAAATTAATCCATTTCTTTTAGATTGTCCAGTATGGTGGCATAAGATTTTTCATGATATGTTGTATTTCTCTGGTGTCAGTTGTTATTTATCATCCTTCAGTTCTGATTTTATTTGTTTGGCTTCTCTCTCTCTTTCTCTCTCTCTTGAGTCTGGATAAATGTTTATCAATTTGGTTGATCTTTCCAAAAACCAGTTCTGGATTTCATTGAACTGTTCTATTGTTATTTTTTATTCTCCATTTCATTTATTTCTGCTATAACTGTTATCATTTTATTTTTTCTACTAACTTTGGGCTTTGTTTGTTCTTCTTTTTCCAGCTCTTTTAAGTTTAGGATGCTCATTTGTGACTTTTCTGATTTCTTGATGTAGGGCTGAACTGCTATAATCTTTCTTCCTAGAACAGTTTTTGCAGCATTTGTAAGATTTTGGACTGTTGTGTTTTCATTTTCACTTGTCTCCATGCATTTTTTTAATTTCCTCATGATTTCTTGGTTGACTCACTTGTTTTTAGTATCAAGTTATTTAGCCTCCATGTATTTGTGTTCTTTCCAGATTTTTTCTTGTGGTTCATTTCTGCTTTTATATAATTGTGATTAGGAATTATGCATGATATGAGTTCAATTTTTTGAAATTGTTGAGACTTGTTTTATGACCTAACATGTGATCTATTCCAGAGAATGTTCCATGTGTTTTAAAAGAATGTGTATTCCACTGTTATTGATGGAATGTTCTGAAATTATCTGTTAGGTCCATCTGGTCCAATGTGTTATTCAAAGCCACTGTTTCCTTGTTGATTTTTATCTCTGGATGATATATCCATTGATGTAAGTAGGATGTGAAAGTGCTTTAATATTATTGTATTACTGTTAATTTTCCCCTTATATGTTAATAGTTACTGTATTTATTTAGGTGCTCCCATTTTGGGTGCATTAAATATTTACAATTGTTATATCTTGTTGTTTGATTGTTTCCCTTCATCATTATGTAGCATCCTTCTTTGTCTCTTGTCATAGTCTGTTTTAAAGTCTATTTTGTCTGATATAATATTGCTAAGGTTTCTTTTTTCTTCTATTTGCATGATAAATGTTTTTTCTCTTTCTTCACTTTCTTTTTTTTTTAAAGATTTTATTTATTTGACACAGAGAGAGAGAATACAAGCAGCGGGAGCAGCAAGGAGAGGGAGAAGCAGGCTCCCAAGAGCAGAGAGCATGATGTGGGGCTCGATCCCAGAACCCTGGGATCATGACCCAAGCTAAAGGCAGATGCTTAACCGACTGAGCCACCCAGGCACCCCTCTTTCTTCATTGTCAATTTGCATGCGTCCTTAGATCTGGAATGAGTCTTTTCTAGGCAGTATATAGAGAGATCTTCCTTTTTATTCAGCCACCTTATCACTTTTGATTGAAGCATTTAGTCCATTTATATTCAAAGTAATTATTGGTAGGTATGTAATTATTGCCATTTTGTTACTTCTCTTATGGTTGGTTTTATAGTTCTTCTTGTTCCTATCTTCTTTCACCCTGTTTTCTTATATTTGGATATCTTTCTTTAATGATATGCTTGCATTCCCATCTTTATTTTTTACGTAGTGATGACAGTTTTTTTATTTGTTGTTAGCATTAGGTTCACATATAACATCCTATGCATATAACCGTCTATATTAAGTTGATGGTCATTTAAGTTGGAATCCATTCTAAAAGTACTAAATTTTTATTCCCCACCCCATGTTTTGTGTATATGATGTCATACTTTACGTCTTTTTATTTTGTGAATCCTCAGCTTGATTTTTATAGATATAATCCATTTTATTGTTTTTGTACTTTAAGCTCCATACTGGTTGTATGAGTATTAATCTACTACTTTTATTATGTTTCTATTTACCTGTAATTTTTTTTCTTTTCTAATTTTTTAGTCCTGGTTCTGGCCTTCCACTCAAAGAATTCCTTTTAATGTTTCTTTTAACGCTGGTTCAGTGGTGATAAATTCCTTTAACTCTTGTTTGTCTGGGAAACTCTATATTTCCTTCTATTCTGAATGATTGCCCTGCTGGATAGAGTATTACTGGTTGCAGTATTTTTTTTTTTCCTTCAGAACTTTGATTATGCCACTCTCTTTTGCACTGCAAAGTGTCTGCTGAAAAGTCACTTGATAGCCTTATGGGGTTTCCCTTGTATGTATCTGTTTTCATTATTCTTGCTTTTTTAAAAATTCTCTATTACTACTTTTTGCCAGTTTAACTATTATGTGTCTTGGTGTGAACCCCCTTGGGTTGGTTCTCTGTGCCTCTTGAATCTGGATGTCCATTTCCTTCCCAGATTAGGGATGTTTTCAGCTATTATTTCTTCAATAAATTTCTGCCCCTCTTTCTTTCTCTTCTCTTTCTTGGATCCCTATGAGGTGAACGTTATTATGCTTGATGATGTCACTGAGTTCCCATAAACTGTTTTCATTTTTTATTATTTCTTTTTCTTTTTGCTATTCAGGTTGGTTGCTTTCAATTACACTGTCTTCCAGCTTGCTGATCCAATTTTCTTTCTCTAGTTTGCTATGGATTCCCTCTAGTGTATTTTTAATTTCAGTTATTTTTAGTCTTTTATGTCTGATTTTTAAAAATAGCTTCTATCTCTTTGTTGAAGGTCTCACAAAGATCCTCCACTATTCTCATGTTCACTAGGTATCTTTATCACTATTGCTTTGAATTCTTTATCAGCATATTGCTCATCTACATTTCATTTAACTCTTTTGCAGTAATTTTTTCTTATTTATTAATTTAGAACAAATTGTTCTGTCTCCTCAGTTTGTTCAAATCTGTGTTTGTTTCTATGTATTAGGTAAGTTAGTTATGTTTCCTGATCATGAATATAATGGCCTTCTGAATAAGAGGTCCTGTAGTGCCTTATAGTGCAATGTCCCTTGTTCCTAAAACCATGGTCCTTCTGGAGTATCTCCTAGGTGTATTGCGTGTACCCTACTCTTGTGGCTGAGCCTTGTTTGCCTTCAGTCCAGTCAGTTGCAATGACCCCTTTTGCTTATTGTATGCAAGATTTGTGCCTGTGTCCATAAAGGTCCAGTCTTGAGCCACCTTGAGCTTGTAGTTGAGTCAGACAAGTTGCCAGCCTGAGGCCATTTTCCAGGTCTGTGGTCACACTTAACTGCAGAGTGCTTTCCCTGCTTTGTACCCTGAGAGGCTTGTTTGTGGGCCTGGCCTGTAGTCATATCAGATGTCTGTTCCTAACCCATTGTTTTGGCTACAATCAAAGAAGTGTGTGCCATTATATTCCCCTCTCCCTTAGGGCAAGAGTCATTTTGGAGTGGTGTTGGTGGCCATTTGTGCTGCTTGCAGAATGAGACACACCAGCAGCAACTTCGGAAGAATTCCTTCTAAATGAGGAAGTTGGATGGGGTGATTTCACAGGAAAAATTGGGGGAGGGGCACATGGTATTAGTAAGCTATGTGGGGAGTGTTTGTGCTGTTTGCCACAAGTGTCTGAGCATCTGGGCTAAGATGGAGGGTGAGAAATGGCATTTGGAAGCTCTTCTATTCTTGAAAAAGTCTCCTAAAGATTACTGCCACTCCTGCACACATTCTTAGATTAATAAATACATCTCTTCCATATGCTTCAGTTGCTTTTTTTTTTTTAAAGATTTTATTTATTTATTTGACAGAGAGAGAGAGACACAGTGAGAGAGGAAACACAAGCAGGGGGAGTGGGGAAGGGAGAAGCAGGCTTCCCGCGGAGCGGAGAGCCTGATGCAGGGCTGGATCCCAGGACCCTGGGACCATGACCTGAGCCGAAGGCAGACGCTTAACGACTGAGCCACCGAGGCGCCCCGCTTCAGTTGCCTTTTAAACTACTGCTTCTATGTTATATCTCAGTGGAGGTGTTTGTTATGCTCTCTTGTTATGGGCAGGGACTCATTTTCCTATCACCCTCTGGCTCTCCCTGAGCTGAGCCCACTGATTTTTAAAGTACCTAGAGTTAAGCCTTACTGATTATAAAAACTCATGCAGTTAAACCCCACTGGTTTTCAAAGCCAGATGTTATGAGGAATCATCTTCCAGTGTAATTCCCCCATGTATGTGTTGCTTGGTGTGGGGTCTCTTCCTTTTCTTTCTCCATGCTTGTGATGTCCCTCCTGTTTGTGGTTAGTCTCACCAGAAGTTTGGTTACTGACCATGTCTCCACTTCTCCCACCCTTTCTTTTTTTTTCCTACCCTTTCTGATGAGGCTTTTTCCTTATGATTAACTGTGAAGAGGCTGGTCTGCCAGTCTTTGGGTCACTTTCTAGGTTAGTTGCACTGATGTGTCAGTTATCTATGTGTATCCTAGGACAAAGTGAACTTAGGATCCTTCTCTGGTATCTTCCCAGGTTCCCCCTGAAAATATTTTCAAATAATATATCTGATAAAGGGTTAGTATCTAATATCCAAAATATAGAAATAACTTATACAACTCAACACTGAAGGAAACCAAACAATCTAATTTAAAAATGGGCAGAGCTCCTGAACAGACACTTTACCAGAGGAAAGGTGGGGATGGCCAACAGGCACATGAAAAGATGCTCAACATCACTAATCATCAGGGAAATGCAAATCAAAACTGCAATGAGATATCACCTTACCTGTCAGAATGGCTAAAAGTAAATAGACAAGAAATAACAAGAAATAGACAAGAATGTGGAGAAAAAGAAGTTTTGGGCACTGTTGGTGAGAATGTCAATTGGTAAAGCCACTGTGGAAAACACTATGGAGTTTCCTCGAAAACTTAGAAATAAAAATACACATATGATCCAGTAATTCCACTACTGGGTATTTACCTGTGGAAAATGAAAACACTAATTTGGAAAGTTATATACATCTGTATGTTTATTGCAGCATTATTTACAATATCCAAGACATAGAAACAACCCAAGTGTCCATCAGTGGACAAATGGATAAGAAAGTGGTGGCATATATATATAATGGAATGTTATGCAGTTATAAAGAAGGATGCGATCTTACCATTTGAGGCAACATGGATGGATCTACGGGGTATTGTGCTAAGTGAGATAATTCAGATTAAGAAAAACAATACCATATGATTTCACTTATATGTGGAATCTAAAAAAATGAATAAACAAACAAAAAGCAGAATCAGACCTACAAATACAGAGAACAAACTGATAGTTACTAGAGGGAAGGGAGGGCAGGGGGACAGGCAAAATGGGTGAAAGGCAGTGGGAGATACAGGCTACCAGTTATGGAATGAGTAAGTTACAGAAATAAAAGTCACAGCATAGGAAATATAGTCAATGGTACTGTAATAAGTGACAAATGGTAGCTATGCTTGTGGTGAGCATAGCATAATGTATAAACTTGTCAAATCACTATGTTTTATGCCTAAAACTAATTTGGCAGTGTGTGTCAACTCTACTCAAATAAAGAATTTTTTTAAAGTAAATTTATAGAAACAGAAAGTAGATTAATAGCTGCCTTGGGATTGATTTGGGGACATGGATTAAATGTAAATGGAATACAGGTATCTTATTGGGTTAATGAAAATGTTCTATGATAGGATTATGGTGATGGTTTTATAACTCAGTAACTTTGCTAAAATTTATTATTATCCAGAATACACAAAGAGTATGTAAATCTTATTACAACTATATAATAAAAAGATTAATAAGTTAATTCCAGTATAGTCAAAAGATCTTAATAGTCTCCAAATAAGTTACATGAATCGCCAACAAGAACATAAATAGTATCTAAATATCATTAGATATTAAGCAAATGCAAATTGAAACCATATGAGATAACAATTAACACCCACAAGAATAGCTATTATCAAAAATCTGTTAAAAACAAATGCTGATGTGTATGCATAACAATAGGAACTTTCATTGATTGTCGATGCAATGTAAGATGGTGCAGTCAATTTGAAAAACAGTCCCACGGTTCTTCAAAATGTTAAACAGAGTTACCATATGACCTAACAACTCCACTCCTAGGTATACACCCAAGAGAAATGAAAACATGTCCTGACAAAACTTGTTTAAGAATGTTTATAACAGTACATGTAATAGATTAAAAAGTGGAAACAACCTCAATTGCCATCACCCAGTGAGTGGATAAACAAATCATGATATATCTATATAATGGAATATTACTTGGAAATAAAAAGAAAATTCATGGCACAGCCTGGGTGAAAATCAAGAACATAATGCTTTGTGAAAGAAGCCAGACACAAAAACCTACATACTGTATGATTCCATATATAAGAAACCTAGAAAAGACAAAACTACAAGGAGAGAGAGCCAATCAGCAGTTGCCATCGGGCATTGTCAGAGACAGGGATTGAATGTAAATAGAAGGGAACTTTTTGGGAGAATAGAAGGATTCTAAATCTGGACTGTACTGTATATATTTACCAAAACTCATTAATATGCACATAAAATTAGTGGATTTTTATTTCATGTATAATATACCACAATAAAGATGTCCTTGCTCAGGACACAAAACCACTTCTGTAGTGTTGTGATCCAGAATTCATAGTCTGAAAGGCTTAAGAACTTTTTTAGATTCAAGATAACAAAAGGATATGACAAATAGCTGAAATGTGTTATCATGAACTGCAGGAGGAAACTATTATCATGTTTAATATTCAATTAATTGAAAAATTGAAACATGGTTGATAGAATAAAGAAAATGCTCTGTATCAGCATTAAATTTTCTTAAGTTGAAAATAGGATGTAACTTATATTGTTGAATGTCCTTGTTCTTTGGAAATAATCATGAAATTCTTTGGGTGGAAAGGGAAATGACACCTACAACTTACATTCAAGTATTTTAACAAAGATGGATGGATGGATACATAGATATAGATAGATGATAGATGATAGATAGATAGATATAAATAGATAATAGAGAATGATAAAACAAATGGTCCAAACCCTTAAATACTTGATCAATCTGAACAAAGAGAATACAGCAGTTCTTTGTACTATCTGGCATCTTTTCTCTGAGCTTTAAATTATTTTTGAATAAAAAGCAAAAAAGTATATGACAGTAGAATGTTTATTAAAGATTTTAAAAGGCTACAATTGCATCTGGATCAGGACTCACTACAACAATTAGTTTAGCTCTACTTTGATACCTTTACTCCTCCAAAAGTTCTTCATGGAATCTCAAATTCATTACAATGTAATTAAATTATTAATAAATTGGATTATTCAAATGATATAATGTAATACTGAAAAGTCTTATAGTTGGAGAAGTTTCTAAATAAATACTGGAAAATTATAGGCCAAACAAAACAAACAAAATAACAAGGAAAATTCGCTCCAGTAAAAGAATGTCAAAGATACCATGTCTAAAGTGACAGATTGGCAAAAGACTTGCAAGAGAATTTATAATGAGAAAGTAGAAATTGCTAAAACACATAAAAAATGCTTAATCTTACTAAACAATTATAGATATGCAAATTAAAACACCACGGAGCATGGATTTATTCCTACCAAAGTCACAAAGATTTAAAAAAATAGTAATCTTGGGGTGCCTGAGTGGCTCCATCGGTTGTCTGACTCTTGATTTTGGCTCAGGTCATGATCTCAGGGTCATGGGATCGAGCCCTGAGTCAGGCTCCACACTCAGCTGGGAGTCAGCTTGAGATTCTCTCTCCCTCTCCTTCTGTCCCCCTCATTCTCTCTCTCTCTCTCTCTCCCTCTTTCTAAAATAAATAAATAAATCTTTAAAAAAGTAGTAATCTTAATGTCAGTAAGGGAAAAAAATGAGCACATTCATATACCACTGGTGAAAATAGTTAATTGCTTCTTGTTGTATGTCTCATAAACACAAGAATATTTGGGTTTTTAAAAAGATTTTATTTATTTGAGAGAGAGAAAGCATGAGAAGAAGGAGGGTCAGAGGGAGAAGCAGACTCCCCACTGAGCAGAGAGCCTGATTTGGGACTTCATCCTGAGACTCTGGGATCATGGCCTGAGCCAAAGGCAGATGCTTAAATGACTGAGTCCAGGAATATTTGTTTTGCCCAGGAATACTTGTTTTGCCCACTTCTATACCTCTACAGGATAGAAGAGTGCCTAGCATGTGGTAGGCACTCCATATACGTTGAATCAATTAAGAGTTTTCTCACAAATCAGTCTTGGACCAAAGATGATGGTGTAGTAAGAGGATCCTAGACATGTCTTGTCCCTCAAACACAAACAGATAATTATCAAATCATTCTGAATACCCAGGAAATCGACCTGAAGACTGACAGAACAAACTGCACGACTAGAGAGAGAGAAGAGGCCACCTGGAGGAAGGTAGGGAAATGGGGAGTTGTGGTTTGGGAGAGAAACGGATCATGGTTGCTTTGGAGGGAAACAAGCCCTGTTCACAGAGAAAGGTGACAGAGCGTGGAACGCACAGGAATATGCACGAGGAGAACACTTCCCCAAAGCCATTGGCTGGGCAAAGGAGAGGGGCCAATTTTTGTCAGTTTTTGCAACCAGTGAGGCTCAAAGACAGGAGTTTTAAAGGTCGGTGGGCTTGGCTAGGATAGAGCCCAGAGGGCATTGCCCCAGTCCTGGAGAAAAGGCAGGCAAAAAAACCCTAGGGTAGATGGAGCAATCTGAGGATCACCTAAGGCACACAAGGAGAGACAGTTCACCCTTCTTGAAGTGCATTTGTGAGAGGTGGCATTCACGGAGACACCTCTCTGGGGACAAAGGAGCCAATGGTCACCATTTCCCTTCCCTCTCCTGACCTTGAGCATACAGAAAATCTGCTAAGGGTGGCTAACCCATACACTGGCTATTTAGCCTGCTTTGCTCCAAAACCCATGCCCTTGTGCTCTAGTGTGACTGTTCTTCTTAGTCAAAGCTTCATCCATTCCAGAGCAGCTAGACCCTACCCCAGATGACCAGCCAGTGCAGGCCCCTGCCAAAGCATGTCTCTGAAGTTTGGAGTTTTAAAAGTCAGCAGGCTTGGCTAAGATAGAGCCCAAAGTGAACTGCACTGCTACAGGCAGGGAAGCAACCCAGAGAAAGACTGCACAAAAACAGCAATCTGAAATATTGCCTGTCTTTTCTGGGACATGAAGGGAACATATTCTTTCTTCTGGGAGTGCTTCCCTGAGAACAGCAAAGCATGGCGACACCTTTCCGGGGACAAAGAAGCTGGCTGGCACCATTTCCTCCCCCACCCCTCAGCATAAGCATAAAAAGACACAGTGCTAACACTGGCTGCCTAACCTGCTTACAAAAAATCCTGCCCCCTGGGTTCTGCTGGTACTACCATTCACTGACAAGTGGGCCTCAGTCCCACTGCATCAGGCTCCTTCTCCAGAAGACCAGCAGAAAACCCTTCCCACACTATATCTACCACCAGAAACTTCTACAAGGCTTCAGTTCTAGTGGAAGTAGCATCAGGGCTCATTTAACAAGCAGACGAGAGCACATCTAGTAAAACTCACCACACTCTGGCCAAGATCCAAACACTGCCCACTGCAGGCAAGGAAAGCTTCTGGAGACCACTGGCCTGAAGGATACAGCAACCAAAACACAGTAGGAAAATGCATGCAGCATACACCAGAGACAAACCCTGAAGCACCAGGCCCTCCCTGGACACTATATGGCTCTTCTTCATAAAGCCATTACTCTCAGGAGCAGGAAAGATAAGAGGCTTTTCTAACACACAAAGAAGACAAGGACTTAGACAAAATGCCAAGATGGAATAATTAATCCCAAAAGAAATAATAAGAAAAGGTCACAGCCAGAGATCTAAGCAAAACAGATAAAAGTAACATGCCTGGTGGAGAATTTTAAGCAAAAATCGTAAGGATATTTGCTCGGCTACGGAAAAGCAAAGAAGACATCAGGGAGACCCATACTGCAGAGAAAAAAGAGTTAAAAAACAATCAGTCAGAAAATAAAAATATAATAACTGATATTCAAAACAGATTGGATGTAACTACCACAAGGATGGAAGAAGCAGAGGGAAAATAAGTGATATAGAAGATAAAATACTGGAAAATAAGCTGAACGAAAGAAAAAAATTGTCACGGAGCATGCCAATAAACATAGGGAACTCAGCGATTCCATCAAACATAATAACATTTGTATTACAGGAATCCCAGAAGAAGAGAGACTAAAGGGGGCAGAAGGTTTATTTGAGGAAACAATAGCTGAAGACTTCCCTAATCTGGGTAAGGAAATAGACATTGAAATCCAGGAGTAACAGAGAATTCCCATCAAAATCAACAAAAGAAGGCCAATACCATGACATATTGTAATTAAATTTGCAAAATATGTTTTTTTGCAATGGGTTTGCTGCCAGAACACAGGTGTCATGAAAACCACGCTCAACCTAAACCAAAATGGGAAAGGAAAAGACTCACATCAACATCGTCATCATTGGACATGTAGATTCAGGTAAGTCTACCGCTACTGGTCATCTGATCTACCAATGTGGTGGGATCGACAAAAGAACTATCGAAGATTTTGAGAAGGAGGCTGCTGAGACGGGAAAAGGCTCCTTCAAGTATACCTGGGTCTTGGATAAACTGAAGCTGAACATGAATGTGGTATCACCATTGATATCTCCCTGTGGAAATTCAAGACCAGCAAGTATTATGCGACCATCATTGATATTCCAGGACACGGAGACTTTATTAAAAACATGATTACAGGCATGTCTCAGGCTGACTGTGCTGTCTTGATTGTTGCTGCTGGTGTTGGTGAATTTGAAGCAAGTATCTCCAAGAATGGGCAGACCCTGGAGCATGCCCTTCTGGCTTACACACTGGGTGTAAAACAGCTAACTGTTGATGTTAACAAAATGGATTCCACTGAGCCACCCTACAGCCAGAGAGATACGAGGAAATCGTTAAGGAAGTCAGCACCTACATTAAGAAAATTGGCTACAACCCCGACACAGTAGCATTTGTGCTAATTTCTCATTGGAATGGTGACAACATGCTGGAGCCAAGGGCTAACATGCCTTGGTTCAAGGGATGGAAAGCCACCCGTAAAGGTGGGAATGCCAGTGGAACCACACCGCTTGAAGCTCTGGTTTGCATTCTGCTGCCAACTCGTCCAACTGACAAGCCCTTACATCTGCTTTTCCAGGACGTCTACGAAATTGGTGGTATTGGTACTGTCCCTGTGGGCTGAGTGGAGACTGGTGTTCTTAAACCTGGCATGGTGGTCACCTTTGCTCCAGTCAATGTTGTAACTGAAGTAAAGTTTGTTGAAATGCACCTTGAGGCTTTGAGTGAGGCTCTTCCTGGGGACAATGTGGGCTTCAATGTCAAGAATGTATCTGTCAAAGATGTTCATCATGGCAATGTGGCTGGTGACAGAAAAAATGACCCACCCATGGAAGCAGCTGGCTTCACAGCTCAGGTGATTATCCTGGACCATCCAGGCCAAATCAGTGCTGGATATGCACCTGTGCTGGATTGTCACACAGCTCACATTGCTTGCAAGTTTGCTGAGCTGAAGGAGAAGATAGATCGTCATTCTGGAAAAAAGCTAGAAGATGGTCCCAAGTTCTTGAAATCTGGTGATGCTGCCATTGTTGATATGGTTTCTGGCAAGCTTATGTGTGTTGAGAGCATCTCTGACTATCCTCCTCTGGGCCATTTTGCTGTTTGTGACATGAGACAGACAGTTGCTGTGGGTGTCATCAAAGCAGATTGCTAGAACTGATTCATGAATTCTGTTAAATTGCAGGATAAAAATCAATGTACAGAAATCTGTTGCATTTCTATATACAAATAGTGAAGCAGCAGAAAGAAAAATCAAGGAATCAATCCCATTTACAATCGCACCAAAAACCGTAAGATACCTAGGAATAAACCTAACCAAAGAGGTAAAAGAACTGTACTCTGAAAAATAGAAAACACTTATGAAAGAAATTGAACATAACAAAAAGAAATGGAATAACATTCTATGCTTATGAATTGGAAGAAAAAATATTGTTAAAATGTCTATACTACCCAAAGCAGTCTACACATGTAATGATCCCTATCAAAGTACTGCCAGCATTTTTCACAGAGCTAGAAAAATCCTAAAATTTGTATGGAACCAGAAAGACCCCAAATAGCCAATGCAATCTTGAAAAAGAGAAGCAAAGGTGGAGGCATCACAATTCCAGACTTCAAGTTATATTGCAAAGCTTAGTGGTCAAGACAGTATGGCACTAGTGCAAAAAGAGACAAATAGATCAATGGAACAGAATAGAAAACTCAGAAATGGACCTACAGCTATATGGTCAACTTTTCTTCAACAAATCATGAAAGAATATCCAATGGGAAAAAAGAGTCTCTTCAACAAATGGTGTGAAAACTACAGTAACATGCAGAAGAATAAAACTGGACCACTTTCTTACACCATACACACACACAAACTCAAAATGGATTTAAAAATTTAATATGAGTCCTGAAACCACAATAATCCTAGCAGAGAGTACAGGCAGTAACGTCTTTGACATTGGTTATAGCAAATTCTTTCTAGATAGGTCCTCTGAGCTAAAGGAAACAAAAGTAAAAATAAACTATTTGAACTACATCAAAATAAAAAGCTTTTGCACAGCAAAGGAAACAATCAAGAAAACTAAAAGGCAACCTACAGAATGTGAGAAGATATTTGCAAATGACATATCTGATAAAGGGCTAGTATCCAAAATCTATAAAGAACTGCTAAAACTTAACACCCAGAAAACAAATAATGCAGTAAAAAAATGGGCAGAAAGCATGAATATACTTTATTCCAAAGAAGACATACAGATGGCTGATGGACACATGAAAAGATGCTCAAAATCACTCATCATCATGGAAATACAAATCAAAACTACAATGAGATATCATCTCATACCTGTCAGAATGACTAAAATTAGCAACATGGGAAACAGGTGTTGGTAAGGATGCAAAGCAAGTGAAACACTCTTACACTGTTTGTGGGAAGGCAAACTGGTGCAGCTACTCTGGAAAACAATATGGAAGCTCTTCAAAAAGTTAAAAATTGAGCTACACTATGATCCAGCAATAGCACTACTAACTATTTACTCAAAGGATACAAAAATACTAATTGAAGGGATAAATGTACCCTGATTTTTTAAAGATTTTATTGTTTTTTTTATTTTTAAGAGAAAGAAAGAGATTAATGGGGGGGGGGGGGCAGAGGGAGAGGGAGAGAGAGAATCTTAAGCAGGCTTCATGCCCAGTGTAGAGCCTGATGTGGGCCTCAATCTCACAACCCTGAGATCATGACCTGAGCTGAAATCAGGAGTCAGATGCTTAACCAATTGAGCCACCCAGGCACCACTGTACCCTGATTTTTATAGCAGCATTATCAACAATAGCCAAATTATGGAAAGAGCCCAGATGTCCATCGACTGATGAGTGGATAAAGAACATAGTGGTATATAAATACAATAGAATATTACTCAGCAATAATAAAGAATGAAATCTTGCCATTTGCAAGGATGTGGATGGAGCTAAAGAGTACTATGCTATGCGAAATAAGTCAGTCAGAGAATGATAAATACCATATGATTTCACTCATATGAGGAATTTGGTTGAGTGTGTGTTGGGTATTAAGGAGAGACCTTGTTGTGATGAGCACTGGATGGTGTATGTATGTGATGAATCCCTGAATTCTACACCTGAAACTAATATGGCACTGTATATAAACTAACTGGAAGTTAAATAAAAACTTCAAAATAAAATAAGATATAATAAAATTTAGGAAGCAAAACAAGATAAAATATATTATTTTAACCCTAAAAATCCACCAAATACCAGCATAGGAACTGGGCAATTTATATCAAAATTTAATTGTAGTAGACTGTGAGTATTGTTCTCTCCTTTGGATTACTGTAAAATTTCTAATTTTTATAATGAGATATATTATTGTTATAATAATGAAAAAAAGCAGTAAGTTATCTTTTAAAATCCCGAACTAGAAAATGAGCAATACAAAGGAAAAGATAAGTTGGGGTGAGGGCAGGGGTGGGATTCAGCCAATATAACATGAAAAAGAAAATTCAACCTAACAATTTTAAAAGACCACTTTAAAAAATAATACTCTTTTCATTTCTCAAGCTGGCAAAGATATTTTTAAAGATATATTTCAAGGGAGTATCCCAATATTCATGGCAGCAGAAATATGCCAATTTATTTTTTTAAAAAAAAACAGTGAGTGAAGGAAAGGAAGAGCAGTTGATTCTTTTTTGTGACACTCTCCTGCCACCTACAGAAAACTATTTTAAAAACAACCAAGAAATTATTACTTTGACCTAAAATCCACTGCAGCAGATATACCCCCAAATAAATAAGCAGAAGAAACTTGATATTCCTCTTGAAATTTTGGCTTCTCTGTGGTTACAGAAATAAAATGGAGATGGAGAAGTAGGAAATCACAGACCCATCTTGCAAATGCACAAATATCAAATTAAGGCAAGGAGGAGATTAATATGAATAGGAACAGATGCACTGAAGCATAAGGAATAGAGAACATCTCCTGGAATGTAAGAAATAACTCATCCACTATAAAAGAACTGAAATCATACAGAGTGTATTACCTGACAAGAATGTAGTCAAACCAGAAAACAACAGAAAGACAACAGGAAAATCTCAAAACACTTGGGAAGTACGTAACACACTTAATAATCAATGGGTCAAATTAGAAATCCAAAGGAAATAAAAAATAATTAGAACTAAATGAAAATATCAGTGCAACGTAGTACAGTATATGAGATGCAACTAAAAACAGTGCTGAGAGGGAAATTTATACCACTAAATACATGTTTTAGTAAAGAAGAAAGTTCTTAAGTCTATAAATTCCTACCTTAAGAAACTATAATAACCCACCCTTCCATACCACTTCCATGGCCACAGCCAGACTCAGTGGGTGAGTGACCTGCCCCCCCACCGCATGCCACTTCTGCAGCCACTGCCAGATCCATCTAGCAGGTGAGCACAGCCTACCAAGGTAATGTTCCTTGTGCGCCTACCTCTGGTGGCCAAGGTGGATTTCATTTCTGGGACCAATGAGTCTAAAACAATTAGAATGTTAGTTCAAGAGACAACAAAACCTAGGGCAAACTCAAAAGATAAGGTTCATTTTTTACACAAACCCACTCCTTCAAGACTGGGAGAGATAGCTGTTTCTACCTAATACATGGAAACAAACACAGAGAGCCATGTAAAATAAAGAATATGAAATATGTTCCAAACAAAAGAACAAGAAGAAAACACTGGGGGGAAAACCTTAATGGATTAGACATAAGTAATTTATCTGATAAGAACTCAAAGTAATAGTCATAAGGATGCTCACTGAACTCAGGAGAAGAATGGCTGAACACAGTGAAAATCCCGCAAAGAGATAGGAAATATAAGAAAATAACAAACAGAAGTCAGACAGTTGAAGGTTAAAGTAACTAAACAAAAAAAAATATACACCAGAGTGATTCAGCAGTGGACCAGATGAAGAAGAAGGAAAAATTAGTAAGAAAGGGTAGAGGAACTCACCCAAACAGGGCAACAAAAAACGAAGGCAAAAAATGAAGATAGCTTAAGGGATGTATGTGAGAACATCATGCAGAATAACATTTGCATTATAGGGGTCTCAGGAGGAAAAAAGACAAAGAGAAAACATATTGGAAGAAATAATAGCTGAAAACTTCTCTAGCCTGGGGAAGAAAACAGAAACCTAGATCCAGGAAGTCTACAGAGTTCAAAATAAGATGAAACCAAAGAGACTCACACCAAGACACATTATATTTAAACTGTCAAAAGTTAAAGATTAAGACAGAGTATTAAAAGCAGCAAGAAGAAACAACTTGTTATATACAAGGGTACCCCCATGAGATTATCAGCAGATTTTTCACCAAAAACTTTGCAGGCCAGAGTATACTGGCATGATATATTCAAAGTGTTGGGGAAAAAAAAAACCCTTCAATCCAAGAATACTCTACCTGGTGAGATTAGCATTAAGAATTGAATGAAATAACAAGTTTCCCAGATAAGCATAAGCTAAAGGAGTTCACCACCATTAAACTGGCCCCACAAGAAATGTTGAAGAGACTGCTTTAGCCTGAAAAGAAAACACACTAATTAGCAAAGAGAAAATGTATGAAAGTAAAAATTTCACAAATAAAGGTAAATGTATATTAAAGGAAGTGGATTAAACATTAATAAAGCTAGTGTGAAGGTTTAAAAGACAAAAGCTCTAAAAATAAGTATAACTATGTAAATCCTCAACCAAGTATTAGAATACCAAATTCAGCAATACATTGAAAACATCATACACCAATATCAAGTGGGATTTATTCCAGGGATGCAACCCAGTTCAAAATCTGCAAATATGTTAACATGATACATCACATTAACAAAGTGAAAAATAAAAATCATATGATGAATTCAATAAATACAGAAAAAGCAGTTGACAAATTCAACATGCACTTAAGATAAAAACTCTCAACAGAGGTGGTATGGAAGGAATGTACCTCAACATAATTAAAGCCATATAAGTCAAGACAGCAGCTATCATCATACTCAATGGTGAAGAGATGAAAGTTTTACTTTCAGATCAGGAGCAATATAAGGATGCCCAGTCTCACCACTTTTATTCAACATAGAAATGGAAGTCTTAGCCAGAGCAATTAGGCAGGAAAAAGGTAAAAGGTAGCCATATGGGAAAGAAAGAAGTAAAACTGTAACTATTGGCCAATGACACGATCTTAGACTCCACCAAAAAACTCAGAACTAATAAATTCAGTAAAGTTGCAAGGTATAAAATCAATGTACAAAAATCTGTTGCATACTTATATATTAACAATGAACTATCATAAAAAGAAATTAAGAAAACAGCTCATCCCATTTATCCCCCAAATCCCATTTACAATTGCATCAAAAATAATAAAATATCAAGGAATAAATTTAATCAAGGTGGGTAAGATCCTATACACTGAAAAATATAGGACACTAATTAAAGAAATTGAAAAAAACACAAATAAATGGAAAGATATTCCATGCTCAAAGATAGGAAAAATCACCATTTTTCTGATATCCATATTACCAAAAGCAATCTACAGATTCAATGCAATCTCTAACAAAATTCCAATAACATTTTTCACAGAAATGGAACAAACAATACTAAAATTTGTGTGGGACTACAAAAGGTCCTGAACAACCAAAGCAATCTTGAGAAAGAAGAACAAAGCTGGAGTCAATACATTGCTAGATTTCAAACTATATTACAAAGTTATAGTAATCTAAACAATATGACATTGACATAAAAATAGACACATAGATCAATGAAACAGAACGGAGACTTCAAAAATAAAGGCATGCATAACCGGTCAATTAACTTACAACAAAGGAAGCAAGAATATACAATGGGAAAGGAATAGTCTCTTCAGTAAATGGTGCTGAGAAAATTGGTCACCCACATGCAATGGAATGAAGCTTTTTTCTTTAAAAAATTTTTTTTATTTTTTATTTTATTTTATTTTATTTAAGATTTTTTTTAATTTATTTATTTGATAGAGAGGCACAGAGCGAGAGAGGGAACACAAGCAGGGGCAGTGGGAGAGGGAGAAACAGGCTCCCCGCTGAGCAGGGAGCTCGACAAAGGGCTCGATCCCAGGGCCCTGGGATCATGACCTGAGCCGAAGGCAGACGCTCAACGACTGAGCCACCCAGGTGCCCCTAAAATTTTTTTTAGAGATTTTATTTATTTATTTGAGAGAGAGAGAGAGAACATGAGCAGGGCGGGGGAGGAGCAGAAGGAGAGGCAGAAGCAGACTCCCTGCTGAGGAGGGAGACCAACAGACAACTCAGTCCTAAGACCCTGAGATCATGACCTGAGCCTAATGCAGATTCTTAACCGACTGAGCCACCCAGGTGCCCAGGACCATATCTTATACCACACACAAAAATTACCTCAAAATAACAGTTGAGATGTATTTTGACATGAATTCTGAGAATTAATAAGGGAAATAGAATCCACAGAACTTTCTGACTAACTGG
>NW_022589754.1:9931221-10184588 GCF_004348235.1 Phoca vitulina | reverse complement strand
CCAGTTAGTCAGAAAGTTCTGTGGATTCTATTTCCCTTATTAATTCTTAAAATCGTCTCAACTGCTATTGCCTTGGTTTAGGTTTTCATCACCTAGTGCCTTCAGTTTGGTCTATCTGCTTCCAAAATTGCCTTCTTCAAATGTATCTTGCACGTTGTGTTTTAGTGATCTTCTTAAGACTCAAGCTTAATCAGGAAACTGTCTATTCGAAGGTCCCTATCAGCTTACAATTGCTTTTAGGTTAAAGTCTCAAATTGCTGATATTCAGCATGGAAAGCTTAACTTTTCCCTCAATATCACAAATGAGTACACTCTTAGTGCAGCTTTTTTTTTTTTTTTTAATTTGCTTCAAGGTCCCATGGTGTTTAGTTCTCCAGTGCCTTTGTACATGCACTCCCCTCTCCCTGGAGTGTCCTTCCCTACCTGCTTCGCCTGCTTTGCTGGTTGCCCTTCATGACTCAGTTTTTGTAACCTCTATTTGTGTTCCCATAGTACATGATGCTATTTCGTGATGACTACTTTATATGCTATCTCACTGTACGTATTTCTTCCAAAACAGGGACTAAATTCTTCACCCATCTTCTCCATTGCCTAGCACCATCCTTGTTTGTGATTTACTCCCTACTTGGAGTATTGGGGTGTGTGTGTGTATTGGTGTAGGAGCCTGCTTGCTCAAATGGAGAGCGTGAATCCGAATCTCTGCTGGGCACTCAGCGCAGTGGGCACGCGAAAGCTTTAACTCAGGCTTTTCGCATGATCACCACCGCTATTATTGAGCATTCAAGCACCTGTGACGTCCGAAGCATCCCAGACTGTGCAGCAGCGCCAACACCTTTGCGCGAGAGCAGGGCGGATGAGGCGGGGCCAGGGACAACCGCCTCCAGGCGACGGCGGTTGCGCGCAGGCGCATCCGGAAAGAAAGCCTCTCTTATTCGGCCCTCTCTTTCCAACCCTGCAGGCAGAGCTCGCAAATAGTCATTTCCGGGAAACCGGCGCTTGCTCTGTGGAGTGCAACATGGAGACGACTAGTGGAACTGGTGAGCCGGTGAGTCGCTGCTCTGGGGTCGGGTGAGTGGGGAAGTCGAGCCGGGTCGAGCTTTGAACACCGTCTCTCCCCCTTGTTCCCTTCCCAGGTTGCCGGGGAACTGGTGTCTGTGGCACATGCTCTTTCTCTCCCAGCCGAGTCTTATGGCAATGATGTGAGTATGACTCACCCCCAGCTCTCTCTCACTCAGCTAGACTGCTATGTCTGCAGGGCCTGCCACGAAATTGTAATCCCCTGATACCCTCTGTGAACCCACTCCATGCCCGACAGAAACCGCGCTTTTTCATTCATTCTAACCTTTTTGGTCCTCAAACCCAGGACAAATGCCGGTGGAAGTAGTTCCCAAACTTTGCTAAACTAGAACCACCTGAGAAGCTTTTATACCTTCCATTGTCCAGGTCGCAATCTATACCGATTAAATAAAAATATCGGGGGGGGGGGGCAGTGAGAGTCAGAAATTAGTATTTTTTTAAAGTGAGTGATTTCATTATGCAGTAAAGTGGCACCAAATTATGGTATGTCTTGTTTAGATTCTTAAGAAGAAAGCATATGATATTTTTGAGGTACAAGACACAGGGACATGAGAAATAGTAGTAACACTCAAATAAAAATATGATTGATGTTTGTTAGATTAGGGTGTAAGATCCAAAGGAGTTTAGCCGAAGAAGAAACCCCTAAGAACCGAGACAGTAGAGGAAGACTTCACTGAGAAAGTGAATCTCTAACTGGATCCTCAGAGTATAGATGGACAAAGGACATGGTGTAAGGCATGGAGGTAAAAATGCAAATGACTTTGCTGGGGTCAGTGAAGTAGATCCACGTAGCTGGAGTGGGAGGTTTTAATGGAACAGGTGGTAGGTATTTGGTAAGGCTTATTTATAATCTAGCCTGCTTCACAATACTGATTCAATTTTAAGTGTTATGGATGGGAAATTGACTATCTTATAAACACAAATGATAATTATAACATGTTATACTATCAAAAGTGAAGGGTATTTCACTTCCATTATCTTTGTTCTCCCAGCAACTCATTGATATATGTGAGTATATTGTATCAGTTTTACAGTGGCTTAATTCAGTCTTGAGAAGGCAATCTGTCTACTGCTTTATGTAGTCTCCCACAGTTTCACTAGCTGCTGGACAAAGAGCCAGTGGCTTATGCTGTTGACTAGACTGTGTAGGCAGCTCCTTTTGGTGGGTAGTTTCCTTCATAAGGACAAAAGTTTTCTATTTTCCAAACCCATTAGTCCAGTTTTTATCCTTTGACAGTAACACCAAGTTTGGTAGTGTTATTGACATTACCTAGACCTCCACAGAATTCCTCAATTTGTTCTCTAGTAGCAGGATTGGGAGATTCTGACCTGGCATTCTTCACTCCTTTGCAGCCTGATATTGAGATGGCTTGGGCCATGAAAGCAATGCAGCATGCTGAAGTCTACTACAAGGTGACTTGTCTGTCTTCATTATTAAGCAAAATTAAGCATGTAATTGTAGGGTATGGTTCTTTGCTAATCACTATTCTCAGCAAGTTAAGCATATGTATTTTGGAGATAATTTTTATTACTGTAAGATTTTACCCACAGAGAACGAGGGGGTGGAAGTGAATTTTGTTTTGACAAAGAGGAGTTGTACTTCTTTGCCCAGTGTTCTGCTGCTAACTGGCAAAATGATTCCATAGTAGGCAATTAATAAATGTTTGATGACTGAATGAACAATTAATTCACATAGGGCAAAGGCCAGGCAGTACTAGGACCAAAAGGGTTTGAACTGGTGACAGGGATTGTAGTATATTATGGCCCTTGAAAACTGTGTCATGATTTCATCTGGGACCTCGTCTGTCTGTACTTCCTAATAACTCTTCTGCCCTTAGAACCATAAATATTTTCTGGGGAAGGGGGGATAGAAGTGTAGTAAATTAGAGACCAGTATCTGTGTGTTGTCTTGTGTCTGGCAGCTGATTTCATCAGTTGACCCACAGTTCCTGAAACTCACCAAAGTGGATGACCAAATCTATTCAGAGTTTCGGGAAAATTTTGAGAAACTCAGGATAGATGTGTTGGATCCAGAAGAGCTCAAATCAGAATCAGCTAAAGAGGTAAGAATTCTCTCAAATATTGCCAAGCATCTGACCAATTATTGATTATGGAAATATTTTTAGGGGCACCTGGGTGGCTCAGTTGTTAAGCATCTGCCTTTGGCTCAGGTCATGATCTCAGGGTCCTGGGATCAAGCCCCTCATCGGGCTCCCTGCTCCACGGGAAGCCTACTTCTCCCTCTCCGACTCCCCCTGCTTGTGTTCCCCCTCTCGCTGTCTCTGTCTCTGTCAAATAAATAAATAAAATCTTAAAAAATTTTTTTTATACAATTAAACTTTTTTCAGTGTGTTTTAAGGAAATATGTAAAGAACCAGGGCTTTTATGTAGTTATAATCAACTAATAAGTAAGTTATGTTATGAAATAAATACTTTTCTGGTTTATGAGTTTGTTTATGTTCATGGGATCTGTTTTTTCTTTTTTTTGACTTGGACATTTCATCCCTTCCTACCCAGCCCTTTCAGGGGAGAAGGAGCAAATTTTCTTATGTTAGTAGTTTAGCTTGGATGGAGAATTGGCAAATTGGAAAAAAAAAAAAAAAGGTTTGGATGGAGAACTGGCAAATAGGATACAGGGAGGTGTTTGAATTCTCCAGATTTAGGTTCACATTATCATGGGCCATGGATAATAGGAGAACTTAGGTTTCCCATTGCTTACCTGATTATCCTACTTTTACAGTGTGCTAAAAACTCTTATAGCAGGGAAAATATTTCCAAGAGTAGGTCCTTGGTTTACCATATATGTAAACTTTTAACATTGTTACTTGGTTTATGATGTATGTAAACTTTTAACATGGTTACTGTTGACTGTTAACTAAATTACTGATCTTTGGAAAAGTACCTTTAGCAATGGACTTCTTTCTTAAAATTTAACTGTGACTTTGTGACCACATTCCTGCTGCCTTTGTCTCATTTGTGCTTCAGTGGGGGTAAATAACTATTTTGGGCTGAGTTAACCAATAACATAAAAGCAAAAGCGAATACATTTAAGAAATCCAATTTTAATTCTGCAGTCGAGGATTTAAATATTTTCTCAAGGTAAAGTATTGTTCATGTTGGGAAATACCAGTCTAAAGACAATAGATAGCATGGAAACTCAATGCTAGTAAAAGTCGAAATCAACTCAGTCCTGGTCTCTTTCACTATGGGAGTTTTCCTTACTGAGGAAGTGGAATCCCTTCTCCTGGCCTGACTTCACCAGCCTCCTGCATTTGTCAGCTAAGGCATCTTTTTTGCCTTTATAGAAGTGGAGGCCATTCTGCTTGAAGTTTGACGGGATTGTAGAAGACTTCAACTATGGTACTTTGCTGCGACTGGATTGTTCCCAGGGCTACACTGAGGAAAACACCATCTTTGGTGAGATTCTTGCCTCTGGAATGGTTTCTATAAGGAGAGTGAGGGATCTGGTTTTACGGATGGATTAGTGACCTGAATAGTTTGGGGGTCATTTTATTTGTTAAATATTTAAAGATCATGTTAC
Organism: Phoca vitulina; assembly: GCF_004348235.1. Taxonomy (NCBI): domain Eukaryota; kingdom Metazoa; phylum Chordata; class Mammalia; order Carnivora; family Phocidae; genus Phoca; species Phoca vitulina. Next base: position 10,179,970 of record NW_022589754.1, on the reverse strand, counting down.
TGTTTGTTGAGTAACTGTGGGATAAGCTGGTTAAGTATTTTCAGCCTCATTTAACAAGATTAGAATTCCACATCTCTGAAGTTTATGACTGTACTGGAATGCTTTGACTGTTAGTTCAGTTTTCTGTAAGTTTAGAGAAGTAACTGTAACTAGGACAATGATCAATTCTATTCACCTTTCAGCCCCCAGGATACAATTTTTTGCCATTGAAATTGCTCGGAACCGGGAAGGCTATAACAAAGCAGTTTACACCAGTGTTCATGACGAAGAAGAGAAAGAAGGCAACCATGGAAGAGAGGAAGGAACTGACAGTGGAGGGGCAGAAGAGAAAGGAGCCAACAGAGAAAGAGAAAAAGCAAAAACCAATAAAGGAGAAGAAAAAGAGAAAGGAGCCAACAAAGAAATCAGCAAGAGTGGTGAAACAGCTATGTAAGGTAGACAAGGAATAGCACTCTGGAAGCTGTGACTCAACTAAGTCTACAGATACTATGATGCTACTTGCACAGACTCCTGTGGTTAAATGTATGTCCTTGTGCAACTGAAACACATACAGAAGGACATTCTTTCTAGCCTAATAATCAGGAGCTACTCCGGTTGTTCTCTTGTATGAGCCAGCTTAAAAACTATTAGTGGGGTCTTAGTTGAGCATTTCTTGGTATAGTGTTTCTTGGTTCTCACCACTGGTCAAATAAGAAATTTTATGAATAAATTTCTTTTGGTTCTTAGGACTATATCTGTAATTGACTTTTAAAAGATATTTCAAATTATTTGACACTTCAGGTTTTTTTCAGGTATGTAATCTCTTTGTCATGTCTTAATATAAAGTGATTTATGCCTGTTTTTAAATGCTTATCATTGTTTCCTGCAGTGAAGTTTCCTCAAGCCTGTTAAGTTGTATATGGTTTGGGGATTAGAAGTTCCTATGTAACAATTAATTCCTGCTATTTGAGTAAGTATAGCTTTCTGATTTTCTTTGATCTATGTGGCAAAATATTTGATGAATACTCTGTGGAGATAAGAGCTGGGGCCTGAACCTGTCAGACCAGTGAATGCAGCCCAGTTCACATTAGAAGAGCAGGACACTGGACCTGCTTCAGACCTGCTTCTCTTCTGCTACTGAAGTTGTTACCTGAAAGCTAGCAGAGATTAATAAGTATAAAGCCTGGTAGAGTGACTTCCCTTTTATAATGCTGTGGACAATAGCATACATTTACATAGTAACATAAAATGAACATTTTTAAATGATATTTCGTCAGACTCCAAAAATAAACCAGTTGGTTTTATATAGATGGAGGGGTTTCTTCTCATCTAATGACTTTTAGGAATGCATGTTTCAGTTATCTTTACATATGTATAAAGGTTTGTGCATGTCCCCATAAACTCCCTGACCTTGATTGCTAAAACTAGTTAGAGGAAGCCACAATGTTTATAGTGCATACAGTAAATACTCTGAAAACTCTAACCACAGCATGATCATTCAAGAAAAGATTTATCAGAGCAGAGAAGGGGGAGAAATGAGGTTTTTTTCCCCTGGTGGACACAGAATAAAAATAAAAGTTAAACTTAACTGATGAATTCTTTTCTAGGCAAGAGCTGAACTAGATAGAGATACATACAGCTAACAGCAACAACTGTGCACAAAGCTAGGTTTCTCTATGGATTCTTTTTAGCCAGTTCTTAAAAATATTTAAAACATTTGTTAGACTTTTCATTTTACAAAAAATATGCTTTTAAACGGGTAGGGGAGTGTTAAATACTTCATACTAGACAGACTCTTAAAAATCAAAAACTTCCTTTACTGTATTGACTTTGTCTAGTTCATACGTTCTTAAATATCCATGAACATGTGTCCATACGCATTGCCTGAGGGACTGGGGAAGAATAAAGATTACTGGCTGCATACGATTCTGCCTGTGGTGGCCTTTTCCAGGTTACTCACGAGCAAGAAAACTGGCTTAATTACTTCTCTCTGATTTTGTGGAGAGTAAGAAATAAACCATTAAAAGACTACTTTAAAGCAAGAGGCATCTCTGTCCAAGAACTAGGAAATACAAACTGGGCAAAGGGAGGAGAATAAGAACACGGAACACGTCAGCAACATTGTAAGGCCAGGAAACCAAGACAGTATCCAAGGTCAAAGGGGAGAGTGGGCAGATTTCTTAAGATGGCCTCACGATTTCCACCTCTGGCATACATGCTCTGTATAATTCCCTCCTGTTGGTATGGCCAAGCCTTGTGAATACAAGGGGATTTCATTCCTTCATTTAAGTTACTAACCATTTAATTTTGAGTTAATCAAAGGGACATTATCCTGGGTGGGCCTGGCCTAATCAGGTGAGTCCTTAAGTGAGACAAGCAGCTGCAGATGTTCACCTGTTGGCCTTAAAGAAGCAAAAAGCTGTGTTGTGAGACAAGGGGGCCATGTGGCAAGGACCTGAGGGTAGCCTCTGGGAGCTGAGAATGCTCTCGGGCTGACAGCCAGCAAAAAAATGGGGATTTCACTCTATAGTTGGAAGGAACTAAATTCTACCAACACCCAGTGAACCTGGAAGAGGACTTAAAGTCTCAGACGAGCTTGCAGTCCTGGCTGATACCATGCTTTTGGTCCTGTGAGACCCTGAGTAGAGGACCCAGTTAAGCTGTATCTGGACTCTTGACCCACAGGACTGTGAGATAGTTATGGGTATTGTGTTAAGCTACTAATTATGTGGTAATTTGTTATGGAGCAGTAGGAAGTTGCTACAGACTCTGGTACTGGAAGTGGAGTGCTGCTGTATCAAGTGCCTAAAGTGTGGGAGTGGTTTTGGAATCAGGCCGTGGGTGAAGACTGGAAGAATTTTGAGGAGCATGATAGGGAAAGCCTAAATTGCCTTAAACAGGCTGTCAGTAGTAATATGGACTTGAAGGATGCTGTAGGCGGGGGCTCAAAAGGAAGTAAGGAACATGCTGTTGGAAACTAGAAGAAAGGGAATCCTCCTTAGGAGGTAGTAGCATTGTGGTTAGAGGCCCGGACGTTTGGGATTTGAGGCTTTGCTCTGAATTATTTGGGAGATGTTATCAAGCCAGGCTTGACATAGTGTGTAAACATCTATGATTTATTCAGAATATGGTGCCATTCCAGTTATTTACCTCCATGACAACTTTTGGAGGCAGGGAAAGGGCACAGACTAATTTTGGCATTTACAGAAGGGAAAATTTCAGTCATTTTAAAGTTTTAGGCCACTGAATTTGTGGTAATTTGTTACAACAGCAATAGGAAACTAATAAAGAAGGCATACTGAGCCCTGCTTCAAAAGTAGAGACATTCACTGCACTGTCATTATTTTGAAACTATAGTTGAAACAAAGATGTTGGACCAGATGACTGAGACATGAACTGCACCCAAAGCAAGCTTCAGTGATTCTGAACTATTTTGAACTTACTCTTCTAAGCAATTCCTGTAGCTGAGTCTGTGTGTGTGAGGTGCCATTAATATAATTGGGAATTCTTGAATTTGCTTAATGGTAACGATACAGTGCTTAGTAATGAGTATGTGCTCATTTGAAGCTTACATATATATATTAATAAAACTCAACAGTAACCATCAATTGTTTGGACCTTAGACAAAATATTTTTCTGGAGAGGTGTATTTTATCATTGACGTTGTTTAAAATTTCCAGAGCATGGTGATAATTCAAACAGACCAGATTTTTGTTGGTTTTATTGCTGTTTTTAAATTTTCTACAGATAATACAACTCTTTTTTGCTTGCACACACAATGTGAATGATTCTCACTATCCCACCTTGGTACACCACAATTACTTTCATACATATTTTTATTCAGATAGTCAGTATCTTAGGGGCACCTGGGTGGCTTAGTCTGTTAAGTGTCTGCTTTTGGCAGGGTCCTGGGATCGAGCCCCACATCAGGCTCCCTGCTCAGCGGGGAGTCTGCTTCTCCCCCTCCTTCCTGCTGTGCTCTCTCTTGCTATTTCTGTCACTCTCAAATAAATAAAATATCTAAAAAAATAGTCAATATCTTAATAGATGATTCACAATTAAGGCATGTATGTATGTTTTGTGAATGGCCATTTTCCCATGCCTACATGTTTTTATCTCTAGAATTAATAGAAGCTTTACAGATCTCAGCATGATGTTGGTCTCCTGAATTGTACTACTTTCACCTGATGACCATTTATATGACTGGCTAGCTTTAAATTTTCCCTACTCAGGCTTTCTCTGATTTCCTCAATATAAACTGCATTTTCAGGGCACCTGGGTGGCTCAGTCGGTTAAGTGGCTGACTTGAGTTCCAACAGGTCATGATCTCAGGGTCCTGGGATTGAGCCCCAAGTCGGGATCTGCACTCAGTGGGGAGTCCGCTTGGGGATTCTCTCTCTCCCTCTGCCCTTCCCCCCACTTACACACACACTCTCTCTAAAATAAATAAATCTTTAAAATATATATATATGTATATAATATTTATTGCATTTTCTTTAAGTCAGTATATTTTCATTTTATAAAAATTGAGATTGAATTGGGGCACCTAGCCGACTCAGTCAGTGGAGCATGCAACTTTTGATCTCACAGCTGTGAGTTCAAGCCCCACATTGGGTGTAAAGCTTACTTAAAAAAAATTGATATTGAATCATAAAGTAATTTGCCCTCCATCACCTAAGTGGTGGTATTGGGATTCAGATCCATATCTTTTGGTTGTGAATCTTACTGTTTTCCCAAAATCCCACTCTAGATTCAGCTTCTTTCTAGAATAGAGACAAATAATTTGAGTAAGGAATCAAAGTATTTAATAATCAAAGGTAAGAGCATTCTAGTGTGGAGTGATGTACTGAGCTAGTTTAAGCTCCTCAAATATTTGTAATTTCTCTGCCTTTTTCCTTCTTATCTCTGCAAGAGATTCCTTGTTGCATATGCAACTCAGACTTGTTTAAAAAGCATTACAGTATAATCATTATAGTGTATCACTGTAATGTTCAGTTTCAAAATTACATTTTAATTTAAATTAAATTTAATTTCTTCACCTTTCTTATGAACTGAGATTTGGCTGATACATTTCCCTCAAGTGTTTTGCAGGGTTTTTTTTTTTTTTAAGGTTTTACTTTGTCTTTCTGAAATTCGTACAAGTTTTTCAGGATAAATCACTGGAAGCTCTAATAGATACTACTCATTGGTCTTTACATTGAAAAGAGCATAAGGGAAATAAAAAATGCCTTAACTTAGAGAAGAATAGGCTTTTGCAACTAGAAGGTATCTCAGAAGTCTAATTCAAAAATTTCATTTTTTCTGGTGAAAAAACAAGGCATTAAATGATGTGCTTTGCCCAGTTGAAAATCCTCTATGTATGTAAAAAATTGCTTATTAATTTACTTACTGTCCTTCCTTTTGTGCTAAGAACACCCACCAAGACATCATTCCATAAGGTTCCCTTTGTCCTAGATATACCCTGCACAGGATGCTTTCCTCTAGAAAACAGTTTTAAAATATTCACCATGCTTCTCCATAATTTAGGATTCTTCTGATATCCTTTCTGTTTACACTAATATCTGGCCAAACTTACACAGTTCTGAGAATTTGGATGATGTTTAAAATCAAAATCATAATAACTTAAAATTTCCAAGTTTTTGGCTTTTTATTAAAGAAAACAAGGCTTCTAAAAAGTTGGTCAATCTTTTTTTTCCCCCAGCTTCCAGTAGTTTATTTTTTAAAAAATTTTTAGTATGTTATGTTAATCACCGTACATTACATCATTAGTTTTTGGTGTAGTGTTCCATGATTCATTGTTTGCGTATAATCTTAAGATCATTTTTCTTCCACAAAGTTACTAAGGCCTACATGCTATCATTTGGTTTGGGGAAGATAAACAAGGGAATTCTTTCTGCCTCCAGCCCCTGTAATTGTAATAAGTTGATTGTAATAAGTTGATTGCCTCTTCATCCTGTATGAAATCAAGAACTCTAAGGACTCTTGCTTACCTGCCAATCTCACATCTTAAATTATCTTTTTTATTATGAACATTTTAAACATACACAAAAGTAGAAATAATAGTATAATGAACCCCTAAATATCTGTTACCCAGATTAGTTATCAACATTTTGCCACATTTGTTTTATTTATCCTTTTTTCTTTATTGAAGCATTTTAAAACAAATCTCAGACATCATATTATTTTACTCCTATATATTTCGTTGTGCATCTTTAAAAAATGGACATTTTCTAACATAATTGCAATAATAAATAATATTTTTAACTGATATTCAATTATATAGCAAAACTTAAAAGTGCATACTACAAATGATACTCAGGAAATAGTCCTTTAGAGTATATTTAAGGAATAGGCTGACTGAAATATGACTAGGAGGATATATGTGTGTACCAGAAAATTGGTAGATGAGGTTGAAAATATGTATTTGATTCACTGTGGGCACTAATAATGAGCCCTAGGCACTGAGCTAGATGTCTTACATCTTATCCCTAACATATAGGCATTATTAACCCCATTTTACACATGAGGAAATTTAGACTTGAAGAGATTTTGAGTCCCAAGTTAAGGATTTTAGATTTAATTTAGCAAGTAGTGGCTAGATATTGGAAGTTTATTTTAATTTCTGGGTAGTCATATGATGAAAACTGCTCAAGGAAGATTAAACAATGTGCAATATTGAGTAAATATTAAGTACTTATTCTGGATTGATTGGTTCAACCTAATCCTTGCATTTTGTGATTAAAAAACAAATCTATGCTCCTTTAAGACATGGAAATCAGAACCTACAAAGAATAAATGTTTAATAACTCATTACTTACTGCCAACATTGCCCAGGAAGGGAAAACCCCATGAAGGATTGTTTATTAATTTTCACTGGCCTCTCTTAGAAATGATACACATCTTTTACTCATATCCTGTCAAATGGAATTCAGTCCCTGCCACTGAATTGCAAAAGAGGGTGGGAAATTTATTCTAGGTGTGTGTCTGGAAAGATGAGGAAGAAAGAAAAAGCTTGCTCCCCCTGCTTGTGCTCTCTCTCTCTCTCAGTCAAATAAATAAATAAAATCTTAAAAAAAGAAAAAGAAAAAGAAAAAGTTTTTACTGACCACCTAGCCAGTCTCTGTCACAGCAGGTGAATAGTTATTCTTGTCTCCTACACGTATTCATTAATTTCAGTTTATTCACCTCTCAAGTTATAGAAAGTGATTCCCAATCTGTGACTCTGGTGCTCAGTGAATTCCTAATTGTACAGTTGACTTCTTGAGTCCATGTTCTTGGACATTGTGCCAATATGGTCTGAAATAAGCTTCTTTATGGACTCTTCATTATTTCTTTTACATGATTAAAATGGCCTGTTTTGGAATAAAAACATGTCACTCACTATTGTGTTTTAAATTTAGACAATATAATCTACTTTTTATTTTATTTTATTATTATTTTTTAAAATATTATTTTAAGTAGGCTTCATGCCCAGCGTGGAGCCCAGCATGGGGCTTGAACTCACCACCCTGAGATCAAGACCTAAGCTGATATCAAGAGTCAGACGCTTAACTGACTGAGCCACCCAGGCGCCTCTACATTATTTATTTTTAATTAAAAAGAAATCCATCCATTCTGGGCACAGAGAGGCTGTTAATTTCCTTATAATCTGCAATAAATTTAGGACTTTAAACCTGGTGTAGGTTAGATGAGCAAATCACAGAAGTGACAGTTTGGTTTAGATTTTAGGTAAGGAAGTGTTTATATGTCAGACGATAAACATTACAAATTCACACGGAATGGACTTGAGCCTCAGCTTTGAAATCTGGTACTCTTAAATTTAATCTGTTCTAAATTAGTCCAGCACAGTATAAGAGAGAGAGAATGGATTAATATGTGTAATTATTATAGAATTATTTGAATTGCATACGATAAAAAGAAATAGCTTCCTTTCTTCAAGAAAATGTTCCATCATTACCAAAAAAGTTATAATTTATTCAAACAAGTTTGAAATATTTCATCTAATCTTGGAGCTCATTTTATCATCCACTTATTTATTTGTTCGTTTGTTCATGTGTTTATTTTTGTCTTTATCATGACTTAAAGGATAATCATTCTCTTCAAGATCCCTGCCACTTTCATCTCTGACTCAATTCTCCTGCTTCTACCTTCTACCTTCAGCCTCAGTGCCTTTAGACTTGATGTTCCCTCTGCCTGGAAGTCTTTCCCACAGATATTCATATGATATTCATTCACTTCTCAAAGATCTCTACTTAAATATCACCTTAATAGAGAGGTCTTTCCTGACTTCTTTATTTAAAATAACAACTCCCTTGGCACTCCCTATCCTTACTGTAATTTTCATTATAACTCATCACTGTCCCCTCCACCCCTACCCTGGAGGACAGGAACATTGTTTTGTTGGCTGTTGTTTGCCTAGCATGTAGATCAATATCTGGCTAGCATATAGTATGATCCCTTTTTAAAGAATTTTTTTAAGTTTGTATTTAAATTCCAGTTAGTTAACATACAGTGTAATATTAGTTTCAGATGTACAATATAATGATTCCACACTTCCATACATCACCCAGTGCTCATCACAACGGCACTCCTTAATCCCCACCACCTGTTTAACCCATTCCCCACCCACCTCCCTTCTGGTAACCATCAGTTTGTTCTCTATAGTTGAGTCTGTTTCTTGGTTTGCCCCTCTCTTTTTTTTTTTTTTTTTTTTTTCCGCTTTGCTTATTGGCTTTGTTTCTTGAATTCCATGTATGGGTGAAATCATATATTTGCCTTTCTCTATTTCACTTAGCATAATACTCTTTAGCTCTATCCATGTCCTTGCAAATGGCAAGATCTCATTCTTTTTTATGGCTGAGTAATAGTCCATTGTATATATATACACACCACATCTTTTTTATCCATTCATCAGTTGATGGACACTGTCTATTTCCACAATTTGCTATTGTAGGAAATGCTGCTATAAACATCAGGGTGTATGTATCCCTTTGAATTAGTATTTTTGTATTCTTTGGGTAAATACCTAGTAGTGCAATTGCTGGATCGTAGGGTAGCTCTACTTTTAATTTTTTGAGGAACCTCCCTACTGTTTTCCAATGCAGGAAAGAATATCCAATGGGAAAAATTTCTTCAACAAATACTGTTGGGAAACCTGGACAGCAACATGCAAAAGAATGAAACCGGACCATTTTCTTACAGCATAAACAAAAATAAATTCAAAATGGGTTAAAGACCTAAATGAGAGACCTGAAACCATAAAAATCCTAGAGGAAAACACAGGCAGTAACCTCTTTGACATTGGCCATAGCGACTTCTTTATATGAAGATCTTAATAGTTTTGAAAAAATTAGTAAATAAAATTCCTACTATATATCAGGCATAATTCCAATACACTGGAACCATAGCCGAAACACTAAATAATCAGATTGAAGTAAGATCCAAAATTTTTCCAGTGTTATTCTACCCATCCAGACAGGGGCATGTTGGAAAAGAAAAATTATGGTCCAAATAATTCCACATTTTGAAAGGCCATCATACACTGGGCAATAGGAGTTGAGAAGCCAACTCATGAACAAGAAAGATCCACTAGACAAATGTCTACTTTTCTACAGGTAGTTGCAGTCATAATGCTAGGTTTATCAGATCACCTTTACAAAGTGAAATATGACTATGAATAAGATTCCAGATTTATAAAAAAAATGCCTACAGCATATAGGAGGCCTTTGACTCATATTAGTCTCCTTTTAAAAAGAATAGTGTCTCTTCCCTAACCTGTGCCTCCTCTGAATTCATATTTTTTTGGTCATAACCATTTTTTCTCTATCATTCTGGTTTAAAATTTTGGCAACTTCTCTCACTTATTCCTCTTCTCTTTTCACCTTCCACTTCTTTCTCATTCATATGGCTTCTAAATTACATCTATACTACTCTGTGGATGAGGCCACCACATTGAACAATTAACTCCAGGGGATGGCATTCACATTTTAGTCTATGTTAATGGAGTCATGCACTGCATAAGCCTGCACAACTATACACAGTGGTCCTGCATGTGGCTGAGACTGCTAGTTGTTCACTCAATATTTATTCTCCCCTTCTTTTTTAAATTTTTCATTATGTTCAGTTAGTCAACATATAGTACATCGTAAGTTTTTGTTGTAGTGTTCAACGATTCATTAGTTGTGTATAACACCTAGTGCTCATCCCAACACGTGCCGTCCTTAATACCCATCACCCGGTCACCCCATTTCCTTCTTTTTAATAGAAAGACTCCAAATTTTAGCTTTACATATTGATGCTTGGATTAAAGGACTATATTTGCCAACCTCTCTTGTAGCTAAGTTTAGACATCTGACTAAGTTCTGGTTAATAGGAGGCAACCTTAAGTTTGTTTTGTGGATCTTATAGGAAAGTTGATCAAAGAAAGCTAATTCATCTGCTGGAGTCCCTTCCACTCCTTTTCTGCCTTCTGTCTTTCCTTCTTTTTATGGCCTGTAACAAGAATGTGATGAAATGGGAGACAAACCATGAGAAACTCTGGACTCCGGGAAAAAAACTAAGGGTTACAGAAGGAAGGGGGGTGGGAGATAAGGGGTAACTGGGTGATGGGTATTAAGGGGGCATGTGATATGATGAGCACTGGGTGTTATACACAACTAATGAATCACTGAACGCTATATGAAAAACTACATGTATCATATGATCTCACTGATATGAGGAATTCTTAATCTCAGGAAACAAACTGAGGGTTGCTGGAGTGGTGGGTGTGGGAGGGATGGGGTGGCTGGGTGATAGACATTGGGGAGGGTATGTGTTATGGTGAGTGCTGTGAATTGTGTGAGACTGTTGAATCGCAGACCTGTACCTCTGAAACAAATAATACATTATATGTTAAAAAAAGAAGGAGAAGAAGAAGAAGATAACAGGAAGGGAAAAATGGGGGAAATCAGAGGGGGAGATGAACCATGAGAGACTATGGACTCTGAGAAACAAACTGAGGGTTCTAGAGGGGAGGGGTTGGGGGGATGGGTTAGCCTGGTGATGGGTATTAAAGAGGGCACGTACTGAATGGAGCACTGGGTGTTATACGCAAACAATGAATCATGGAACACTACATCAAAAACAAATGATATGGGGTGCCTGGGTGGCTCAGTTGTTAGGCATCTGCCTTCGGCTCAGGTCATGATCCCAGGGTCCTGGGATCGAGCCCTGCATCGGGCTCCCTGCTCAGCGGGGAGCCTGCTTCTCCCTCTCCTAGTGTTCCCTCTCTCGCTGTGTTTCTCTCTGTCAAATAAATAAAAAATCTTAAAAAAAAACCTAATGATGTAACGTATGGTGATTAACATAACATAATAAAATAAAATAAAATAACTAATGATGTACTATATGTTGGCTAATTGAGATTAATAAAAAAAGGAAAAAAAAAGCTTCAGCTTGGACTATATCTTGTACTATAAGGTGATCTTGAGGATGTAAGCAGTTATTTATTCTGCCTATAGTATCATTTGTTTCTTCTGTCATGTCTTACTTCTGACTTAGCCCAATCATCATAGGACCATCAGGGACAAACAGTTTGACAAAGTTAGGATTATTGAACCATTGTAAGGAGAAAGACTGCATATCAGGGAAATCATGGAGCATTTTTACAAAGAAAAATGGAATTATTATAGGATTTGGAGGAAATAAGGAGTTTAGGTGAAATTTAAAATTAAATACAAATGAAGTCATGTCTTGTTAGCCTCACAGCAAAGTAAGGTTGTGTTTAAAAGGGTCAACATCAGGTCCTGGTATGCGAAAGTCAACTAAGGGTTTTGTTTTCTTGGAAACTACAAAGGTAAGATAGATGCATAATATTTTGTTCTGAAATTCCTTATCTGAATCTCTCTACTTGGTTTGTATTTTGAAGCTGCTTTTCTGGGTCAAAGTAACTTAGATTCTCCAGGAAGAGATGGATGTTTTATTCTTTCTGATATAATTTCAAACAAAATTTCTGATGGTCTATGATTTTAGAGGGCAAAGTTCCTTGGTGAGTAAGAAAGCAGTGGTCACTCAAGGAGAAGTTGTTATGAAACTTTTCAGTTTCACTGTAGCCTTGAAAAAAAATTGTTTCTTAGTAACTTCTTTATCTGTGTCTGTTATACTAGCATGATGAATGGCAGTACAGGTTTTTATCTTCTTAGTTCAAGCTAATTTTTTTTACTTTCTCACCTCTAACCTCAATAGTAATATTACTTTGCTTTTCCTTGTAAGATACTTTATAGTTTTCAAACCATGCTTGGGTGTACCCATTATAAATTAAACTTACAAAAATAACCTTCTGAAGTAGGAAAGGAAAAACACATATGAAGAAACTAGAGATCAGGGAGGTTATATGATTTATCTATGGTGGCATGCTAGCAAATGACTAGGCCAGAACTCAGGTTTAATTTCTGGTTCAGATTCCTTTTAGATTCTTAAAGGCACTTCTTCCTCTCCTTAAACTTTCTCTTTTTAGGGATGCCTTTGTGGCTCAGTTGGTTAAGCGGCTACCTGGGTCCTGGAATGGAGCCCTGCGTTGGGCTCCCTGCTCAGTGGGGAGCCTGCTTCTCCCTCTCCCTCTGCTGCTCCCCCTGCTTGTGCACGTGCTCTCTCTCTCTGACAAACAAAATCTTAAAAAAATTTTTTCTCTTTTTGGAAAAGGATTGGTGGATTATATAACCAATAAGCTTAGATTTAGCATTACCTATCTGCATCACACATATCCATTCAAGAAATAAAAGCACGTGTTTTTTTTTACTTCTTTCTTCATACAGATATATGGCATAAATTGAAAAATAGAATAATTAACTTATACATTAGTAGCAATCAGTGCCTTAAAATATATAAGAATTTCAGTAAGATACAATAAGGCTTTAAAAAGAATAATTTTAGAACAGTTGAGAGAAATTTCCAATGAAAGAAAAATATAATGTTTAAATTCAAGTGAAACTACAGTTTTTCAACACTATAAAGGTTTTATTGAAAGTGCAATATACCATTTGCTCTTATTGAAACTGTTCATTTACTAAATCTGCATGGATAATGAAAAATCTTCATGGTCTATCATCTATCTATATCTATCTATCATCTATCTATCATCATCTCTATCTGCTTTTGTGGGTGTGTTGGTTATGGACAGTTAAAGTTAGTGATCAGACTTCCAACCTGATCATTCCTTTGCTTTAACTATTACCTATTCTCTCCTTCCATAAAAAAACATACTGTATTGGGATCCTCTTTTCCTGCATCAATTCTCTATCTTTTTAAATAATGGGATTGAAAGTTCTTTTTGTTCCAAATCACTTGTTGTTACTACTGTTACCTGGATCAGAGCATTCCCCAAGGCCAGGGAAAGCTAGAGGAAAAAGAATTGAGATTCTGGTTTGTAGAGCAAGACAGTGACTGGGAGGGCTGAAAGTAAGCATATGGATTAAGGGAGAAGCAGCCTTATGGTCCTCTAGCATTTAAGCTTTTGAATCCACTTCTGGGTCCTGGAATGGCACCTTGAATTTGTTCTTTCTCTCTTTTTCCCTCGCTCCCGCCCCATTCTTTCCCCTTCCTCTTTTTCTTCCACTACTCTCAGAGTTAAGGCCATACTTTAGTCAAAAGAATATAAAGCTTGAAGTCATCAGACATAAATCTTAAACACCAGCTATATAATCCTGCACTAGAGAGTAATTTACTTGGGCTATGTTTAGCAATGTCCAGTCACTGCACCAAAAGGAGATACATCTCCTGTTCCTTTTGAGATTGTATGGTGGAGAAAACTTGACATTCTTTCTCTTAGTACCAGCCCTCATTATTATGGCTTTTTAAAGGAAGTGAACTCTTCTATGCAAGGGAAAGGGAGGTGGAAGTAGAAGTCTTTGGGCTCTTGGCTTCGTATGTATTCTTCAACAGATGCTTTATCGGTAAAGCCTTGCATTTGGGGGAAAGCAGATTAAGTGGTAAAAAGCAAGTAAACCCATAATTTGAATAAGATCTATGAATCTCTGTTAGGCTTTGATTTGGTTGTCAGGCCATTTCTGTAATTAGAAAGCATTACCTATTAAAATAAAGAACCTCCTGGGGCTCCTAGATGGCTCAGTGGGTTAAGTGTCCGACTCTTGATTTCGGCTCAGGTCATGATCTTGGGGTTGTGAGATCAAGCCCTGCCTTGGGCTTTGTGCTCAGCAGGAAGTCTGTTTGGGATTCTCTCTCTCCATCTCCCTCTGCCTCTCCCCCCTCAAAATAAACAAGTAAATCTTAAAATAACTCAAAAGTCATTTATAACTTAGTATGAAATAGCTCAGAGCTTGTTTTATAATATTGAAATTAACTGAAACAAATAATACAATTAAAAAATGGACAGAGGATTTGAATAGACATTTTTCCAAAGAAGACATACAAATGGCCAACAGACAGAGGCAAAGATACTCAACATCACTAATCATCAGGTAAATGCACATCAAAACCACAGTGAGATATTACCTTACACCTGTCAGATTGGCTAGAGTAAAAATGATAAGAAATAACAAATGTTGGTGAGGGTGTAGAGAACAGGGAACCCTCACACACTGTTGGAAAATAGTATGGAGGTTCCTCAAAAAATTAAAAATAGAATTACTATATGATTCAGTCATTCCATTACCAGGTACTTACCCAAAGAAAAGAAACACAGTAATTTGAAAAGATATTTGCACCCCTATGTTTATTGCAGCATTATTTACAATAGCCAAGATATGGAAGCAACTCAAGTGTCCATCAATAGATGAATGAATAAAGAAGATGTGATACACACACACACACACACTGTAATATTACTCAGCCATAAAAAATGAATGAGGTCTTGCCATTTGCAGCAACATGGATGGACCTAGAGGGTACAATGCTAAGTGAAATAAGTCAGACAAAGACAATATCATATTATTTCACTCATACGTGGAATGTAAGAAACAAAACAACTTAACAAAGAAAGAACAAAAGAGACAAAAAAAATCAGACTCTTAAATACAGAGAACAAACTGATGGTAGCCAGAGGGGAGATGGGTGGGGAATGGATGCTCTAGATAAAGGGAATTAAGAGTACACGGAGTGTGATGACCACTGAGAAATGTATAGAACCATTATATTATATACCTGAAATCAATATAATACTGTATGTTAATTAAACTTCAATAAAAAATTTAACTGAACCACCAACTGGCAGTTTTGATAGGTTAGAATAGATTATTCAGGCAAAGATTGACCTGAGTTGAATAAAAGCAAACTCAGTCACATGAATACCCATGCCATATGGAAAATACAAATACAAATTTCAACTATTTTGAAATTTGAGCCCAAAACATACTGTGCACTATGGTTATTTTGGTGTGTTGATGAAATCAATTAAGTGGACTGTAATGTGGGACAGATAAAAATCTGCAGAACAAGCATCTATTCAATACATTTCCAGTTCAGACTGATAAAGGTGTGTTATGTCACCAGCATCCACAGAGCCTAGAAGATATTTTCATATGAATAGCCTTCTACGCCAAAAGGCCAAGCTGAAGACTGTTTATTACAGAAAATTGCATTTCCCACAGTTAAGACATACCATATGTATGGTATGTGTAAGGGCATATTTTTGAAACTATTTTCTAATCAGGTATAAAACATGACTGTTTAGAGACCTTGAATTGCAAAATGTCTACTTGTGTATTTGATAAATTGGAATTGTAGTGGCCAACTTCAACAAATGTCCTTTGATATTCAGGCAGTCTTATTGTTTAGTTACGAATATTTCAAATCCAAGCTGTCACCTGGACAGTCCATCTGCACTAACTGAGAATGACAAGACTTATAAGCAGTATTGCTAATGGCAGAGACACACTTGTTATGGCCATCCTGCACCAGGAAATTTCACTTAGATGAACACTTGGCCCTGGGTTGCTTGAAGATGCTAGGAGTAATTGCAAAATGAAGGTGACTTCATTCATTTCAAGGCACTTCCTGTATCATATGTAGCTCTATATTCCTACTGATGCAGGAGCTTTTGTAAACTGAACAAATAGGGTACTTTGTTATAGGCATTAAAAGAATACTTACTCCAATCCCTTACCTTTGGACTCTATAGTTCAAAGAGTACTTTTGCATTCATTATCTCATTTAATCTTCACAATATCCATGAAGTGGATTGAAATAAGCAGGGCACAAGACACAACTCCAATTTTATATGTGAGAAATATGAGGTTCAAAATAGTTGACTTGCTTAATGTCATATAGATAATCAATTAGAAGAGTAAATGAAAAAAAAAGATCAAGGTCTTCTGGATCCTAGGCCACTGCTTGTACATATGTGTATTTGATGAGGTCCAAAAATGAATCTCAGATGAAATGACAGGGGAAACCAAGCACAGAAAAAAATCTATTTTCATCATGTCCAAAACTAAATTATAAATTTTGTCTATTTTACTGAAGTATAATTAATATACAGTATTATATTAGTTTTGGGTATACAAACTCAACAATTGTATACATTACACAGTGCTTATCATAATCCAGAAATTCCACTACTATCTACCCAAAGAAAACAAAAGACTAATTTGAAAAGATATACACACCCCTATGTTCTTTGCAGCATTACTTACAATAGCAAAGATATGGAAGCAACCAAAGTGTCCATGCATACATGAATGGAATATATATATAGAATGAGATGTTGTCATTTCCAACATCTTGAATGGACCTAGAGGGTATAATGCTAAATGAAATAAGCCATATGGAGAAAGACAAATACCATATACATTTTATCAATTTTGTAAAATATCTTTCATATCACAATTCAATCACTTACCTCTGCTATTATAATTTCTCTAACTTTCATAGTATGACTCAAGTTATCACCCTTTTACTCTAATTCACTTCTAGACACTCATCTCCTTAAAGTCAGTCACTTATATCTATGAATTTAATCTTTTAAACATCAATGGAATTCTCTTTAACATTTGGATATTAAAAATTCTTACTTCACTAGATTTTTAAAAAGTAAATGACAATGTTCATGAACTGTTTATCACAGTGCTTTTTATCACAGTGCCTAGAATGTTATAACTGACCAACACAAAATTTGGTCTAAGATAATGGGTTTTCAGAATCTGTGCTCTTAATCACTCTGACATACTAACTCTCAAGTAGATATTATTTACTCAAAATGATGTTTTATCACACAGGAAACAACAGATACTGGTGAGGATGTGAAGAAAGGGGAACCCACTTATACAGTTGGTGGGAATGCAACCACTCTGGAAAACAGTATAGAGGTTCCTCAAAAAGTTAAAAATAGAACTACCATATGACCCAGCAATTGCACTACTAGATATTTACCCAAAGGACACAAAAATACTGATATGAAGGGGCACATGCACCCTGATGTTTATAGCAGCATCAACAATAGCCAAATTATGGAGAGAGGCCAAATGTCCATCAACTGATGAATGGATAAAGAAGATGAGGTATATATATATACCTCTGTGTATATATATACACACACACTGGAATATTACTCAACCATAAAAAGAATGAAATCTTGCCATTTGCAATGATGTAGATAGAGCTAGAGTATAATATGCTAAGCGAAATAAGTCAGTCAGAGAAAGACAAATAGCATATGATTCCACTCATATGTGGAATTTAAGAAACAAAACAGATGAAAATAGGGGAAGGGGAAAAAAGAGGGAAGCAAACCATAAGAGACTCTTAAAGACAGAGAACAAACTGAGGCTTGCTGGAGGGGAGGTAGGCAGGGGATGGGCTAAATGGGTGATGGGTATTAAGGAGGGCACTTGCGATGAGTACTGGGTGTTATATGTATGTGATGAATCACTAAATTCTATTCCTGAAACCAATATTACACTATATGCTAACTAACTAGAGTTTAAATAAAAACTTGAAAAAGAAAAAAAATACATTAAAAATAATATTTTATCAAATAATGTTGACTTTACTTATTCCCCAAGATAATTGTAGCCACTTCCTGGGGCTAAACTTGTGTCCTAAAAATGGATTCAGATTTTGTTTCTGGTGTTCATACTTTTTTTTCAAAAGGTTTTTATTTAAATTCCAGTTAGTTATCCAATTTTCCCAGCACTGTTTATTGAGGAGACTGTCTTTTTTCCATTGCATATTTTTTCCTACTTTGTCAAAGATTATTTGACCATAGAGTTGAGGGTCTATATTTGGGCTCTCTATTCTGTTCCATTGGTCTATATGTCTGTTTTTGTGCCAGTACCATGCTGTCTTGGTGATCACGGCTTTGTAATATAGCTTGAAATCGGGCAACGTGATGCCCCCAGCTTTTTTTTTTCTTTTTCAACATTTCCTTGGCGATTAGGGGTCTTTTCTGATTCCATACAGATTTTAAGATTGTTCCAGCACTTTGAAAAATGTCATTGGAATTTTGATCGGGATGGCACTGAAGGTATAGATTGCTCTTGGCAGCATAGACATTTTAACAATGTTTATTCTTCCGATCCATGAGCACGGAATGTTTTTCCATCTTTTTGTGTCTTCTTCAATTTCTTTCATGAGTGTTCTGTAGTTCCTAGAGTATAGATCCTTTACCTCTTAAGTTAGGTTTATTCCGAGGTATCTTATGGTTTTTGGTGCTATTGTAAAGGGAATCGATTCTCTAATTTCTTTTTCTACAGTTGCATTGTTAGTGTACAAGAAAGCAACTGATTCCTGTGCATTGATTTTGTATCCTGCCACATTACTGAATTGCTGTATGAGTTCTAGTAATTTGGGGGTGGAGCCTTTTGGATCAACATGGATGGGACTGGAGGAGATTATGCTAAGTGAAATAAGTCAAGCAGAGAAAGTCAATTATCATATGGTTTCACTTATTTGTGGAACATAAGGAATAGCATGGAGGACATTAGGAGAAGGAAGGGAAAAATGAAGGGGGGGGGAATCGGAGGGGGAGACGAACCATGAGAGACTATGGACTCTGAGAAACAAACTGAGGGTTTTAGAGGGGACGGGGGTGGGGGAATGGGTTAGCCCGGTGTTGGGTATTAAGGAGGGTATGTATTGCATGGAGCACTGGGTGCTATACGAAAACAATTAATCATGGAACACTACATCAAAACATAATGATGTACTACTGTATGGTGACTAACATAACATAATAAAATAAAATTTAAAAAAATACATTCCAGTTAGCTAATATACAGGGTAATACTTGTTTCTGGTGTACCATTTAGTGATTCAACACTTACAGTATCTGGTGCTCATCACAACAAATGCACTCCTTAATCCCCAACACCTATTTAATCCATCCCCCCACTCACCAACCCTCTGGTAACCAGCGGTGTGTTCACTATACTTAGGAGTCTGTTTCTTGGTTTGCCTCTCCTTTTTTTGCTTTGATCATTTGTTTTGTTTCTTAAATTCCACGTGAGTGAAATCATGTGGTATTTGTCTTTTTCTAACTGATTTATTTTGCTTAGCATAATACTCTCTAGCTCCATCCACATCATTGCAAATGGGAAGATTGTGTTCTTTTTTATGGTTGAGTAATATAGATACATACAATGGAATATTACTCAACCATATGTGTGTGTGTGTGTGTGTGTGTGTGTACACACATATACATATCTCACATCTTTTTTACCCATTCATGAGTCGATGGACACTTGGGCTGTGTTTTGGCTATTGTAGATAATGCTGCTATAAATATTAGGGTGTATGTATCCCTTGAATTAGTATTTTTGTATTCTTTGGGTAAATACCTAGTAATGTGATTGCTGGATAGTAGGGTAGTTCTACTTTCAACCTTTTGAGGAATCTCCATACTGTTTTCCAGAGTTTCTGCAACAGTTTGCATTCCCACCAGCAGTGCAGTGGGTTCCTCTTTCTTTGCATCCTTGCCAACATCTGTTCTCTCTTGTGTTGTTAGTTTTAGCCATTCTGAGTTGTGTGAGGTGATATCTCATTGTAGTCTGGATTTGAATTTCCCTGATGATAAGTGATGTTGAGCATCTTTTCATGTGTCTGTTAGCCATGTGTATGTCTTCTTTGGAGAAATGTCTATTCCTGTCTTCTGCCCATTTCTTAACTGTATTATTTGTTTTTTGGGTGTTGAGTTTGATATGTTCTTTATATATTTTGGATACTAACCCTTTATCAGATATGTCATTTGCAAATATCTTCTCCCATTCTCTAGGCTGTCTTTTAGTTTATGTTAATTACCTCCTTCACTGTGCAGAAACTTTTTATCTTGATGAGGTCCCAATAGTTCCTTTCTCTTTTTCTTTTTCTTTTTGTTTCCTTTGCCTCAGAAGACATATCTAGTAGTTAGATGCTAAGACTGCTATCAAAGAAGTTGCTGTCTGTGTTCTCCTGTAGGATTTTGATGGTTTCCTGTATCACATTTAGGACTGTCATCCATTTTGAATTTATTTTTGTGATGGTGTATGAAAGAGGTCCAGTTTCATTCTTTTGTATGTTGCTGTCCAGTTTTTTAGCACCATTTGCTGAAGAGACTGGCTTTTTCCCATTGTGTATTCTTTCCTGCTTTGTTGAGGATTAAATGACCATATAGTTGTATCCTGTGACTTTGTTAAACTTGTGTATCAGTTTTAGCAGTTTTTTTCATGGAGTCTTCTGGATTTTCTATATAGAGTATCATGTCATCTGCAAATAGTGAAAGTCTGACTTTTGATTTATTTGCCTTTTATTTCTTTTTGTTGTATGATTGCTTGTCAGGATTGGCCAGCAAACCCTGAGGTGGCAAATGAAAAGATTACTCCAGACACCTTAGTAGGAGAAAGGAGAGGGCCTGGGGACCAGAGGCTATAGTGGCAAAATGTCCCAAGCCAGACTTTGCTCCACCTTTATTGTGAATGTTATCAATATAACAAGGGAATAAGAAAAATAAGAAGGAATGTGAAGATGTAATAATCAAGACAGTGGCATAGGGAGTATTGTGTGACTAGAACAAGCTGTGCTTGTGATGGGCATGCAGACTGGGAGTACGGGGAGTGGGTGACCTCCGAAGATAAATGTTTCTCCTAAGTCAACCATTTACTCCCTGGATGAGTGCATTGAGCCGCAACAAGAATCTGGCTGTTTTCAGCCCAGAAACCTTAAAGGGGGCTCAGTTTTCTGGACACTCCTTCTTTGCTTTTCAACAAATCTCATCCAGGGAGGCATGTGTTTATTAAATCTTATCTAGCCAGACACTATGAATTCCAACAATTGCTGAAGCTGGGACTTTCAGTACTATGTTAAATAACATTGATAAGAGTGGACATCCCTGTCTTATTCCTGATCATAGGGCAAAAGCTCTCAGTTATTCACCACTGAGGATGAAATCAGCTGTGGGTTTTTTGTACATGGCCTTGATTATGTTGAGTTATATTCCTCTATCCCTACTTTGTTGAGCATTTTTATCAAGAATGTGTGCTGTACTTTGTCAAATCATTTTTCTGCATCCATTGAGAGGGTGCTATGTTTCTTATCTTTTCTTTTATTAATGTGGTCTATCAGGTTGATTGATTTGTGAATATTGAACCACTCTTGCGGCCAGGAATAAATCCCACTTGATCATGGTGAGTAATTCTTTTTTTTTTAGATTTTATTTATTTATTTGAGAGAGAAAGAGAGGGAGAGAGAGAGAGCACAAGTTGGGGGGTGCAGGGGGAGAGGCAGAGGGAGAAGCAGACTCCCCGCTGAGGAGGGAGCCTGATGCGGGGCTCAACCCCAGGACCCTGGGAGCATGACCTGAGCCGAAGGCAGGCACTTAACCGACTGAGTCGCCCAGGTGCCCTGGTGAATAATTATTTTAATATACTCTTGGATTCAATTTGCTAGTATTTTGTTGAGAATTTTTGCATCTACGTTCATCAGGGATATTGGCCTGTACTTCTTCTTCTTTTTTTTTTTTTTTTTGGTGGATTCTTTATCTGGTTTTTGAATCAGGGTAACGCTGGCCTCATAGAATGAGTTTGGGAGTTGTCCTTCCATTTCTTTTTTTTTGGAAAAGTTTGAGAAGTAGAGGTATCAGATCTTCCTTAAATGTTTGGTAGAATTCCCCTGTGAAGCCATTGAGCCCTGGACTTTTATTTGTTGAGAGATTTTTGATTATTGATTCAATTTCTTTGCTGGTTATGGGTCTATTCAAATTTTCCATTTCTCCTTGTTTAAGTTTTGGTAGTTTATATGTTTCTAGGAATTTATCCATTTCTTTCAGATTGCCTAATTTATTGGTGTATAATTTTTCATAACATTCTTTTAAAATTGTCTGTATATCTTTTTAAAATTTTTTTAGAGAGGGGGAGGGGATTTTTTTAAAGATTGTATGTATGTATTTATTTATTTTATTTTTAATTTTTATTGTTATGTTAGTAACCATACAGTACATCATTAGTTTTTGATGTAGTGTTCCATGATTCACTGTTTGTGTATAACACCCAGTGCTCCATGCAAGGGGCAGAGAATCTTAAGAAGGTTCCATGCCCAGCATGGAGCCTGACATGGGGCTCAATCTCACAACCATGAGATCATGACCTGAGCTGAAATCAAAAGTTGGATGCTTAACCAATTGAGCCACCCAGGTGCCCCAATAATTGTTTGTATTTCTGTGCTGTTGGTTGTGATTCCTGCCTTCTCATTTCTGATTTTATTTATTTGGTTCCTTTCTCTTTTCTTTTTGATGAGTCTGGCTAGGGATTTATAATTTTTATTAATTTTTTCAAGGAACTAGTTCTTGGTTTCATTGATCTGTTCTACTCCTTTTTTGTTGTTGTTATTTCTATATCTCTTATTCCTGCTCTAATATTTATTATTTCCCTTCTTCTGCTGGCTTTTGTTTTCTCTTGTTGTTCTTTACCTAGCTCATTTAGGTCTAAGGTTAGGTTGCCTATTTGAGATTTTTCTTGCTTCTTGAGGTAGGCCTGTTTTGCTATATATTTCTCCTCTTATGACCATTTTTGCTGCATTCCAAAGATGTTGGACTGTTGTGTTTTCATTTTCATTTGTTTCAATGAATTTTTAAATTTCTACTTTTATTTCCTTGTTGACCGATTCATTCTTTAGTAGTGTGTTGTTTAACCTCCATGTATTTGTGGTCTTTCCAAATTTTTTCTTGGGGTTGAATTCAAGTTTCATAGCGTTGTGGTCAGAAAAGATGTGTGTTATCATTTCAGTCTTTTTGTACTTGTTAAGGCCTGAGTTTTGACATAATGTGTGCTCTATTCTGGATAATGTGCCATGTGCGCTTGAAAAGAATGTGTATTCTATTGCTTTAGGATAGAATGTCCTGACTATATCTTTTATGACACTGCTCCAGTGTGTCATCCAAAGCCATTGCTTCCCTTTGATTTTCTGCTTAGATGATCTGTCCATTGCTGTAAGTGGGGGTGTTAAAGTCCCCTAATGTTGTTATCAATATTGTTATCAATTGTTATCACAAGAATTGTTAATTCTTTTATATATCTGGGTGCTCCCACGCTGGGGACATAAATATTTACAATTGTTAGAATCCTTACATTTCTACATAAATTTTAGAATCAACTTTTCAGTTTTTAAAATGCATCTTGTGATTTTGATTGTGATTGTGTGCCATATATACAATTTAGGAGAAAATTGATCTTTACAATATTTAATATTCCAATCCAAATTATGCGATTTCTTTTCATTTATGGATTTTTATGGTATTTTCTTACAGATTTTTTTAAATTAACAAACTTAACTTTTTAGAGCAGTTACAGGTTTACAGCAAAATTGCATGGAAATACAGAGTTCCTCTATAGCCCCTGCCCTAACATATGCACAGCCTCCCCCATTTTTGATATCATGCACCATGTGGCACAATTGTTATAATCAGTGAACCTACACATCATTCACATCATTGTCACCCAAAGTTCATAAGTTAAGGTGCATTTCTGATGTTTTAATTCTATGGGTTTTGCAAATTTATAATGACATGCATTTATTATTACAGACTTGGAGTATTATCACTGCCCTAAAAATCCCGAGTTCTGTCTATTCATCCCTCCCTTGCCTCTGACTCCTGATGACCACTGATATTTTTACTAAATATTCAGAGAGGGATATATTATTTTAAGTTTTTATTTAAGTTCCAGTTAGTTTACATACAGTCTAATATTAGTTTCAAGTGTATAATTTAGTGATGGGGATTAAGGAGTGTATTTGTGATGAGCACCAGGTGTTGTATGTAAGTGTTGAATCACTAAATTGTACACCTGAGAGGTATACTTTAACAACTCTGTGAAGCAGTAGAATGTTATTTTGGGATTATTTACACAAATGCAAAAAAGAGATTCCTGCAACATATTCAAATTTATAGTATTTGCAGTCTAAAAATGCAGTTGGTGATTCGGAAGATATTATCAGAATTAGTTACCTGTTCTTTATTTGTTTTTCTTTATATATTTGTATTTACTTGCACGAAAATGTGAAGAAGAATTCATTTTGCAGGCAAGGTATTTGCATTGTAACATATGACCTTCAGAATTAAGTGGTGAAATTTCACAAAATAGTTCAAATATTGACTTCTTTAAAACCTGAAGAAGGTTTTACTGCTTTTTAAGGGTTTGATATTATGATTATGCTTTTATGATTTGTTGTTTAATGGGTGCTCATTTTTTTTCCATGTCCCAGGCTTCTTTATTTAAGAACAAAGTGATAAGTGACATGGGGATTAAAAACAAAAGCATCCTGGAACTTCACCTTCCCTCCAACCTGTTCCCTCCAATCTCCCTGCCCCCACATCCCTTTTGTTCCCAAGTCATTTCTTAGTGAATGAAGAACTTAATCCCAAAGCCCTGGTACAAACCTTAGGTTCTCTTTCCCTAGCTGTCCCCCTTCCTCTGCCTCCCATTCCTGGTAAGGGCTGGCACCTCAGTTTGAATGCATGGGAGAGCCCATAGTGGTGACAGAGACAGAGGGAAATGCCTCACCCTCAGGAAAACCAACTGGGGAGTATAGCATAGTGAAGTGAGGGCCTCCATAGCCTGGGATACCAAAATGGTGCCAGAGGAAAGGATACTGGTGCCTGTGAGGAAGGGGGAGAGCAGCCTCAAAATCTTCTTGTGAATAGTCACTGATCATTTACC
The DNA here is from genome assembly GCF_004348235.1 of Phoca vitulina. NCBI lineage: Eukaryota > Metazoa > Chordata > Mammalia > Carnivora > Phocidae > Phoca > Phoca vitulina. The sequence goes on along the minus strand of NW_022589754.1, from coordinate 10,154,876 downwards.
CTTCTGGCAATGATTGCAGAACCACACTCAGGCCACATCCTTCTCAACCTGAGCTGCTGGGCAATGTGGCTGATCTGCTGCAAGGTGGGTTTCAGGCACTGCAGGAACATGTTCTCCAGGTTGTCTCTCACTTGGTTCTCCATACTTGTTCACTTTCTCTTTGGGGCCGGCACAAGGGTCTCTGCTTTGCATATTTCATGTAGATTTTCATTGTTGTCACCTTCCTCCACCCACTTCTGCAGCAGGGTCTGCAGCTTATACATGTTCTTGAAACTGAGCGGCAGAGCCTAAAAACCGCAGATGGTTCTTTGGCTGAACACCTTCCCGAAGAGAACCTCCAGGGTGAACCCTACATTCGCCTGAGTATATCCCGGAGTGATCCTCTTCTGCTTCAGGAGCTTTGTGAATTGTTCCAGGTCTTTCTGCTGAGCTTTGATGTCCTGGGACTCCTAAGGGTCTTGCTCCAGCTTCTGGTCAGGCTGCACAATCCCAGGTGGGGAAGCACAAGGCTCAGGGGAGGCCCCCTCAGAGTTGCTCTCCACCCTGGCCCCCAATTTGCCCTCTGGCTGAGAGGTCTCCAGGCTGTCTTGAGGTCCAACCTGAGGTCCACAATATGCCATCCTCCTGCAGAACTCATATGGCAGGGGCAGGGGGTGGAGGTGGGTACAGGGAAATCCCCTACACCTCAGTGCCTGGCCCAACCCCCCACCGGGTTCCTGACCTACCGAGATGGTCTTGGAAGCTCATCCAGGTCCGAGGGTCAACCCAGCTGGATCTGGCCCTCCTGGCCCATTATCTCCACCACCTGGTGGGGGTGAGAAGTTCAAGTCAGAAGCCAGGTGTCCGACCATGGGGAATGGAGGCACCCCAAGCTGGGAGCCTGGAAAAATGAGGGCTCTCCAATGCTCAACACCTCTATTGTGTGCTCATTTTTATTTACTTAGTACACAGCTTGGCAGCCTTTCTTTTTAAAAAAATTTTTATTATTGATGTACAATTGTCATACAATGCTATATTAGTATCATGTGCACAGCATAGTGATTCAACAATTCTATATATTATGCAATGCTCCCCATGATAAGTATAGTTATTATTTGTCACCATACAATGTTATTACAGTATTATTGACTATATTTCCTATGCTGTACTTTTTTCTTTATTTTTTTTATTATTATGTTATGTTAATCACCATACATTACATCATTAGTTATTGATGTAGTGTTCCATGATTCATTGTTTGCGTATAACACCCAATGCTCCATGCAGAACGTGCCCTCTTTAATACCCATCACCAGGCTAACCCATCCCCCCACCCCCCTCCCCTCTAGAACCCTCAGTTTGTTTCTCAGAGTCCATAGTCTCTCATGGTTCATCTCCCCCTCCGATTCCCCCCCTTCATTCTTCCCCTCCTGTTGTACTTTTAATTCCCATAATTTATTTATTTTACAACTGTAAGTCTGTACTCTTAATTTCTGTCATGTATTTCACCCATCCTCACACTTTCCTCCCCTCAGGGAACCACCAGTTTGTTCTCTGTATTTTTGAGTCCTTTCTGTTTTTTTGTTTTGTTTTGTTTTGTTTTTTTAGATTCCACATATAAGTGAAAGCAAATGGTATTTGCTTTTCTCTGTATGATTTATTTCACTTAGCATCATATCCTTAAGGCCCATCCATGTTGCCACAAACAATGAGATCTCATTCTTTTTTATGGATGAGTAGTGTTCCACTGTATATTTTATATTTTATAAATATATTTAATATGTTATATATATATAATACATACATAAATACATGCCATATCTTCTTTATCCATTCCTCTATAGATAAACAGGCTGCTTTCATGTTTTGGCTATTGTAAATAATCCTGCAATGAACATAGGGGTGTATATATACTTTTGGATTCATGTTTTTATTTTCTTTGGGTGAATACTGAGTGGTAGGATTAGTGAATCGTATGGTATTATTATTTTACTTTCTTGAGGAACTTTTATACTATTTTTCCTAGTGGCTGCATCAATTTGCATTCTCACCAACAGTGCATAGGGTACCCTTTACTCCACATCCTTGCCAACACTTGTTATTTGCTTTCTCTTTAACACTAGCCATTCTTACTGGTGTGAGGTGATATCTCATTGTGGTTTTGATCTGCATTTCCCTGATGAGTAGTGATGCTGAACATCTTTTCATGTGTCCATTTGCCATCTGTATGTCTTCTTTGAAAAAATGTCTATTCAGGTCCTCTGCCAATATTTTAGTCAAATTATTATTACTGTTATCATTTTGATGTTGATTTGTATAAGTTTTTTAGATATTTTGGATATTAACCTCATATTGGATATATCATTTACAAATATATTCTCCCACCTACTAGGTTGCCTTTTCATTTTGTTTACGGTTTCCTTTGCTGTGCAAAATATTTTATTTTTTCTTTAGAAGTAACCATAAAATGATGTATATTTACATCAATACATATACATACAATATACATAATATACATAAATTAGAATTTATGGGGTAAAATCATAATGATGATGATCTCTATCCATTTTTGAAGATTTACTAGTGCCAAGCACACAGTTCTCAGAGCTTTACAGAACTTACTCATTGAATGTTCTCAACAACCCTATGAAATAGGTATTATTATTATCCCTATTTTACTGTTGAAGTCACTGAAACACAGAAAGGTTAGGTCACTTGTCTAAAGTCTCACAGATGGTAAGTGAAAGATCTAGGACCCAAAACCAGACACTGTATCTCCAGAATCTGCAGCTTAAAATACTTTGCTTCTGTAGCATTAACATGCCATAAAATAATAACATACAAGCTGAGATTGGGTTGAATAGAATAAACTGAAACCTGTTAATGTCCTTATATTATTTAAGAAAGCCTAAATACCTTGAATAACTTTAAAGTTTGTTAACTGCATGTAAAAATGTCAAAGGTAACCACTCAAAAATAGGAAGATCAAAGACAAAAATTGGAAGAAAGAAGGCTCTCTCAAATCCAAAATAAGAAAGGAAGGGGGGTGAGGCGCCTGGGTGTCTCAGTCGGTTAAGCATCTGCCTTCACCTCAGGTCATAATCTCAGGGTCCTGGGATCAAGCCCTGCATCGGGCTTTCTGCTCAGCAGTGAATCTGCTTCTCCCTCTGCCTCTGTGATCACTTTGGCTCTCTCTCAAATAAATAAATAAAATCTTAAAGAAAAAAAGAAAAGAAGGGGGAGAAAGCAGCATAGGAAAAGCACCAACAGAAAACACAAAATAAGGTCATAGGACTAAATTCAAATATATCAGGTATTAAAATAAAAATAAATGGATTAAACCTCATTGATTAAAAAACAGATGATCAGACTACAGAAACTATTTTCCAAATATATATTACTTAAATCATACTTAAAACAAAAAGACATAGAGAGAAGAGAAATGTGGAAATATAGAAAAATATATACCAAGCAAATACTAACCAAAAGCAACCTGAGCATGCTATATTGATATCAGACAAATAGATTGTAAGGCAAAGGCACTATGGAAAAGAAAAATGATTACAATTCATTCAGGTGATGTAATAGTTCTAAGTTTGCTGCATACAAATAACCTTAAAATAGATAAAGCACAATTGCTAGAGCTACAAGGAGAAATTGACAAATTGAAAGACTTAAAGACACATCTCTTAGAGATTAATAGATTAAGCAAGGAATATAAACAAGAAATTAGAAGACTTGTATAGAAATAATGAAAAAAACCTGCTTTATTAAACAAACTCAGAATCCTGAACCCAATAGATTTTTTTAAGTACACATTGTTCATCTACAAAAATTGACTGCTTGGGCTATAAAACAAGTCTTAAAAATTTCAAAGGACTGAAACCATTACAGGCCATCTTCACTAATGACAATGCTATCAAGCTAGAAATCTACCTTCTTTTCCTTCTGTTTTTTTTTCTTTTAATTTTATTAAGTTTTAAAAAATTTTAATTCCAGTATAGTTAACATACAGTGTTATATCAGTTTCAGGTGTACAATATAGTGATTCAACAATTCTATACATTACTCAGTGCTCAGCATGATAAATGTACTCTTTAAACCCCATCACCCATTTCACCCAGCCCACACCCACCTCTCCTCTGGCAACCACCAGTTTGTTCTCTATAGTTAAGAGTTTATTTCTTGGTTTCTCTCTCTCTCTCTTTCCTTTGTTTATTTATTTTGGTTTCTAAATTTCACATATGAGTGAAATCATACAGTGTTTGTCTTTTTCTGAATGACTTATATCACTTAGCATTATACTCTCTAGCTCCAAATATGTTGTTGCAAATGGCAAGATTTCAAAAGCAATTTTTATTGTGTTTGGTATTTATGGCTTTAAATGCTTATACGACAGAATGTTAAGTTAGAAATTGGGACTAAAGCCTCAAAGATGACAGAGATCAGATATCAATGTGAGCTGTGAAACAGACTCTTCTGGATGGAAATTTAAAGTAGATATCTAAAAATCTGTGAAAAAAACTTACCAATATTGAGGTATAAAATGGTCAGATTTGGGAAACTGGCAAGGATGTTTTGAGAGAATTTATTTGGCTTTTACATGCTGAGTTACCACTCCCCAAAGTGAAGGTGGTGCCTCCCTTTCACATTAATCTAATTAGAGGTGCTTCAGTGGGGCCACTTGGAGAGCTTAGTATATAGCTGGACAGTTTGGAGGATACCAAGGCTTGGAGCAAAAGGCACTGGCCTGAGTTGTCAGGGCAGAGAAAGTGCATAGACCAGCTATACTTTGCTAAGGTCAAAGGTGCTTTGTGACCCAGGTGAAGGGGAGTGGAGAGAGAACCAGCATGCAGCCATTTTTTTAAAAAGATTGATTGATTTTTAATTTTTTACTTATTCTATTTAATTAACATATAGTTTATTATTAGTTTCAGGGGTATACTTTAGTGATTCATCAGTTGCATGTAACACCCAGTGCTCATTACATCAAGTGCCTTCCTTAATGCCTATCACCCAGTTACCTCATTCACCCACCCACCTCCTCTCCAGCAACCCTCAGTTTGTTTCTTATAGTTGAGTCTTTTATAGTTTGCCTCCTGTTTTCATCTTACTTTATTTTTCCTTCCCTTCCCCTATATTCATCTGTTTTGTTTCTTAAATTCCACAAATTAGTGATATCATATGGTATTTGTCTTTCTCTGAATGACATATTTCATTTAGAATATTTCCCTCTAGTTCCATCCATGTCATTGCAAATGGCAAGATTTCATTCTTACTGATGGCTGAGTAATATTCCATTGTGTATATATACCACATCTTCTTTATCTATTCATCTGCTGATGGACATCTGGGCTCTTTCCATAGTTTGGCTATTGTGGACATTGCTGCTATAGACATTGGGATGTGTGTGCCCCTTCAAACCACTATGTTTGTATCTGTGTATAAATGCCTAGTAGTGCAATTGCTGGGTTATAGGGTAGTTCTATTTTTACCTTTTTGAGGAAACTCCATACTGTTTTCCAGAGTGGCTGCACCAGCTTGCATTACCACCAACAGTGTAAGAGGGTTCCCCTATCTCCACATCCTTGCCAACATCTGTTGTTTCCTGAGTTGTTAATTTTAGCCATTCTGACTGGTGTGAGGTGGTATCTCATTGTGGTTTTGATTTGTATTTCCCTCATGCCAAGTGATATGGCACATTTTTCCATGTGTCTATTGGCCATTTCTATATCTTCTTTGGAGAAATGTCTGTGCATGTCTTCTGACCATTTCTTGATTGGATTCTTTGTTTTTTTTCGGTGTTGAGTTTGATAACATCTTTATAGATTTTGGATACTAGCCCTTTATCTGATATGTCATTTGCAAATATCTTCTCCCATTCCGTGGGTTGCCTTTTAGTTTTGTTGACTGTTTCCTTTGCTGTGCAGAGGCTTTTTATCTTGATGAAGTCCCAATAGTTTATTTTTGCTTTTGTTTCCCTTGCCTTTGGAGAAGTGTCTATCAAGAATTTGTTGCAGCCAAGGTCAAAGAGGTTGCTGCCTGTGTTCTTTTCTAGGATTTTGATGGATTCCTGTCTCACATTTAGGTCTTTCACCCAATTTGAGTTTACTTTTGTGTGTGGTGTAAGAAAGTTGTCCAGTTTTATTCTTCTGCATGAGGCTGTCAAGTTTTCCGACACCACTTGTTGAAAAGACTGTCTTTTTTGTATTGGATAATCTTTCCTGCTTTGTTAAAGATTAGTTGACCATAGAGTTGAGGGTCCATTTCTGGGTTCTCTATTCTGTTCCATTGATCTATGTGTCTGTTTTTGTGCCAATACTACACTGTCTTGATGATTACAGCTCTGTAATACAGTTTGAAGTCTGAAATTGTAGCAGGGAGAGGCAAGATGAGAGAAGAGTAGGGGACCTCTTTTCATCTGGTTCCTTGAATTTAGCTAGATAACTATCAAATCATTCTGAACACCCATGAATTCAACCTGAGATATAAGGAAAGAATATCTGGAACTCTACAAGTAGAAAAGGGATCACTTTTTGCAAGGTAGGACATGTGGAGAAGTGATTCTGAGGGATATATCAGAAGATAAATGGCACAGGGAGGTAGCCTCAGTAAGCCGGCTACTGGAAAGTGATATAGCCCTGGAGGGCAAAATAGGAAACCTTAGAAATCTGCTCCAGTGAGAGACATCCCTTCCTGAAAGGTGCTCAGATAGAGAAAAGGGGCAGAATTCTAGGTGGGACAGTGTGGTCTCAGGATCCCTGGAGTCACAGAAAGAATGGGGGTGCCTGAGCCAGTAAAGTTCCCAGACGTTGGAGCGGGGTAGCTGGTTATGGTCAGTGAGCTTGGGAGGGTGCTCTCAGCTCAGTTTGCCATAAACAATGAGCTGTGGCCTGATCCGGTGACTGCTTTCAGCATAGGGGTGCTGCAAAGACCTGAATATGGGACCCTCCACCTTCCCTTGGGAGGGGCAGAGCTGGTGTGTGTTCACGATAGGATGACCACTCTCCATGCCAGAGTCCTACAAAGTGCAGTAGTGGGGGACCCTCAGCCTTCCCCTGGGAGTGGGCACACACCTCAGAAGCCTGCAGAGTTTGGCACACACAAAAATTAAGACCATTTATCCCTGAGGATTTATTGAAGAGTGGGGACCACGAACTTTCACCTCTGGGGCTGGAGATCGGGGTACAGCCATTTTTGTTTTGATCCTCTAAAAGGCAGGGAAAGCCTTCAGAGAACAAAAGCCACACAGAGCAACCAAAACAACTTACACTGAACCTGGCCCCCTGGCAAGGGGCAGTGAAACTTTGCCCAGGCAAAGACACCTGAGAATCAGGACAGACAGAAACTGAAAGAATGTGTGACCACCAAGCCAGCCCTCAAGAAATAGTAAGGGGGATCCTTTCAGCGAAGAGAGAGCCCAAGAGTAACATAGACCAGAAAGAAACAGAGACAATCTACAGAAACAGGGACGTTATAGGTAATACAATGGCACTAAATTCATATCTTTCAAAAGTTACTCTGAATATAAATGGGCTAAATATTCCAATCAAAAGAAACAGGGGACTAGATTGGATAAAAAAAGCAAGACACATACATATGTTGTCTACAGAGACTCATTTTAGACCTGAAGACACCTCCAGACTGAAAGTGAGGGGGTGGAGAAACATTTATCATGCTAATGGACCTCAAAAGAAAGGTGGGAGCAATCCTCATATCAAGCAAATAGATTTTAAACCAAAGACTGTAGTAAGAGATGAAAAAGGACACTATATCATACTTAAGGGGTCTACCCAACAAGAAGATCTAACAATTATAAATATTTATGCTCTTATTTGGGGAGCAGCCAATTATATCAACCAGTTAATTACCAAATTAAAGAAACACATTGATAATAATTCAGTAATAGTAGGGGACTTCAACACCCCACTTGCAGCAGTGCACAGATCATCTAAGCAGAAGATCAACAAGGAAACAAGGGCTTTGAATGATACATCGGACCAGATGGACTTAAAAGATATATACAGAGAACTCCATTCTAAAGCAACAGAATACACATTCTCCTCAAGTGTCTAGCAAGAATTTGCTGCAGCCAAGGTCGAAGAGGTTGCTGCCTGTGTTCTCCTCTAGGATCTTGATGGATTCCTGTCTCACATTTAGGTCTTTCATTCATTTTGAATTTATCTTTGTGTATGGTGTAAGAAAAAAGTCCAGTTCCATTCTTCTACATGTGGCTGTCCAATTTTTCCAACACCATTTGTTGAAGAGACTGTCTTTTTTCCATTGGATAGTCTTTCCTGCTTTGTCAATGATTAGTTGACCATAGAGTTGAGGGTCCATTTCTGGGTTCTCTATTCTGTTCCATTGATCTATGTGTCTGTTTTTGTGACAGTACAATACTGTTTGATGATTACAGCTTTGTAATAGAGCTTGAAGTCTGACATTGTGATGCCACCAGATTTGGTTTTCTTTTTCAACATTCCTCTGGCTATTCTGGGTCTTTTCTGTTTCCATACAAATTTTAGGATTACTTGTTCCAGCTCTGTGAAAAATGTCAATGGTATCTCAATAGGGATTGCATTGAATGTGTAGATTGCTCTTTAAAAAAATTGGGGTTTATGGGGCGCCTGGGTAGCTCAGTTGGTTAAGTGTCTGCCTTCGGCTCAGATAATGATCTCAGGGTCTTGGGATCGAGCCCCACATCGGTCTCCCTACTCAGTGGGGAGCCCGCTTCTCCCTCTCCCCCTGCTCATGTGCTCTCTCTCTCTCTCTCTCACTCTTTCTCTCAAATAAATAAATAAAATCTTAAAAACAAATTGGGGTCTTTTCTCTTTTCTTTTGGATAAGTCTGGCTAGAGGTTTATTGATCTTATTAATTCTTTCAAACAACCAGCTTCCAGTTTTGTTGATCTGTTCTACTGTTCTTATAGCTTCTATTTCATTGATTTCTGCTCTAATCTTTATTATTTCTCTTTTCCTGCTTGGTTTAGACTTTATTTGCTGTTCTTTCTCCAGATCCTTTAGGCGTAAGGTTAGCTTGTGCATCTATAAAGATGTTATCAATCTCAACACCGAAAAAACAAAGAATCCAGTCAAGAAGACACGAACAGATATTTCTCCAAGGAAGACATAGAAATGGCCAATAGACACATGAAAAAATGCTCCATATCACTTGGCATGAGGGAAATACAAATCAAAACCACAATGAGATACCACCTCACACCAGTCAGAATGGCTTAAATTAACAAGTCAGGAAATGACAGATGTTGGCGAGGATGTGGAGAAAGGGGAACCTTCCTACACTGTTGGTGTGAATGCAAACTGGTGCATCCACTCTTGAAAACAGTATGGACATCCCTCAAAAAGTTAAAAGTAAAGGTACCCTATGACCCAGCAATTGCACTACTAGGTATTTACCCCAAATATACAAATGTATTGATCCGAAGGGGCACCTGCACCCCAATGTTCATAGCCGCAATGTTCACAATAGCCAAACTGTGGGAAGAGCCGAGATGTCCATTGACAGATGAATGGATAAAGAAGATATGGTATATATATATGCAATGGAATATTACTCAACCATCAGAAAGGATGAATATCTAGCATTTACATTTAGATTTTTGATTATTGATTCAATTCCTTTGCTGGTAAATGGTCTGTTCAGGTTTTCTATTTCTTCCTTTTTCAGTTTTGGAAGTTTATATGTTTCTAGGAATTTAGCCATTTCTTCCACATTGTCTAATTTGCTCATATATGAAATTGACTCAAAGTATTCTCTCTTTTTTAAAGATTTTATTTATTTATTTGACAGAGAGAGACACAGCGAGAGAGGGAACACAAGTCGGAGGAGTGGGAGAGGGAGAAGCAGGCTTCCCACTGAGCAGGGAGCCCGATGTGGAGCTCAATCCCAGGACCCTGGGTTCATGACCTGAGCCAAAGGCAGAATGGCTACTCCAGCTTTCTTTTGATGTCCATTAGCATTATAAATGGCTCTCCACCCCCTCACTTTCAACCTAGACGTGTCTTTGGGTCTCTAATGAGTCTCTTGTAAGCAGCATATCGATGGGTCTTTTTTTTTTTTTATATCCATTCAGTTACCTTATGTCATTTGATTGGTGCATTTAGTCCATTTATATTCAGAGTAATTATTGAAAGATATGAATTTCTTGCCATTGTATTACCTGTAATGTCACTGTTCCTGTAGATCATCTCTGTTCCTTTCTAGTTTTTGTTAATTTTGGTCTCTCTTTCCCATTCAAAGTGTCCCCTTCAATATTTCTTGCAGGGCTGGTTTTGTGTTCACAAATTCCTTTAGTTTTTGTTTGTGAAATTCTTTATCTCTCCTTCCATTCTGAATGACAGCCTTGCTGGATAAAGTATCCTTGGGTGAATATTTTCCCCATTTAGCACATTGAATATATCATGGCAGTCTTTCTTAACTGCCAGGTCTCTGTAGACAGGTCTCCTGCCAGCCTTATGTTTTTACCCTTGTAGTTTAAGGACCTCTTGTCCCAAGCTGCTTTCAGGATTTTCTACCTTTTAAATTTGCAAGTTTTACTATAATACGTTGAGGTGTGACCTATTTTTGTTGATTTTGAGGGCAGTTCTCTGTGCCTCTTGTACTTGAATACCTGTTTTTCCCCCATATTAGGGAAGTTCTCAAAACTCCAAATTTTAGGTACTCCCACAGCATGGACCCATGCTCTTCTTCTAGGAGAGGGTGTTGCCATGCTTTTGCTTTTTGTTTGTACCATCTCAAGAAAAGAATCTCACGACCTGCAGTTGTTTGCAATTTATAGCTACACAAAGGAGAAAACTGGTACCTAGACTCACTGTTCTTAGTCACTTCTATGCTCCTATGCCTGGTTACTCTGCCACACTTAGGACCACCCATTCTTCTCACCACCCCAGGGATCCTCAGAACATGCTGTCACACCTAAGATTCCCTCCTGCTTCACCACCTGAGCACCTTTAATTCAGGCACATCCCCCACTGTAGCAGACTTCTAAAAGTTCTGATTTTGCACTCCTTTGCTTATAATACTTTGCAGTAGCCTCCGTAAGCTGGGGCTCCTTCCCTTCTGCCTTATCCTCACCTATATCACACCAATTTCAAGTCTCCACACCTCCTACCTTCCAAACAGTAGTCACTTTTCTACTTGCTGACTTGCAGCATTTGTTTTCTCAGATCTCCAATTGATTTCTTGGGTGTTCAGAATGATTTGATAACCATCTAGTTGTATTCAAGGGATGAGACAAACTTAGGGTCCCCCTACTCCTCTGTCATCTTCTATTTATTTATTTGAGAGGGGGGAGAGAGAGAGAGAATCTCAAGCAGACTCCCTGCTGAGCATGGAGCCTGGCATGGGGCTCAATCTCATGACCCTAAGATCATGACCTCAGCTAAAATCAACAGTTGGATGCTCAATGAACTGAGCCACCCAGGTTCCCCTGGAGCCATTTTAAATCCTACCCTGATCTCGTCCTTCTCAGTGGTCTCCCTGTTTCTATTTTTCCTTCACTTGTTCTGTCCAGCCTCAACAGAGCAGTCACATTAATCTTTTGAAATGTAAGTCATTACTCTGTATAAAATAGCTCCCGGTAAAAAGGCCAGGAAGAGCCAATGTCCCCAAGGTTCCTATAAAACTGTATTTGAACCTGGGAGGTGGCACAGGGCTATTATTATGATGCTTTAAACTGCATACATAAGTTTTATAAACCCTCTTACATTGATGGTAGTTTACATAATTTACAAAGAAAATTCATCTACACTGGTTTAAATGCAGGAATGCAAATTTAGTTTGATATTAGAAAACCAGCTAATATAATTTACCACATAAAGAGATCAAAGGAAAATAAATCACATGATCATCTAATAACTGCTGCATAAATAGTTAATACAACTCAACACTTGTTTATAATTTTAAAAAAATTTAATGTGCAAACTAAGAACAAAGGGGACCCTACTTAATCTGATAAAAGATATCTTAAAAATTCTTTCTAAAATATACAGTTAAGGGTAAAATGTGAGAATAATGAAAGATACCTGTTTTCTTTACTTACATTCACTGTTGTCCTGGACATGTCAGCTGGGATAGATGGTATAATGGCAAGAAAACCCTAATGGTTACTAATGTGAACTGAGCACCAGGTGGCTAGAATTCAAATATCCTCTGACCTTTCCTAGCTTTGTGGCCTTAGGCAAGTTATTTAACCTTTCCATTATCAGTTTTTTCTACTTAAAAATATGGGAATTATAGAACCTATTGCATAAGGATCTTGTGAAATTTAAAATGTATATAAAGTATCTAGAGCCATGCCTGGCACATGTTATATGTTGTGCATAAGTGTAGTCATTATTATTATTATTTAAAAGCCCCCAAAGAACCTACAAATTATTGGAATTAATAGGCAAGTTAAGCAAGGCTTCTGGATAAAAGATTCATATTCAAAAATAAAAATTGTATGTATATATACAAGCAGCAAAGTTACAAAATGTAGTTTTAAAAAAGATACTATTTGTAATAAACAGCAAAAATAAGAAACAGGTGATGGGGTTTATGGAGTGCACTTGTGATGAGCACTGGGTTTTGTATGTAAGTGTTGAATCACTAAATTGTACACCTGAAACTAATATTACACTGTATGTTATATAACTGGAATTTAAATAAAAACCATTAAAAAAGAAATTCTTCTAAGGAAATCTAACAAAAACACTGACTAACCCTTATAGAAAAATTATAAAATGTTATTTATAGATACTGAAGGAAGATTTAAATTAATGGACCTGCATATCATATTCATGGATTTGAAAATTAATTGTTCTAAAGCTGATATCAGCCCCTAAGTTGAACTGTAGATTCAGCATACTTCCAATGAAAATCTCAATAGGATTTTTTTGTGGAAATTGACAAGCTGATTCTAAAATTTATATGTCAGAGTCAAGGACTTATAATAGCCAAGCCATTAGCTGATGGTGATGGTGGTGGAGGGCTGGAAAGTATGGATTGCCTAACCAGATATTAGACTACTTATAATACTTGGTAATTAAAAGCATAATATTAGACTGGTGGGCAGAATAGAGACCCTTGAAACTGATCTGTGCAGATATGGAAGCTTGGTAGATACTAGTGTTACCATTGCAGGTCACTGGGGATAAAGGTGGGACCGACTATTCAGTAAAAGACATTGAGACAATTGGTAATCCAAATAAAGGAGCAATTAAATAAGAATCCCTGTGTCACACTAAAAACAGAAATCAAATCCAGGTGGATTAAAGACTGTGAAATGTGAAAAGAAAAACTAAATATTTTAGAAGATTTTCTTTATGACTCAGCATGGGATAGGACTTCTTCAACCCATTCTTCCTGGAATCTTCTCTATCTCAGTAATAGCAATTCCATCTTCCTAGTTTTTCAGGTCAAAAACTTTGAAATCAATTCCTTTTTCACACACCCCAGATCCGTTTATTATAGCATATTCTGTTTGCTCTGTCTTACACTACCCAGAATCCTACTACATTAGGATTACACTTTCACCACTACCTCCCTCTAGGACATCTAGAGTTGTGTAGTACACCAGCTCTGCTCCCTAGACCAAGCCAATAACATCTTTTTCACCTGAATTTTTGCAGTTGACTCCTCACTCTTCTCCATATTTTTGCTCCAGCCTCCCTGCAACTATTCTCAACATGGCAACTGGAATGATCCTTTAACATAAGTCAAACAATGCTGTTCTCCTGCTTGAGACCCTCCCTTGTCTTCCTATCTCATTAAGAGAAAAGACCTTCAAGTGGCCTTCCTCACCTAGCCTGTTTCCTCTCTGATTTCCTCTCCTTCACTCCTGTTCAACCACCAGAGCCTCACCAACCTGTAACAGCAAGCACAAAGGCTGATGGGGTGGGTGGAAATAAAAAGGATGCACAGGAGAGGCATACTGATCTAAAAGATTTTTATCTGGGTTTATTTTTGCTTTTGTATCCTTTGTCTCAGGAGACATATCTATACATATGTTGCTAAGACTAATTCCAAGAGATTACTGCTCATGTTTTTTAGGAGTTTATCATTGCAGGCCTCATGTGTATGTCTTTAACGTATTTCGAGTTTATTTTTGTGTACGGTGTAAGAAAGTGGTCTGTTTCTATTCTTCTGTATGTAGCTGTCCCCTTTTCCCAACACCATTTATTGAAGACATTGTCTTTTCCCCAGTTTATGTTCTTGCTCTTTTATTGTAGGTTAATTGGCCATGTAAGTGTGGGTTTACTTCTAGGCCCTCTATCCTGTTTCATTGATCTCTGTGTCTTTTTCTGTCCTCAAACCATACTGTTTTGATTACTACAGCTTTGTAGTTTATATTGAAATCTGTAGTTTATATTGAAATCGTGATACCTCCAGCTTTGTTCTTTATTCTCAAGATTGCTTTTGTTATTCAGGATCTTTTGTGGTTCCATGCAAATTTTAGGATCATTTATTCTAGTTCTGTGAAAAACTACTGGTGTTTTTATAGGGACGGAATTAAATCTGTAGATTGCTTTGGGTAGTATGGACATTTTAACAATGTTAATTCTTCCTATCCATGAGCATGGTATACCTTTTCATTTGTGTTGCTTTCAATTTTATTCATCAATATTTTATAGTTTTCAGAGGATAGGTCTTTCACATCCTTGGTTAAATTTATCCTTAGATATTTTATTATTTTTGGTGCAAATGTAACTGGGATTATTTTCTTAATTTCTCTTTCTGTTACTTTGTTATTAGTGTATAGAAACACAACAGATTTCTATATATTAATTTTGTATCCTGAAATTTTACTGAATTCATGTATTAGTTCTAATAGTTTTTTTTTTGGTGGAATCATTAGAGCTTTGTATATATAGTATCATGTCATCTGTAAATAATGACAGGTCACTTCTTCCCTACCAATTTGAATGCCTTCCATTTCTTTTTCTTGTCTGATTACTGTGCCTAGGATGTCCAATACTATGTCGAATAAAAGTGGTGAGAGTGGATCCTTGTCTTGTTCCTTATCTTAGAGGAAAAGCGGTCAGTTTTTCACCATTGAGTATGATGTTAGCTCTGTGTGTGTGTGTGTGTCACACCTGGCCTTTATAATGTATGTGTGTTTTATTAATTATGTATGTTTCCTCTAAACTCACTTTCCTGAGTTTTTTATCATGACCAAATGTTGAATTTTATTGAATGTTTTTTCTATGTCTATTGAGATAATCATATGATTTTCTTTTTGGGGGGGTTCCTTTTTTTATTTAAATTCAATTAATTAATATATAGTGTATTATTAGTTTCAGAGGTAGAGTTCAGTGATTCATCAGTTGCATAGAACACCCAGTGCTCATTCCATCATGTGCCCTCCTTCATGTCCATCACCCAGTTACCCCATCCCCCCACCTCCCCTCCAGCAACCCTCAGTTTCTTTCCTATGCTTAAGAGACTCCTATGGTTTGTCTCCTTCTCTGATTTCATCTTGTTTTATTCTTCCCAGGTTTGTTTGTTTTTTACTAACCAGAATCATGCTGTATGTATTGTTCTTTGATGTGCTTGTTGGTGATGTTCTCAGCCTAGCACAGTCCTTTTATCCATTCTATAGTCTACAGAAATAGTGTCACTATTTGGGTTGCTTCATTCTGCTGTTACAGTTATGCCCACTTTTGTGCACAAACTTGAGCACAGGGGTTGGAATTTAGAATTTGAGGGGAAGATTGCCAGTTTGAGCCCTTGGCAATCTGAGGTGAAGGCGTGTTGACTTGGCATTGAGCAGGTGGCAGGCCATGCATGCTGACTCAGGCAGGAGGGCAGCTGGACTGTGAATTTGGGACCCACAGGCCGATGGCATCATGTGTGACAGGGACGTGGCTTGTTTTGCTTTTAACTTTTGTTTTTCTGGGAAACTCAATCTCTCCTTCTATTTCTAAATAGAAAGCCTTGCTGGATAGAGTATTCTTGGCTATAGATTTTTTCCCTTTAGCAGTTGGAATTGATCATGCCACTCTCTTCTGGCCTGCAGAGTTTCTGCTGAAAACCCCACTGATAGTCATATGGGGTTTCCCTTGTATGTCACTGCTTTCCTTTTTCTTGCTGCTTTTAAAATTCTCTCTTTATCACTACTTTTGGGCATCTTATTTACTTTGTGTCTTGGTGCAGACCTCTTTGGGTTGGTTTTGTTGGGGGTTCTCTGTGCCTCAATCATATGATTTTCATCCTTCCCTTTGTTAATGTGATTTGTGGATGTTGAACTATCCTTGCATTGCTGAAATAAATCCCACTTGATCATTGCAAGTGATCCTTTTAATGTATTGTTGAATTCAGTTTGCTATTATTTTGGGGGAGATATTTGCATCAATGTTCATCAGGGATATTGTCCTGCAGTTTTCTTTTTTGTAGTATCTTTGTCGGTTTTTGGTGTCAGGGTAATGTTGGTCTCAGAATCAGCTTGGAAACTTTCCTTTCTCTTTTATTTTATGGAATAATTTGAGATAAATAGGTTTTAACTCTTCTTTAAATGTTTGGTAGAATTCATCTGTGAAACTATATGGTGTTGGACTTTTGCTTGTTGGGAGGTTTTGGATTACCAATTCAATTTTGTTACACTAATCAGTCTGTTTAAATTTTCTATTTCTTCCTGATTCAGTTTTCAAAGATTACATGTTTCTAGGCATTTATCCATTTCTTCCAGGTTGTCTAATTGGTTGGCATAATATTTTTCACAGTAGTCCCTTGTAATCCTTTATACCTCTGCGGCATCATCTGTTCTCTTTTGTTTCTGATTTTGAGTCCTCTCCTTTTTTCTTAATGAGTCTGACTCAAAGTTTATCAATTTTCAAAAAACTAGCTTTGGTTTCATTGATCTTTTCTATTCTTTTGAGTTTCTATTTTATTTATTTTTGCCCTGATTTTTATTACTTTTTTCTTCCTACTAACTTCGGTTTTTTTTGTTCTTTCTCCATCACCTTTGGTGTAAGGTTAGATTGTTTATTTGAGATTTTTCTTGTCTCTTGAGGTAAGCCTGTATCACTGTAAACTCCCCTCTTAAAACTGCTTTTGCTGCCTCAAAAAGATTTTAGATCATTGTGTTTTCATTTGTTTCCATGTGTTTTTTTATTTCCTTTTTGATTTATTATTTAACCCATTCTTGTTTAGTAATACGTTGTTTAACCTCCATATATTTGTGAGTTTTTTCCAGTTTATTTCTTGTAATTCATTTCTAGTCTCATACAGTTGTGGTTGGAAAAAATACTTGGTATGACTAATCTTCTCAGATTTATTGAGATTTGTTTTGTGTCTTACCATGTGATCTACCCTGGAAAGTGTTCCATGTGCACTTTAAAAGAATGTGTATTCTGCTGTTTTAGAATGGAATGTTCTGTATATATCTGTTAAGTCAATCTGGTCTAATGTATCATTCAAAACCACTGTCTTCTTTTTTATTTTCTGTTCCATTGATGTTAATGAGGTGTTAATGTTCCCTACTATCATTGTGTTACTGTCAATTTCTCCCTTTATCTGTTACTATTTGCTTTATGTATTTAGGTTCTCCTATGTTGGATGCACAGATATGTACAATTATATCTTTTTGTTGGATTGATCAATTTATCATTATGTAATGCCTTTCTTTGTCTCTTGTTAGAGTCTTGTTTTAAAGTCTATTTTGTCTAAAACACTGATGAAAGAAATTTAAGATGGCACAAACAAATGGAAACATATTCTGTTTTCATGGATCAAAAAAATAATATTGTTAAAATGTTGATATTACACAAAGCAATCTATAGATTCAATGCAATCCCTATCAAAATACTATCAGAAATTTTCACAGAACTAGAACAAATAATACTAAATTTGTACGGAACCACAAAAACAAAAAAAAACCCAAAGAAATCCTGAATAGCCAAAACAATCGATAGGGAAGAAAAAAGCTTTTTCTCCTTTTTTCCCTTGCTTTCTTCTGTTGTGATTGATAACTTTCTTTAACATTATGCTTGGATTTTTTAATTTTCATTTTTGTATATCTATTAAAAATTTTTGGTTTGTGGTTACCATGAGGTTCTATATATCATACTAAATATATAGTAGTCTATATACATTGATCATCATTTAAATTCAAAGATATTCTAATCATACTACATTTTTACTTCCCCCAATGTTTGTTTATATAATGTCATATTTAATTTTTTTAAATTTTTTAAGCCCCTTAATAAAGTTTAGATATAATTGAATTGAATTTGCTACTTTTGTCTTTTAACCTTGATACTAGTTTTACAAGTGACTGATCTACTACTTTTATTGTATGTTTGCTTTTATTTGTGAATTTTTCATCTATTTATCTTACTTCTAATTATGACTTTTTCTTTTCTGCTTAAAAAGTCCATTTAACATTTCTTGTAGGACCGAATTATTGGTGATTAACTCCTTTAACTTTTGTTTGTGTGGGACATTATCTCTCCTTCAATTCTGAATGATAACCTTGTCTGGTAAAGTGTTCTTGGTTGTAGTTTATTTCCTATCAACATTTTATAAATATATCATGCCATTTTCTTGTGACCTGCAAGATTTCTGCTGAAAAATCAGCTGATAGCCTCATAGGGTTTCTCTTGTATGTACCTATTTGCTTTTGCTACTTTTAAGATTCTCTCTTTATCTTTTCTTTTTGCCATTTTAACTATTATATGTCTTGGTGTGGACCTGCTTGGGTTTATTTTGTTTGGTGCTTTCTATGCTTCCTGGACCTGGGTGTCTTTTTCCTCCCCCAAGATAGGGAAGTTTTCAGCTATTATTTCTTCAAATATTTTTTCTATCCCTTTATTTCACACTCCTCCTATTGGAACCCTTATAATGCAAATATTAGTATGCTTGATGTTGTACAAGAGATTCCTTAACCTATTCTCCTTTTGAAACCTTTTATTTTTCCTTTTGCTGTTCAGCTTTGGTACTTTGTGATACCATGTCTTCCAGGTCACTGATCAGTTCTGCTTCCTCTAATCTGCTGTTGATGACATCTAGTACATTTTTCATTGGAGTTATTATATTCCTCCACTCTGGTTCCTTTTTATATTTTTTATATCTTTTTTGGAGCTCTCATTGAGTTCATCCTCTCTTCTTTCAAGCCTGATGAGCATCATTATGACCATTACCTTTAAGTCTTTGTCATGTAGATTGCTTATCTCTCTTTCATTCAGTTTTATTTCTGATGTTTTCTCTTATTCTTTCATTTGGAACATAGTCCTGTGTTTCCTCAATTTCTTTGACTTTCTGTGTTTGTTTCTGTAATTAGATGGAACAGCTATTTCTCCTAGTATTAAAGGAATAGCCTTGTGTAGGACTATCTCCTGTGTAGACTATTTAAGTCTGGTGGCTTTGGCTGTTTGGCTGGATGTGTATTGGGTGCAGGGTGGGCTTCCTGGGGCACTCAGCACTGAAACTGACCTGGTGGCATAGCTGATGCTGAAGTAGGCATAGGCCAGGGGTTCTTGGGGCACTCTACACAAATGGTGCCCTTTCAGGATAGCTGAAAGGAAAGTGGCACAGGCAGGAGTTCTCTGAACATTCCATGCAGCAGTACATCTTGGTGGCACAGCTGGCAGTGAAGGGGTGAAGAAGCTTTTTCTTAAAAGAAATTTCATATATTTTATAACAGGGACAGGATGGTATCAAACTAGAAACATAGACTAAGGATCATGGTATGCTGTAAGAAATCAAACAAAAACAAGTATGAATAAAACAACTTAAGCAATTCAAATACTCTATTGCAGCAATTAAAGTCAGTTCAATGGTTTATGAAAATTATGAGTACATGTTTTCATAAATAAAATTTTTATTTTATTTACTTATGTATTTATTACTTTTATTTGACTATAGTTAGCACAATGTTACATCACTTTCACTTGTGCAACATAGTGATTTAAGTTCTTTATATGTTATGCTATGCTCCCCACAAGTGTAGCTAACATCTGTCACCATACAACACTATTACGATATTATTGACTGTATTTCCTATGCTGTCCCTTTTATTACTGTGACGTATTCATTCTATAACTGAAAGCCTGTATCTTCCACTCCCGTTCACCCATTTTGTCATCCACCCACCACTTTCCCTCTGGAAACCATGTTTGTTCTCTCTATTTTTGGCCTGATTCTGCTTTTTCTTTGTTTATTCATTTGTTTTGTTTTTTAGATTCCACATATGAGTGAAATCATATGGTATTTGTCTTTCTCAGACTTATTTCACTTAGTGTAATGCCCTGTAGGTCCATCCATGTTGTTGCAAATGGCAAGGTCCCATCCTTTTTTATGGCTGTGTAATATTCCTGTGTGTGTGTGTGTGTGTGTGTGTGTGTACACAACTTCTTTGTTAACGATTTGTCTATTGATGGACACAGGTTGCTTCCATATCTTGGCTATTACTAATAGTGCTGCAGTCAACATAAAGGTGCATATATCTTTTCAAAATAGTGTGTTCATTCTCCTTGCTAGATAGCACTTATTATGTGAAAAAAAATTATAAGTACTTTGTAATATTAATTATTTAATATTTGTAAAATTTCTGTGCATTTGGTAGTTATTATATCCATTAAAAGTAAACAGAGGAATACACAGCTATATTAGAAGACCAGTTTAACATGTCTACTAAGTAACAGAGCAAAGTTTATAATCTCTGGGGCATGGCAGAAATGTGGGATTTAAAATCTATTTTATGCTGCCTCATACTCAAAAACTCTATCTTCACTGTACTTAAATATCCATCTTGGAAGAAATTATTGAGATATTGTTTTGGGTTTTTTTTGAGATACTGACAATACCACATGTAAGTTTAAAGTGTATAACCTGATGTTATGATACATGAATATGTTGTGAAATGATTATCACAATAAGATTAGTTAAGAGTTCCAGCTCCTCAGATAATTACCATTTATTTTATTTTTTTAAATTAACATATAATGTATTATTTGTTTCAGGGGTACAGGTCTGTGATTCATCAGTCTTACAAAATTCACAGTGTTCAACATAGCACATATCCTCCCCAGTGTCCATCACCCAGCCACCATATCCCTCCCACCCCCCTCCACTCCAGCAGCCCTGTTTTTTTCCTGAGATTAAGAGTCTCTAATGGATTGTCTCCCTCTCTGATTTCATCTTGTTTCATTTTCCCCTCCATTCCCCTATGATCCTCTGTCTTATTTATCAAATTCCTCATATCTGTCAGATCATATGATAATTGTCTTTCTCTGATTGACTTATTTCGCTTAGCATAATACCCTCTAGTTCCATCCAAATTGTTGCAAATGGCAATATTTCATTTTTTGATGGCTGCATAATATTCCATTGTATATATATATATACCACATTTTCTTTTCCATTCATCTATTGATGGACATCTAGGCTCTTTCCATAGTTTGGCTATTGTGGACATTGCTGCTATAAACATTAGGGTGCATGTGCCCCTTTGGATCAATACATTTGTATCTTTGGGGTAAATACCCAGTAGTGCAATAGCTGGGTCATAGGTTAGCTCTATTTTCAACTTTTTGAGGAATCTTCATACTGTTTTCCAGAGTGGCTGCACCAGCTTGCATTCCCACCAACAATGTAGGAAGGTTCCCTTTTCTCCACATCCTCGCCAACATCTGTCATTTCCTGACTTGTTAAATTTAGCCATTCTGACTGGTATGAGGTGATATCTCATTGAGGTTTTGATTTGTATTTCCCTGATGCTGAGTGATGTTGAGCACTTTTTCATGTGTCTGTTGCTCATTTGGATGTCTTCTTTGGAAAAATGTCTGTTCATGTCTTCTGCCCATTTCTTGATTGGATCATTTGTTCTTTGGTTGTTGAGTTTGACAAGTTCTCTATAGATTTTGGATACTAGCCCTTTATCTGATATGTCATTTGCAAATATCTTCTCTCATTCTGTGGTTTGTCTTTTGGTTTTGTTGACTGTTTCCTTTGCTATGCAAAAGGTTTTTATCTTGATGAAGTCTCAATAGTACATTTTTGCCCTTGTTTCCCTTGCCTTTGGCCATGTGTCTAGGAAGAAGTTGCCGTGGCGGAGGTAGAAGAGGTTGCTGCATGTGTTCTCCTCAAGGATTTTGATGGATGCCTGTCTCACACTTAGGTCTTTCATCCATTTTGAGTCTATTTTTGTGTGTGGTATAAGGAAATGGTCCAGTTTCATTCTTCTGCATGTGGCTGTCCAATATTCCCAACACCATTTGTTGAAGAGACTGTCTTTTTTCCACTGGACATTCTCTCCTGATTTGTTGAAGATTACCATAATGTTGAGGGTCCATTTCTGGGCTCTATATTCTGTTCCACTGATCTATGTGTCTGTTTTTGTGCCAGTACCATACATTCTTGATGATCACAGCTTTGTAATAGAGCTTGAAGTCTGACATTGTGATGCCACCAGCTTTGGTTATCTTTTTCAACATTCCTCTGGCTATTTAGGGTCTTTTCTGGTTCCATACAAATTTTAGGATTATTTGTTCCATTTCTTTGAAAAAAGTGGATGGTATTTTGATAGGGAATGCATTAAATGTGTAGATTGCTCTAGGTAGCATACACATCTTCACAATATTTGTTCTTCCAATCCATGAGCATGGAACGTTTTTCCATTTCTGTTTTTTTTTTCTAAAGATTTTATTATTTATTTGACAGAGAGAGCAAGAGAACACAAGCAAGGGGAGCAGTAGAGGAAGAGTGAGAAGCAGGCTCTCTGCTGAGCAGAGAGCTCAATGTGGGACTCAATCCCGGGACACTGGGATCATGACCTGAACAGAAGGCAGATGTTTAACCAACACAGGTGCCCCGTTTTTCCATTTCTTTGTGTCTTCCTCAATTTCTTTCATGAGTAGTCTATAGTTTTCTGAGTATAGATTCTTTGCCTCTTTGGTTAGATTTGTTCCTAGGTATCTTATGGTTTTGGGTACAATTGTAAATAAGATCGACTCCTTAATTTCTCTTTCTTCTCTCTTGTTTTTGGTGTATAGAAATGCAACAGATTTCTGTGCATTGATTTTATATCCTGCCACTTTACTGAATTCCTGTATGAGTTCTAGCAGTTTTAGGTGGAGCCTTTTGGGTTTTCCACATAAAGTATCATATCATCTGCAAAAAGTGAGAGTTTCACTTCTTTGCTGATTTGGATGCCTTTTATTTCGTTTTGTTGTCTGATTGCTGAGGCTAGGACTTCTAGTAGTATGTTGAATAGCGGTGGTGATAGTGGACATCCATGCCATGTTCCTGACCTTAGGGGAAAAGATCTCAGTTTTTCCCCATTGAGAATGATATTTGCTGTGAGTTTTTCATAGATGGCTTTTATGATATTGAGGTATGTTCCCTCTAACCCTACACTGTGAAGAGTTTTAATCAAGAAAGGATGCTGTACTTTGTCAAATGCTTTTTCTGCATCTTTTGAGGGTATCATATGGTTCTTGTTCTTTCTTTTATTAATGTATTGTATCACATTGATTGATTTGTGGATGTTGAACCAACCTTGCAGCCCAGGAATAAATCCCACTTGGTCGTGGTGAGTAATCCTTTTAATGTACTGTTGGATCCTATTGGCTAGTATTTTGGTGAGAATTTTGGCATCCATGTTCATCAGGGATATTGGTCTGTAATTCTCCTTTCTGATGGGGTCTTTGTCTGGTTTTGGGATCAAGGTAATGGTGGCCTCATAAAATGAGTTTGGAAGTCTTCTTTCCATTTTTATTTTTTGGAACAGTTTCAGACGAATAGGTATTCATTATTCTTTAAGTGTTTGGTAGAATTCCCCTGGGAAGCCATCTGGCCCTAGGCTTTTGTTTGTTGGGAGATTTTTGAGTACTGCTTCAATTTCCTTACTGGTTATGGGTCTGTTCAGGTTTTCTATTTCTTCCTGGTTCAGTTTTGGTAGTTGATACATCTCTAGGAATGCATCCATTTCTCCCAGATTATCGAATTTGCTGGCATATAGTTGCTCATAATATGTTCTTATAATTGTTTGTATTTCTTTGGTGTTGGTTGTGATCTCTCCTGTTTCATTCATGATTTTACTCATTTGGGTCCATTCTCTTTTCTTCTGGATAAGTCTGGCCAGGGGTTTATCAATCTTATTAATTCTCTCAAAGAACGAGCTCCTAGTTTCATTGACCTGTTCAACTGTTCTTTTGGTTTCTATTTCATTGATTTCTGCTCTGATCTTTATTATTTCTCTTCTGCTGGGTTTAGGCTTTATTTGCTATTCTTTCTCCAGCTCCTTTAAGTGTAGGGTTAGGTTGTGTATTTGAGACCTTTCTTGTTTCTTGAGAAAGGCTTGTATTGTATACTTTCCTCTTAGGACTGCCTTTGCTGTATCCCAAAGATTTTGAACAGTTGTGTTTTCATTTTCATTGGTTTCCATGAATTTTTTAATTCTTCTTTAATTTCCTGGTTGACCCATTCTTTCTTTAGTAGTATGCTCTTTAGCCTCCATGTATTTGAGTTCTTTCCGACATTCCTCTTGTGATTGAGTTCTAGTTTCAAAGCATTGTGGTCTGAAAATATGCAGAGAATGATCCCAATCTTTTGGTACAGTTTGAGACCTGATTTGTGACCCAGGATATGATCTATTCTGGAGAATGTTCCATGTGCATTTGAGAAGAATGTATATTCTCTTGCTTTAGAATGGAATGTTCTGAATATATCTGTGAAGTCCATCTGGTCCAGTGCATCATTAAAGCATTTATTTCCTTGTTTATTTTTTGCTTATATGATCTGTCCATTTCAGTGAGGGGGGGGGTGTTAAAGTCCCCTACTATTATTGTATTATAGTCGATGTGTTTCTTTGCTTTTGTTATTAACTGGCTTATATAATTGGCTGCTCCCATGTTAGGTGCATAGATATTTTCAATTGTTAGATCTTCTTGTTGGATAGACCTTTTAAGTATGATATACTGTCCTTCCTCTTCTCTTATTATAGTCTTTAGTTTAAATCTAATTTGTCTGGTGTAAGCAGAGTGGTCTTTAGCTTCCAGGTGTTTCAATTTCTGCCAAATTTTTTCTTGTGATTGGTTTCCAGTTTTAAAGCATTGTGTCTGAGAATATGTGGGGAATAATCTCAATCTTTTGGTATCGGTTGAGACCTGATTTGTGACCCAGTATGTGGTCTATTCTGGAGAAAGTTCCATGTGTGCTTGAGAAGAATGAGTATTCTGTTGTTTTAGGGCAGAATGTTCTGTATATATCTAAGAGGTCCATCTGGTCCAGTGTATCATTCAAAGCTCTTGTTTCCTTGTTGATTTTCTGCTTAGATGATCTGTCCATTGTTGAGAGTGGAGTATTGAGGTCTTCTACAATTAACGTATTGTTATCAGTATGACTCTTTATTTTGGTTAACAGTTGGCTTATGTAGTTGGCTGCTCCCAAGTTGGGGGCATAGATATTTACAATTGTTAGATCTTCTTGTTGGATAGACCCTTTAAGAATGATATAGTGTGGGGCGCCTGGGTGGCTCAGTCGTTAAGCATCTGCCTTCAGCTCAGGTCATGATCCCAGAGTCCTGGGATCGAGCCCCACATCAGGCTCCACTCCTCAGGAAGCCTGCTTTCCCTCTCCCACTCCCCCTGCTTGTGTTCCCTCTCTCGCTGTGTCTCTCTCTGTCAAATAAATAAAATCTTAAAAAAAAAAATGATATAATGTCCTTCTGTATCTCTAACTGCAGACTTCAGTTTAAAATCTAATTTGTCTGATATAAGAATTGCTACCCCAGCTTTCTTTTGAGGTCTGCTCACGTGGAAGATGGATCTCCACACTTTCAGTGTGGATGTATCTCTAGGTTCAAAATGAGTCTCTTGTAGACAGCATATGGATGGGTCCTGTCTTTTTATCCAATCTGCAACCCTGTGCCGTTTTATGGGAGCATTTATGCCATTCACGTTGAGAGTGATTATTGAAAGATATGAATTAATTGTCATCATGTTTCCTGTGAAGATGTTGTTTTTATAGATTGTCCCTGTAACTTTCTATTGTATATCACTCTTTGGGTCTTTCTCCTTTTATAGAACCCCCCTTAATATTTCTTGCAGGCCAGCTTAGTGGTCACATATTCTTTCAATTTCTGCCGGTCTTGGAAGCTCTGCATCTCTCCATCCATTCTAAATGACAGCCTTGCTGGATAAAGTATTCTTGGTTGCATGTTCTTCTCGCTTAGTACCCTGAGTATGTCTTGCCAGGCCTTTCTGGCTTGCCAGGTCTCTGTGGATAGGTCTGACGTTATTCTGATGTTCCTCCCTCTGTACGTAAGGAATCTCTTCCCCTTAACTGCCCTTAAGATGGTTTCTTTGGTTCTAAGATTTGTGAGTTTTTCTATTACATGTCGGGGTGTTGGCCTGTTTTCCTTGATCTTGAGAGGGGTCCTCTCTGCCTCTAGGACATGAATGTTTGTTTGATTCCCCAGATTAGGGGGGTTCTCAGCTACGATTTGCTCAAATACATCTTCTAGTCCTCTCTCTCTCCACCCCCTCCGGGATTCCAATTATTCTGACATTGGAACGCTTCATGGTGTCACTTATTTCTCTGATTCTATTTTCATGGATTCTGAGTTGTTTTTCCCTGGCCTCCTCTTTTCCCTTTTTATCTATTAAATTGTCTTCCAGGTCACTGATTCGTTCTTCTGCCTCGCTTACCCTAGCTGTTAGATTATCTAGATTGGACTGGATCTCATTGATAGCATTTTTAAGTTCTGCCAATTCAGCTTTCATTTCTGCCCTTAGAGACTCTATGTTGCCCTTAATTGATTTCTCCATTCTAGCTATTGTCTTCACAATTGATAGCCTGAATTCCATCTCCGACATATTGGTTGTATCTGCATCCATTTGTAAATCTGCAGCAAAAGTCATAATCTCTGAGTCTTTCCTATTTTGGGGGCTCCTCCTCTTAGTCATTCTGTTGATGAGTGGTTGAGGGAATGTATAGAGTCCAAATTATTGACCAGAACCCAAGCAAGATGCACCTGTTTTCTAGGGACCTTAGGGTTGCTGGCCTCTTGTGTTCCCAGCTTGTCTTCTTGGGAGGGGCCTGCCACGCTGTTACTCAGGCAGCCCTGTTTGGGCAGAGTTGCCCTGCCCCTTGTGGTGGGGGATGGGCTCAGTGGGAACCAGTTTTTTGGGGCTTTTTTTCTCTGGTGGCTTTCCCTGGTGGCTTTCCACATCTCTTCCGAGACTCAGAGCAGAAGAGACCATTTCTAACCCTCTGCCTCAGAGCAGAGAGATTGCATTCTGTTCTTCAGTGAGCTCTCCAGCCACAGTCTCTCCGTTTCTTTCTGTGCTGCTATAAACTGCCGGGCCCTGGGTTTTGCACCCCTCCTCAGGACTCCCAGTCCTGCCTCCAGGTCAGGGCACGTCTCTGCCCCTTGTGCTTCTAAAACCTCCAGTCGCCCCCAGTTTGCACGGGCGACCCCACCGCTCTGGGTTTCCATCCCGGTTTGCCCTAAAGTCCTTTCCCCGCAGCTACCAGTCTGCAAGTCTGTACCCCGTCCCCAGCACGTGAGGCTGTGGCTCACCGGCGGTGTAGGATCCCCACAGCCAGGCTCCCTCCCGCTGCCGTTTATTCTCCGGTATCTGCCTGCAGAATCACCGCTCCCCGCTTCTACCTTGTAACCAACTGCCTGTGTTATTCTGTTTGTAGAGATCCAGATCTATCTTCTTACATCTCAGGCTGATTTTGTGGGTGCTCAGAGTGGTCTGGTAGATATCCTGCTCAATTCTGGTGATCAGTTAGAATAGGGTCCCCTACTCCTCTGCCATCTTTCCCCCATGTCTAAAAAAAGATTTTAAAAAAGGAATTGGTAAGATAAGAGCGGGAGGCGGGGGAGCAACAGTTTTGAAAGAGAATATCTTTCCTCATTAAGTATTCTTGGAACACTTGTCAAATGTTAGTTTACTGCATCTGTGTGAGTTTAGTTTTGGTTTCTCAATTTATTTATTGTATTATGTGTCTATTTTTATGCTACAATCAAGATTTTTTTTTTTGTTTCTCAAGATTATTTTAGCTAGGGGCATCTGGGTGGCTCAGTTGGTTAAGTGACTGCCTTCAGCTCAAGTCATGATCCTGGAGCCCCAGGATCGAGTCCCACATCAGGGTCCCTGCTCAGCAGGGAGTCTGCTTCTCCCTCTGACCCTCCCCCTCCCGTGTTCTTTCTCTCATTCTCTCTCTCTCAAATAAATAAAATCTTTTAAAAAAAAAGATTTTAGCTATATGGGGTCTTTTGTGATTCCTTACAAATTTTAAGATTCTTATTTTTTCTATTTCCATGAAAAATGCCACAGGATTTGATTGCACTGAATCTGTAACTGGCTTTGGGCCTTATAGACATTTTAGCAATATAAATCTTCTGATCCATGAACATGGGATATCTTTCCATTTATTTGTGCTTCTCAATTTGTTTAGGGTTATTATCACAAAGGACATCGTATGTCATTTTTTTTGCATCTATTGAGATGATCCCGTGTTGGGTGCATAAATATTTGTAATTGTTACGCTTCTTGTTGGATTGTCCCCTTTATGATTATAAGCGCCCTTCTTTTTCTCTTTTTACAGTTTTTGTTTTAAATTCTAGTTTGTCTGATATAAGTATTGGTACTCAAGCTTTCTTTTGACAGCCATTTGCATGATAAATGTTTCTTCATCCCCTCACTTTTATTCTGCAGTTGTCTTTAGGTCTAAAATGAGACTGTCGTAAGCTGCATATAGATGGGTCTTGTTTTTTTAATCCATTCTCATACCCTATGTCTTGTATTTGAAGCATTTAGTCCATTTATATTCAATATAATTATTCATAGATATTGTCATTTTATTAATTGTTTTGTCATTTCTGGAGATTTTCTCTGATCATTTCTTGTCTTTGTCTCCTTTGTTCTCTCCTTGCAACTCAAAGTGTCCCCTCTAATATTTCTTGTGGGACTGATTTAGTGGTCATGATCTCCTTTAGTTTTGTTTGGGAACCTCTTTATCTCTACTTCTATTCTGAATGAGTGCCTTGTTGGATAGAATACTCTTGGCTGCAGATTTTTCCCATTCGACACTTTGAATATATCATGCCACTGCCTTCTGGCTTGGAAAGTTTCTGTCAAAAAGTCTCCAGCTAGCCTTATGGATTTTCCTAAGTTAAGGATTCTTTTGTGTTGCTGTCTTTAAGACTTTTTCTTTATCACTATATTTTGCAAATTTAATTACAATATGTCTTGGTGTTGGCCTACTTTTACATATTTTGATGAGAGTTCTCTCTACCTCCTGGATTTGGATGTTGGTTTCCTTCTCCAGATTAGGGAAGTTCTCAGCTACTATTTGTTCAAATAAATTTTCTGCCCCTTTTCTCTCTTCTTCTTCTTCTTTTCCTAGGACTTCTGTAATACAAATGCTATTACATTTAATAGAGTCACTAAGTTCCCTGTCTATTCTTGTTTTGCATAATTATTTTTTCTCTCTTTTGTTCAGCTTGATTACTTTCCCTTACTCTTGTCTTCCAGGTCATTAATTCAGTTCTCTGCTTCTTCTAGCCTGATGTTCATTTCATCAAGTGTGTTTCTCATTTCATTTATTGAACCCTTCATTTCTGCTATGTTATTCCTTATTTCTGTGTTAAGGTTCTCCCTCAGGTCTTCCACTCTTTTCTCAAGTCCAGTGAATATTCTTATGATCATTACTTTAAATTCTCTATCAGGCATGTTACCTATATCTTTTCTACTTAGATCTCTCTCTGTGGCTTTGTCCTGTTCTTTCATTTGGGGTAAATTTCTGTGTTCTCATTTTTCTAAGCCTTTGTGCATGTTTCTGTTTATTAGCAAAGTCAGTTATATCTCTGGCTCTTGATGGTAATGGCCTTATGAAGGAGATGTTCTGTAGTGTCCTGTTGTATAATGTCCCATTCCCCAGGGCCTGGCACTTCTGGGAGTGTTACCAATGTGTGCTGCATGTGCTCTGCTCTTTTGTTCTGGCTTCTTCATCCTTCAGGCCAGTTGTCTGCAACAGGCTCTCCTTGCCTGCTGTGGGCAGTGTCTGGTCCCTGGCCTGAATGTGGCATGTTTTAACTAGGTGTGCTCTGGTCTGCTTGTGAAATGAGACCTATCAACACTGCTGTGGGAACTGAGGCTCTGCATTACTCCTGTGTTGGGAGATGTGGTGTTAGCAGGTGGTATTCTGGGACAGGAGGCCTGTTGCACTGGGACTGAGGCAAGCATTAATAAGAGGGGCAGTTCCACCAGAGCATGGGGGGCAGGGCTTGGTGTAAGCAAGTTAGGTAGCAAGTGTTTGTGCTGTGCTGTTCCTGTAGGTGGCCTTGTGCTGATGCTGAGGGGTGGGGGAGGGAAATTGCACCTGCCAGTTCCTTTGTTCCATGAATACTACCTCTCTGAGATGTGTTCCCAGAAGAGTGAATAACCTCACCACTGTGTGTCCCAGCTGCTCTTCAGATCACTGTTTTGATGCTGTGTGTCTACAGGTTGCCTGCTTTCTCTCCAAGAGCAACACAATTTCCTCTGGGCTCTATCACAGCCAAGCCCACTGACCTTTAAAACCCCAGGCTTTAAACCTCTCTGGCTACAAGAACTCATGAAATTCAGCCTCTCACTTTCCAAACTAATTGTTATGGGGATTTGTTTTCCCCATGTGCTCCTCTGTATGCTCATCTGTCCCTCACTCCTCTCCACAAACATGGCTCCCTCCCCACCACAGTGGCATGATCTGTTCCTTTCCCAAACCGAGTGTCCACACTTCTTACCTTCTTCAATGTGGCCTTTTCTCTACCTTTATTTGTGTAGTTTCTTGTGTTAGTTTTCAGGTCAATTTCTGGGGTATTTAGGATGATTTGATAGTTATCTAGTTGTGTTCATGGGGTGAGGTGAGCCTAGGGTCCTCCTACTCTGCTGTCATCGTTCAACATTTCCACTTAGACCCTGTTTTTTATCTTGCCTTTTAATTCATCACTTGCTTTTGATTTCTTAACACTTTTCACTCAAGGATTCCAGAAATGTTTGTACCCACCCCATGGGTAAAACAAGTTTTTTATGACTTTGTGCTACTAATTTTAATGTAAAAGTGTGTCCAAGGAGCTCATGGGGTATGTATTTGTGTGTGGTAGGTATGTAGTGTGCATACATAAGTTTATGTATTTCTGCTTATGTTGATCAGCCAGATATTCAACAGAAAAGAGAATGGGGTCAAAATTAGTAAACGTATTATTTACACAGGTGTGGCCAGAGAGTAAAAAAAAAACCCTGGAGATAGATAAAACAGTAACCAAAAGCTAATAATACCAGAAAGTCCATTACTACTCTTGAGCCTAAAGGAGCAAATGGGGGGAGCTTATAATTTCTGTCACTTCTATGCATAATGCATTCATGAATTGCTTCCACACTAAGAAATTAGTGTTTAAGCATTAAAAGAAA
Source organism: Phoca vitulina (assembly GCF_004348235.1). Lineage (NCBI taxonomy): Eukaryota > Metazoa > Chordata > Mammalia > Carnivora > Phocidae > Phoca > Phoca vitulina. Next base: position 10,123,490 of record NW_022589754.1, on the reverse strand, counting down.
AGAATGTGGTAGGTAGTGACTCGAGGAAAATATCATCATTGCAGTATGGATCTTTTATTTTCAAAAGTTAATGATTAGCTAATGTCTGAGATTATTTTATTTTTCTAAAGAAAAAACTGATATGTGAGTAAAAGATAGGTTAATTTTTTTTAAGATAGCAATAAAATTTTTTATTACACATCTCTTTATCATAACAGCCTTGACCATAATTAAGAGATCTGTGTTTTGTGTTTTGTGGCAGACAGAGGTGGGAACAAATCCTTGTCTTGCACTTACTAAAGTGACCATTTTGGTTCAGAGTTCCAGGCATCATCCTTAAATTTGCAAACCTATTAAATCTACTTAAGAAAGGAAGTGGCACATTTTAAGTGTGTGTGTATAAAGAAGGCTGATTTTTGGCTTGGAATAAAAAGGAAAAACCATTACACTAATTGTTAAGAACCAACTGACTAATCCAAGTAGTACTCACAAGGGCCCCTGCAGGGATAACAACTGATGATAACAGTTCATAAAATTTTACGAAGACAAGTAAATGAAAAAGAGCCAGTTCAGTGTGTCACATAAATGTAGGCTCTGATAAATTTGGGATACTATTTAAAAAGATTGTCTTTTAAAACTAGCAGATGTCAACATGTTTAAATAATGAGAGTCATCCTGAATTATATTAAGCACTGTCATTGATAGTTACTTCTCTTTTAACTGAAAAGGAGAGAGGAAAAAAATAAAATAGGGTAAATTGAAATCTTGACAAGTAAGCCGTAATAATTATTTAAATTATCAATATACCACTAAGATTTTATATTCTCAATACCAGATTTACTAAAACAAGAAATGTTAGAGATTATTTAATATAAGATGAAAATCAATACATTGCTTTTTTTGAAATCAACAAATGGTTATCACAGGCACTCACAGTCTCAAAGGAATTAAATGAAAATCATCTGTAAGTTTGCTAGTAGTTGATCATTTTGATGCCGACAAATGTATGTAAAACTTCTTTAGGGAAAGCATAACACTAAAATTTTCTTCAGTTTTTCATTTTAACTATGGAAGGTATTACATAGACCTTTGCAAGGTCATCACAGACATATGTTTTTTTTAATACTTTGTCTGTTATCTGTAGGGCAGAGACATCTTGCAGGCCCAGTTTTAAGGACAGTAGTGTCAGGGTGAAGCAGAGAGATGAACTTGGGGGCAGCTTTCCAAGATACTTTCCTGAACTTCCACACCAACGAATAGAATCTGTATCACACATCCTCAAAACCAATTTCATTTTCCTATTACTGCAGTTTGTTATCTTATAGATAATATGAAAAGGCTCTTCTAGAATTACAGTATCTGGGATTGTTTCCAAAGACAGCCTCATGTTTCCGTAACCTGGAGCCTTTCTTTCAAGCTGGATTGTCCGTAGCATTGCCATTTCACCTAGATTTCTCTTCCACACTATATCCAATGTTCCCATTTCTGTTAGACCCCTAATAATACCAGCTTTCTCTGAAAATTCCGGTTTAAGCTTAAGGTAGTATAAATACTGGCGTCCTTCCATTGACTGCAAAAATGTTCTTGTTCCAAAGGTACACTCATCTTCACCAGCCCAATTGACTGTATTTAATTCTGCCCCAGTGTACATTTCAGGTGGTTTTAAAGAAACCTTTTGTATAAAGACAGTTGAAGATGAAACATTCTGAATTTGGACTTCAAGAAATAAGTCACTCATCTCTGAATTATAAAACTTAGTTTTAACTTCCAATGGTGGGAGGAAAGAAAATAAGCACAGTTTACTAAAAAACATCTTTCCTCCACACTGTGTTGTACAGAACTGAACCTACAGGTATGACTCTTCCAATGTCCTTATTTTGTCATGAATGACATCATCAATACAACAATTGGATGTATGTTCTGCCATGGTAGCCATGAAGACCAAAAGAGGTAAAGGCTGAATGCTTGTCTGAAGATCAGGATTTTCTTTTTTTTTTAATTTTTAAAATTTTTAAAATTTTTATTATTTTTTATTATGTTATGTCACCATACAGTACTTCATTAATTTTTGCTGTAGTGTTCCATGATTCATTGTTTGTGTATAACACCCAGTGCTCCTTGCAATATGTGCCCTCCTTAATACCCATCACTGGGCTAACCCATCCCCCACCCTCTCCCTTCTGAAACCCTCAGATTGTTTCCCAGAGTCCATAGTCTCTCACAGTTCATCTCCCACTCTGATTTCCCCCTCTTCATTTTTCCCTTCCTTCTCCTAATGTCCTCCATGCTATTTCTTATGTTCCACATATAAGTGAAACCTTATGATAATTGTCTTTCTCTCCTTGACTTATTTCACTTAGCATAATCCCCTCCAGTTCCATCCATGTCGATGCAAATGGTGGGTATTCATCCTTTCTGATGGCTGAGTAATATTCCATTGTATATATGGACCACATGTTCTTTATCCATTTATCTGTTGAAGGACATCTCGGCTCTTTCCACAGTTTGGCTATTGTGGATACTGCTGCTATGAACAATGGGATGAATGTGACCCTTCTTTTCACTACCTCTGTATATTTGGTGTAAATACCCAGGAGTGCAATTGCTGGGTCATAGGATAGCTCTATTTTTAACTTCTTGAGGAACCTCCATACTCTTTTCCAAAGTGGCTGTACCTACTTGCATTTCTACCAACAGTGTAAGCATTGTGGTCTGAGAATATGCAGGGAATAATTTCAATCTTTTGGTATCGATTGAGACTTGATTTGGGACCCAGTATGTGGTCTATTCTGGAGAAAGTTCCATGTGTGCTCGAGAAGAATGAGTATTCTGTTGTTTTAGGGTGGAATGTTCTGTATATGTGTATGAAGTCCATCTGGTCCAGTGTGTCATTCAAAACTCTTGTTTCTTTGTTGATTTTCTGCTTAGATGATCTGTCTATTGCTGAGAGTGGAGTGTTGAGGTCTCCAGACTATTAAAGTATTATTATCAATATGTTTCTTTATTTTGGTTAACAGTTGGCTTATGTAGTTGGTTGCTCCCAAGTTGGGGGCATAGATATTTACAATTGTTAGATCTTCTTGTTGGATAGACCCTTTAAGAATGATACAGTGTCCTTCTGTATCTCTTATTACAATTTTTAGCTTAAAATCTAATCTGTTTGATATGAGAATTGCTACCCCGGCTTTCTTTTGAGGTCCTTTGGCATGAAAAATTGTTCTCCATCCCCTCACTTTCAGTCTGGATGTATCTTTAGGTTCAAAATGAGTCTCTTGTAGACAACATATGGATAGGTCATGTTTTTTTTATCCAATCTGCAACCCTGTGCTGTTTCATGGGAGCATTTATGCCATTCACGTTGAGAGTGATTATAGAAAGATATGATTTTTATTGCCATCACGTTGCCTGTGAAGTCCTTGTTCCTATAGATTTTCTCTGTAAATTTCTGTTTTATATCACTCTTGGGGTCTTTCTCCTTTTATAGAACCCCTCTTAATATTTCTTGCAGGGCTGGCTTGGTGGTCACCTATTCTTTCAGTTTCTGCCAGTCTTGGAAGCTCCTTGTCTCTCCATCCATTCTAGATGAGAGCCTTGCTGGATAAAATATCCTTGGCTGCATGTTCTTCTCATTTAGTACCCCGAATATGTCTTGCCAGCCCTTTCTGGCTTGCCAGGTCTCTGTGGATAGGTCCGATGTTATTCTGATGTTCCTCCTTCTGTACGTAAGAAATCTCTTCCCCCTAGCCACTTTCAAGATTGTTTCCTTAGATCTAAGACTAGGGAATTGTACTGTTATATGTTGGGGCGTCCGTCTGTTCTCATTGATCTTGGGAGGAGTTCTCTCTTCCTCTTGGACATGAATGCTTGTTTCCTTCTCCAGATCAGGGAATTTCTCAGCTATGATTTGCTCAAATACATCTTCTAGAACTCTCCCTCTCTCCACGCCCTCAGGGATCCCAATAATTTTGACATTGGAATGTTTCATTGTGTCATTAATCTCTCTCAGTGTGATCTCTTGGGTTTTAATCTGTTTTTCCCAGGCCTCCTCGGTTTCCTTCTTTTCTGTCATCTTATCTTCTAGCTCACTAATTTGTTCTTCTGCCTCTTTTACCCTGGCAGTCAGTGTATCCAGTTTAGATGGCATTTCATTCATAACATTTTTAAGTTCTGCCTGATTAGATCTCATTTCTGCCCTTAGAGATTCTATATCGTTGTTAATATCAAGCCTAGATATCGACTTCATAATTGTTACTCTGAAGTCTGCTTCTAACATCTTGGTTATATCCATATCCATGAGGTCTGTGGCAGAGGCCACAGTCTCTGTTTCTTTTCTTTCTTGGGGGTTCCTCCTCTTAGTAATTCTGTTGAGGGGTGGTTGAGGGAATGTACAGAGTCCAAAGTCTTAACCACAACCCAAGCAAGATGCACCTGTTTAGGGTTGTCTTCCTCTTGTTCTTCTAACCTGTCTTCTGGGGGAGGGGCCTGCCACGCTATTTCTCAGGCAACCCTGTTTGGGCAGAGTTTTCCTGCCCCCTGTGGGGCGGTGGGCTCAGTGAAAACAGGTTTTTGAGGGTTTTTGTTCTCTGGCAGCTTTCCCTGGTGGCTTTCTGCATCTCCTCAGTGACCGCATCCAAACCTCTGTCTCAGAACAGAGAGATTGCAGTCTGTTCTTCACTGAGCTCTCCAGGCCACACTGTCTCCATTTCTGTCTGTGCTGCTAAAAACTGCAGTCTCCCTGGTTTTGCTCTCCACAGTAACACTCCCAGCTGTGGAACCCAGGTCCGGGCTCGTCTTTGCCCTTTGTGCTTCTAAAACCGCAAGCTTCCCCTGGTTCACGGGCATGCACTTGCAGCTCCTGGATCCTATCTGGGGCTGCACTAAAGTCCTTTCCCCACCACTACCAGTCTGCGAGTCTGTGCCTGGTCCCATCATGGGATGCTTTTGCACTCTGGTGTTATATCACCTTCCCAGCACCAGCTTATGGCGGCTCTCTCCCCCTCCTGTTTATCTTTGATATTTGCACACAGAATCATGGCTCCCTGCTTCATACCTTGAGACCATCGGAGATATTCTGTTTGTAGAGATTCAGATATATATTTTTACATCTCAGGCTGATTTCATGGTTATTCAGAATGGTTTGGTAGATATCCAGCTAAATTCAGGGGAGTGGTTGAAATAGGGTCCCCTACTCCTCTGCCATCTTTTCCATAAGGTCACTATTTTCAATATGATTTTTGCAACTTAATTGCAATCATTAGGAAGTCTCACATAAATGGAATTTTTCTCTCAAAATATATTTCTAAGGATTTATGATAAAGTCAATATTTCTCCCAAACATTGACGTTTCTGGTAGGGGGCCACTGGTCATGGGCTGGTTAGAGAAATTACCAGGTAAATTGCTATATTCACATGTAACTGGAAAGTTAATGAATGAATTATGCTTAATAGATAACACCACTTTGAGTGTCATAAAAATCTGTCTGGGTGGATTCCCTTCCATTTTGACCACAATTTTGCCCCACTGTTTCATAAAGCACTAGAGTTAGTTTGAGTCAGGTATGGTGAGATGACAGACATGGAGATAACTAATTTTGAATGAAGAGTTTTTTACTTACAATTCTCAAGCAAAGGTGGCATGGTGTGCCACACAGGGCTACATGAGGATGCACTAGGGTTGGTCAGAAGGCAGGAGTGAGAGAAACACATGGGTGCAAGTCTTTATTGGAATTACTGTGAGAAAGACAAAGCAGAGTAATGTAAGCAGACTAAGGTTGGCTAATTTGAATAATGTCAGCAGACTCCTGGCTGTAGGGTCTTTCCCTAATTGCCTGGTACCTGTCCCTGAGGTGGTATTAAGGCAAGGGGATAGTGAGTCAAACTGAGAGTTCCATTAAGGAGGTAGTTGGCTGGTATGGGCTCTAAACTGGTTGGTTTGCCTATGAGAGACATTCTCACAGAGAAGTCATATGCTATCCAGAGGAATTAGCTTGCCCTGGGAGGGGCAGTCTCTCTTTGGCCAGCAAAGCTCCAAGATGTCAAAACACCATAAAATACAGATGATTTTTTTAAAATGTGAGTAATATACTCACTGGATGTAGTCCCTGTGGAAAAGAGGTACAGGTAGGCCCAGAACAAATCAAGGGCACTGCACAGAGGAAAGGACCTGGCTTCCAAACAACTATATAAGTCAGGTTTCAACGTGAAAAGTAGAACTAGTAACAATATAGGGAAGATCGATAAAGATAGAAATAGATAGATGATTGATGATGATAGATATATAGATAGATAGATGATAGATAGATAATTATAGGGATTTGGCTTACATAATTATTGGGGCTAGCACTCCTTGTAATGTTTTCTCTGTATCTGATGCAGGTGTTTGAAACCTGCAGGGCAAGCAGAAAGGGAAGATCATGAGAAAGTTGGAATCCCATGAACACAAACTGGAAGCCAACAGGATGGACTGAAACCCATGTCCATTTTTAATGCCTCTGAGTTTGGTGGCAATAGTATCCTGTAGAAGTCAGACTCCCTTGTCCTGGAGTTATATGCACACCTCTGCTGCTTCTTCATCCTGAATTAAGTCAACAGATAAGCAATAATGTGTTTATGTTACAACATGCCTGCTGCCTTCATTCCATCTCCAAAATCTTGGTAAAATCTTCCTTGTGGCCCATCCTAACTGGAAACACACAACACATGGAATTCTGCGAAATGTAGTTCAGCCTAGCAAAGTTGATACATTATAAAATCTATCAATAACCTCCATCCCTGCCACCATGGCCATTTTGCTCATGATTCCATTGGAAATGGGAGGCATGACTGGTAAAGGAGCCTAACTGATATCTATAGAATGGGGCATCTTATCCACCTTATCAACCTGAGTAGCAAAATCCTTCTCTGTTGGTTACCTTTTGATAAGCATTCACACAGTACACTAATATCTTCATAGTCTGTACTGATTTGGAGAGTTCTAGCCACATCTCTTATCCCCAGAACTCCTCATCTCTGATTTTCCAATTGTGTTTCTTCCAAGTTCCAGACCATCCTGTCACACCATTAGCCACAATTTACCAACTGCTATAGACTCCTATCTCTGGCCATTTTTCCTTTTAGGTAAAGTGAACAGCAGATGCACTGCTCAGTTTTGTGCATTGAGAGGATTTCTAGTCACTGTTGTCTATTTCACTGAGGTGGAAGGTGGCTGAATTTTTGTGAGATTTCCTGTCCCCCTCTGGTACATGTGTCTTTACCAAAGTATCTAATGTAGGTGCTACTGCCTGTTACAAGGTCCATTCAGCACAACACTATTAATTTCATGGATCAGCATGATGTCCATTGGAAGAGAAAGACAATAAAGTTCTCTGTGACTAAATTATGACATAGGTATGGAGAGTTGATATATTCCTGAGTTAGGACAGTGAAAGTATATTGTGGGATTTACCAGCTTAAAGCAAACTTCTTCTGGTGATCCTTACTAACAACTACAGTTCACCCTTGAACAACACAGGTTAAAAACAAATACAATACTGTACTGTAAATGTATTTTCTCTTTCTTATTACAATCTTTGTAACATTTTCTTTTCTTTAGCTTATTTTACTGTAAAAATACAGTATGTAATACATATACAAAATATGTGTTAATCAGCTCTTTATGTTATCTGTAAGTCTTCTGGTAAACACGCTATTAGTAGTTATGTTTTGGGGCAGTCAAGGGTTATATGAAGAATTTTAACTGCACAGGGGTTCAGTGCCCCAACCGTTGCATTGTTCAAGGGTCAAATGTATAGAGAAAAAAAGCATTTTCCAGATTATTAACTGCATACCAGATTTAGGGGATGTATTAATTTGTTCAAATAATAATACATTTAGAATAGGAGCTGCACTTGGGGTCACCACCTGATTGAACTTACAAGATCTACTGTTATTATCCAAGACTCATCTGTCTTCTGTACTGGCCAAATAGGCAAGCTGAATGGGAATGTGATAAGAATCACTAATTTGTTATCTTTCAAGTCTTTGATGGTACACTAAGGTTGACAATCCATCTAGGGATGTTGTATTCTTTTTAGTTATGTTTGTAGGTAGACACAGTAATAGGAGCTTTTACTTAACCTTTCCTACTATAATCTCCCTTGCTACATAGGTCAAGAAACCATGGTAGGGATGATGCCAGTAGCTGAGTATGTCTATTCCAATTATGAATTCTGGATCTGGGAGAAATAACCATAGGGTGAGCCACAGAGAGATTGATCTGTGCTAAATATCTAGTGATGACTTGACCTCCAAAAGCCACTACTCTATGTGCTGTAGACTCACAGTAAAATCTCCAAGAATTAGTGTCAGTTCAGAGCCAGTATTCAGTAATCCCCTAAAAGTCTAATTATTTTCCTTTTTTCACTGCACAGGCCCTGATTAATGATCACATATCCCTTTGAGGAAGGTAGGCAGAAAGATTAACAGTATAAGATGTTTACAGTGTAATAGGGTTTTTCCTCAATGGAACATGCCCCCACCCTTCTTTCAAAGGGGATTGGGGTCTGTAAACTGGTTCCAGTCTGCACATTTATCAAGGGATTATATCTCACTTGATGACTTTGTTCACTAAACCTAGATCACTCCTGTTCAGACAGATAAAATAAGAATTTCATAAGCTGCCCATCTATTTCAGGTTTTGGGACTCCATAATCAATTTTCTGATGCTGTAGGTCTCTGTAAGTCAGGCTATTCTGATTACTGATTTGACAGTGCTGTCCACTACATTAACCATGCTCACCTTGTTTTTGGTGATTAAGTGCCACAGCTTGGCCCCAGCCATCCAGGAATCTCATTATCCCTATTGAGTTTAGGGATCCTGTTTGATGGTGACAGTTTCCAGTGTAACATCTGACCTACAGGGAACAGTGACCACAGAGCTTTTCAAGGATGCTGAGGCTCCTGTCACAAATTTATTTCATACAGTCATGGTGAAAAATGTGTCCTTTGGACACTCCTGAGGTGAGCAAGCAGGTCTTGTATGATAAATCCACTCTAACATCCAAACCTCCCTAATGCTTTGGATTCTCTCCTCTTTTGTATACCAAGGCAGTTCTGGCATTTCAACTTTATTTGATGCAACTTTATATTACCATCACTACCATCATGATTCCACACCCTTCAGACTCATTCTTACACATATTCCTCAGATAATTTTCTGGATAAATTGAAAATATAATGCAGTTCCTTTAGTGTACATCACACATCTTCACAGGTCACACTTTATACTTCATTCATTGGGGCCTACTGAGGCTTGAGTCTAGTTATATAGGTCTAAAAGCAAAGAAGAAGTGGTGGGAGTAGGTCCTGAGGAGAATTAGCAGTCCCTTCCAAGGCACCTACCTAAGCAGAGGTCATTACAGGTTTTTCAGGTAAAGGGGGAATAACACTGTCAGGGATAGATGTGTTGCTTTTGTTACAGTAGGTACATGAACAGGAGGTTCATACAGACATGAACAGGAGGGGAGAAAGGAGGGTAACAGATGGACAATTGCCAAGGATCACCAGGTTTCCACCCAGAGACTGTCTCATCTCCCTTAGACCAACTACTTTTGCAGTTTAACACAGACTGATAAACAGAAGATAAGGGCTACAGAGACCTTTCCAACCTTGGAACATGTGCATGTAGCTTGTCCACTAGTAACCCCGAGGTTATTATAGTATTTTGCATTGTGGTTTGCCCCCCTACCCCACTACCCCCATGGGTTGCACTTAGGTTGTCATGGGAAAAGGACTAACACAAACTCTCACAAAGGTTGGAGGGGAGGAAACCAAGGAGGATTGGAGGATGGAGCAATAATAACAAGATGGGAGGGAGGAGGCCAAATAAACTCCCTTAAAAAACACAATGACAAACTCAGCACTGCCACCCATGTTTGGGTCAGCCCACTCCTCCGTCTCTGGAGTGTACTGTTGCTTTTTGTTAAATAAAAACCTTTGCTACTTTAACTCCCAATAGAGTCTCTCCACTGAATTCTTTCCTTTGAGAGGACAAGGACTGAGGCGTTTCACAACCCATGACTGGGTAACACTTCTGCCAGTAAAAAGGGCTCAGTAGAATTGAGGGACTGAGGGCATTAATGTCACCACCTTCACTGAGATCTATGCAAAAGTCCCTGTTCTAAATCTCAAGATTCCATTCCTTTCCAATTAATTCCCTAATTTTAACAGAAGAGAACCTATGAACCAATTTCTATTGTACCTCAGCCACTCACACGATGATACTCTGAGTTTCATTTTCAGAAATCACAACCTTGCATCTACGAAAGATAAAGGTTTCCTTCAGGGAAGACATAAAAGCTTTCAGGTCCCTTTTGCAGATTAGATTAGATTAGATTAGATTAGAACTGAAGCTCTAAGCCTTCTCTTTCCTCACTTTCTCCAGTGCAGTTAGAAGCAACCAGTCAGTTGCACATACTCTTCATTTTGACTAGAATATTTCAATGTAGCAAATACTTGGTCACTGAAAGCCAAGCCTTCTACAGCTGTCTGATTACAGGTATCTAAAGTTGACAATTTGATTAACTCTTTACCATTGTTTGACGGGGATTTCCAATGTGGTATTTATCTGAAAATAGAGGAATTAGTTATTCTAAAAAGATTAGAGAAACAATTCCATAAAACAGCACTGGTTAAAAGATAGTGTCTTTAAGATTCTGTCCCTGTAGTACAACTTTCTTGTACTATCTACTTTATCAACCACATATATAACAAGTAAGGAGTATATCAACCAGAAATACACAACAAGCAAGGAGTATATAAATATTTATATAAATGGAACCATTGTGCAGTATGAGTTTTCACATACCTAGGAATGCATATGCAGAGAAGTATATAAGCTAGTGTAAAATTTTGTTAACAAAGCAGTAATGAATCATTTCCACAATTTACGTATGTATTAGTATGTAGAGGCTTATGTGAGCATAGAGAAAGGTTTGGAAAGATCCATCTAGGAAGGGAGTACAGTAGGGATATAATCATAGTGAGGGAGGTTACAAATAAAGAGAAAAACCCATCAAGGATAAAAAAATCATTTATCACTAATATATACATAACAAGATAGTTTAAGGAAAAGCCACTAATATGGCTATGGTAGTCATCACAGGGGGAAGGAATCTCAGGTGATTATTATATTTGTATCTGTATAGTTTTCCTTATTATCTAATTTTTTCAAGTTTTTATTTAAATTCCAATTAGTAAACGTATATTATAATATTAGTTTCAGGTGTGGAATTCAGCAACTCGTCACCTACATACAACACCCAGTGTTCATCACAAGTGCTCTCCTTGATACTTTGATGGGTATCAACATGTCCTCCCACCCACCTCCTTTCCAGCAATCCTGTTTGCTCTCTACACTTGAGTCTGTTTCCTGGTTTGCCTCTCTTTCCCCCCACTGTGTTCATCTGTTTTATTTCTTAAATTCCACGTATGAGTTAAATCATATGGTATTTGTCTTTCTCTGGCTGACATATTTCACTTAGCGTAATACTCTCTAGTTATATCCACGTCCTTGCAAATGGCAAGATTACATTCTTTTTGATGGCTGGGTATTAACATTCCATTGTGTATATATAACACATCTTCTTTATCCATTCATCAGTTGATGGACATTTGGGCTCTTTTCATAATTTGGCTACTGTTGGTAATGCTGACATAAGTGTTAGGATGCATGTATCCCTTTGAATCAGTACTTTTGTACCTTTTGGGTAAATACCTACTAGTTCCATTGCTGGATCATAGCGTAGTTCCATTTTTAACTTTTTGAGGAACCTCCATATTGTTTTTCATGGTGGCTGCAACAGTTTGCATTCCCACCAACAGTGTAAGAGAGTTCCCCTTTCTCCACATCCTCACCAACACCAACACCTTGTTTCCTGTGTTGTTAATGTTAGCCATTCTGACAGGTGTGAGGTGGTATCTCGTTGTGGTTTTGATTTGTATTTGATGATGAGTGATGTTGAGCATCTTTTCCTGTGTCTGTTAGCCACGTGTATGTCTTCTTTGGAAACATGTCTATTCATGTCTTCTACCCATTTTTAAACTGGATTATTTGTTTTTTGCATGTTCAGTTTGATAAGTTCTTTATAGATTTTGGATACTAACCCTTTATCAGATATGTCATTTGCAAATATCTTCTCCCATTCCTTAGATTGCCTTTTAGTTTTGTTGATTGTTTCCTTTGCTAGGCAGAAGTTTTTTTCTTGATGAAGTCTTAATAATTCATTTTTGTTTTTGTTTCCCTTGCCTCAGGAGATATACCTAGTGAGAAGTTGCTACAGCTGAGGTCAAAGAGTTTGATGCCTGTGTTCTCCTCTAGGATTTTGGTAGTTTCCTGTCTCCCATTTGGGTCTTCCATCCATTTTGAATTTATTTTTGTGTATGGTGTAAGAAATTGGCCCAGTTTCATTCTTTTGCATGTTGCTGTCCAGTTTTCCCAACACTCTTTGTTGAAGGGATTGTCGTTTTTCCATTGGATAATACTTCCTGCTTTGTTGCAGATTAATTGATCATATAGTTGCGGGTCCATTTCTGGGTTTCTATTCTGTTCCATTGATCTATATATCTGTTTTTGTGCCACTACCATACTGTCTCGATCACTACAGTTTTGTAGTATACGTTGAAGTCCAGAACTGTGATGCTTGCAGCTTTGCTTTTCTTTTGCAAGATTGTTTTAGCTATTTGGGGTCTTTTGTGGTTCCATACATATCTTAGGACTATTTGTTGTAGCTCTGAGAAAAAGTGCTGGTGGTATTTTGATAAGGATTGCTTTAAATGTGTAGACTGCTTTGGGTAGTACAGATATTTAATATTTGTTCTTCCAATCCATTAGCTTGGAATGTTTTTCCATTTCTTTGTGTCATCTTCAATGTCTTTCATCAGTATTTTATAGTTTTCAGAGTACAGGTCTTTTTACCTGTTTGATTAGGTTTATTCCTAGATATTTTATGGGTTTTGGTGCAATTGTAAATGAGATTGATTCTTTGATTTCTGCTTCTGCTGCATTATTTTTGGTATATAGAAATGCAACAGATTTCTGTACATTGATTTTGTATCCTGCAACTTTACTGAATTTGTCTATCAGATCTTGCAATGTTTTGGTGGTCTCTTGGGTTTTCTATATAGAGTATCATGTCATCTGCAAATAGTGAAAGCTTGACTTCTTTGCTGATTTGGATGCCTTTTATTTCTTTTTGTTGTCTGATTGCTTAGGCTAGGACTTTCAGTACTATGTTAAATAACAGTGGTGGGAGTGGACATCCCTGTCTTGTTCTAATGGATGAATTTAAAACACAGTGGAAATTAAAGTGCAGAAAGGGAAAAGCAAGTGGTCAGTCAAAAGGTCAGTTATCTAGGTCAATCAGAGCTTTCTAAAAAGGGGAATTTCATGAATGGGGAAGCCTGGCTTTTTATCTAGTTGCGTAGCTGGCAATGTGTTTATTTAACATGAATGTCTTTGAAGGGGCTGCTTCAGAAATCAAAAGCTTAATATCAGTCACATTATAAACAAAAAAAATCATTGGCAAGTTCTTACACTGCAATCCTCCCTGTGATGCTGAGGCCTCAGAGTTAATGGTGAGAACATTATCAGTTTGGATAATAGACATGTTAAAATTCACAGGTATGGCACATTTTAACCAAGAAAGTACACATTTAATTAAGTTATAATAACTAATCTTATAATAATTAAAGAGACAATAGTCTCAAATCCAGTCTGTAGCCATTGTCCCAAACTTGTAGGGTCCAATCATGACAATAAGTCAGTGATCTTGAAGGGCTGTGTAAATCTACTCAAAGATTTGAGTAACATTGTGGAATATTTTAACATATTGGGCTCTCTGGTGTAAGTAGGTTTGAATTCGTCCTGAGGAAGAAACTCCTGAGACTTTTGCACAGGGGACAGGGTTTTATGTAGTTATTTGTACATGTTAGGTTAAGATAGCTGATCATTGTTAACTAGCCACAATTACCCAAGTTTGGGTAGCTAGGGTCTTTGTACCAGTGCTCAATCCAGTAAATTCTAGTAAAACTGAAATGCCCAAGACTAAGGGAATGAAAATGGCTCTTTTGGTTCAAGAGTAGCTAGCCACAGTGGCAAATGCAGGACATTTGAGGTCAAGGGAGACGATTGCACATTGTAATACATGGCCTTGGGGAAGCCAATCAGAGGGCTAGGGCAGAAAATAATGCATGATGTGAAAGCCCTGAAGTGTAGGCCTGCAATAAAATGTATAGGTGGAGGTTCCCATGTAAAGCATTCATCAGAACCTCCAGCAGGAAACCCAGGAATTTGTACACATTTATTAGATATTTCTGCTATACCAGACTTGGTGATGTGGTTAAAATGGTCTGCAGGCCAAGAGCTGTTTGTGCCTCCAAAATGAGTCCTTGAAGAGCTATTGGGGCAGAAAATGCGTGGGGTATCTAAATGAAGGAAAATTGGGGACAAAGATATTGTTACTAATTTGTATTAGTTCACATTGACTGTATTAGCAATTAAACATTTAAGGTGGGGTACAGGTGATTAGAAACCAAATGACTAATCCTGATTCCCAATGTGTGGGTAGCTTCTCCAGTCCATTGGATAAAAATATTGACAGTTTGTGAAGTGTCTCGCTGGTGTTGTAGAAGGAAAAGAGAAGTGAAATATGTTGTAAGAAGTTATAATATTGATGGGAAGAATCATGGAAGAGATCATAATGTCAGGAAGAATCATGATGGAATAAATCATAATAGTGTCAAAGGAAATTGTGGCAAGGCCTTGAAGTGGCCAGAAGTCATGGTCAGGAATTCCAATGTAAGCACACAGAAGTTGAAGGTAAAGGGGAGCAGGTGAGGGCAGTCTAAAAGGGCAGTATATGTAAGCAAGGTAGCTGCCTGGTTCTGAATGCACATTTTGGCATGCAACAATGGGTAAATATCATACAATGCTTCCCTGAAATCTGGCAAAGGACATAATCACAATCAGACAGGCCACTTAGAATAAGGTATGCCTCAGACAAATTTAGCAAATTAATATTCCAGCTCCAATCAAAATATATAGTCTGACTGAATGGATTAAAAAAAAACATGACCCATCTATATGCTGCCTGTGAGAGACTCCACTCAGAACTAAAGACACACAGAGACTGAAAGTGAAGGAATGGAAAAAGACATTACATGCAAATGGATGTGGAAAAAAAAGCTAGGGTAGCAATACTTATATAAGACATATTTTAACAAGAGAGAAAGAAGGTCATTACATTATGATAAAGGGATCAATCCAACAAGAGGCTATAACAATTGTAGATATTTATGCATCCAACATAAGACCACAATATTTTCAAGTGTACAGAGAACATTCTCCAGGATATATCTCATGTTAGGTCACAAAACAAGTCTTAATGAAGTTATGGAGATTGAAATCACATCAAGCATCTTTTCCAAACAAAAATGCTATGAAACAAGAAATCAATTACAAAAAAAATATGGAAAAGAACAAAAACACTTGAGAGCTAAATAACATGCTACTGAACCAATGTATCAACAAAGAAATCAAAGAAGAAATAAAAACAATTCTTGGGACAAATGACAATGAAAACGCAATGGTTCAAAATCTTTGGGATGCAACAAAAACAGTTCTAAGAGGGAAATTTATAGCAATAGAGGCCTACCTTAAGAAACCGGAACAATCTCAAATAAATAATCTAAAATTACACCTACGGGTGCCTGGGTAGCTCAGTTGGTTAAGCATCTGACTTTTGCTTTCAGCTCAGGTCATGATCTTAAGGTTGTGAGATTGAGCCCAGCGTCAGGTTCTGTGCTGGGCATGGAGCCTGCTTAAGGTTCTCTCTCTCCTTCTCCCTCTGTCCCTCCCTCCTCTCTATCTCTCACTCCCTCCCCCTCTAAAAATAAAATAAAATAAGATTACACCTAAAGGAACTAGAAAAAGAAGAATAAAAGCCAAAGCCAGTAGAAGGAAGGAAATAATAAATATTAAAGAAAAAATAAATGAAGTAGAGACTAAAAAATAGAAAAGATCGATACAACCAAGAGCTGGTTCTTTGAAAACATAAAAAAAAAAAAAAATTGGTAAGCCTTTATCAAGATTCATGAAGAAAAAAAAGAAGACCTTAAATAAAATCAGAAATGAAGGAGGACAAATAACACCACCACAGAAATATAAATTATAATACTATGGAAAATTACATGTTAACAATTTGGACAACATACAGGAAATGAATAAATTTTTAGAAATACATAATCGTCTATATCTGATCAGGAAGATATAAAAAAAATTGAACAGATCAATGGCTAGTAATGAAATTGAATTTGTAATGAATCAAAAAACTCCCAACGAACAAAAATCCAGGAACAGATGGTTTCACAGGTGAATTCTTACCAAACATTTATAGAAGAGTTAATACCCCTTCTTCTCAAACTAGTTCAAAAAAATATAAGAGGAAGAAAAAATTCCAAATTTATTCTATAAGGCCAGAATCACCCAGATACCAAAAACACTACAAAAAAAGGAATAAATCTACAGGCCAATATCTCTGATAAACATAGATGCAAAAACAAACAAACAAACAAACAAACAAAACTGGAGAACATATTAGCAAATGTTATATGTGATAAGAGGGAATATTCAAAATACATAAAGAAGTCACATAACTCAACACCAAAAAAATAATCTGATTAATAAATGGGCAGAGGATATGAATAGACATTTTTCCAAAGAAGATATACAGATGGCCAACAGACATGAAAAGATGCTCAACATCTCTAATCATCAGCGAAATGGTAGTCAAAAACACAATGAGATATCATCTGACACCAGCAGAATGGCTAGTATTGAAGACAAGAAATAAAAGATGTTGGCAAGAATGTGTAGGAAAGGGAAACCTTGTGCACAGTTGGAGACAATGTGAACTGGTGCAACCTCTATGGAAAAGAGTATGGGGATTCCTTAAAAAAATTAAAGATAGATACCATATGATCCAATAATTCCACTACTGGGCATTCACCCAAAGGAAACAAAAGCACTAATTCAAAAAGATATATGTACCCCTATGTTTATTGCAGCAGTATTTACAATAGCCATGATATGGAAGCAACCCAAGTGTCCATGGGTAGATGAATGGACTAAGAATATTTGAGATAGATTTCTGGGAATATGGAAGCTTAGGAGGATTCTAAGCTCACTTCATCCCATGGATATACCTAGATAATAGCCACATAAGTGTAAATAATCCAGAAAACGATCCCAAGACAGGCAGATTATACTCTTCTCAGCTAATTTTAGAGAAGAGACTATACCAAAGATGGTAGGATGGACAGAGATGAGATTGGGAACCAAACTGACCCATGAGACTGTCCACTGGAGGGAGGGAAACCACAAGGAATGAGAAAAGAGAGGAGCAGACTCCACATCAAACACCCCAAGTATTTATCAATACTTACTTTGAATGTAAATGGACTAAATGCTACAATCAAAAGACACAGGGTGACAGAATGGATAAAAATCCAAGACCTATCTATATGCTGCTGGGTAGAGACTCATTTCAGACCTAAGGATTTCTGCAGATTGAAAATGAAGGCATGGAGAAACATTTATTATGCAAATGGATGACAAAAGAAAGCCATGGTACCAATATTCATATCAGAACAACTAGACTTTAAAACAAAGAGCATAATAAGAGACAAATAAGGACATTACATAATAATAAAGGAGGAAATCCAATAAAAATATATAACAATGGTAAATATTTATGCACTCAACATGGGAGTACTCCTATGTAGATACATACAACAGTTAATAACAAACATAAAGGAACTAACTGATAGTAATACAATAATAGTAGGGGGCTTTAACACCCCCACTTACATCAATGGACAGAACATCCAAACAGAAAATCAGCAAAGGAAATAGTGGCTTTGAATGACACACTGGACTAAATGGATTTAACAGATATATTCAGAACATTCCATCCTAAAGTGGCAGAATACACATTCCTTTCAATGAAACACTCTCCAGAATACATCACATACTAGCCCACAAAACAAGCTTTAACAAATTTAAGAAGATGGAAGTCATACCATGCATCTTCTTTGGCCACAATATTATGAAACTAGAAGTCAACCACAAGAAAACATCTGGAAAGACCACAAGTACATGGAGGCTAAATAACATGAAACTAAGCAATGAATTCATCAAACAGAAAATAAAAGAATAAAAAGTTACATGGAAACAAGTGCAAATGAAAACATAACTGTCCAAAACTTTTGGGATGCAGCAAAAGCAGTTATAAGAGAGTTTATAGCAACACAGACCTATCTCAAGAAGCAATAAAAATCTCAAATAAACAACCTAATTTTACACCTAAAGGAACTAGAAAAAGAAAAAACAACAAAACCCCAAAGCAGCAGAAGGAAGGAAATAATAAAGATTCGAGAAGAAATAGATGACATAGAAATTAAAAGAACAATAGAATACGTTAATGAAACCAGGGACTGGTTCTTTGAAAAGATCAACAAAATTGATAAAACTCTAGCCAGACTCATCAAAAAAAAAAAAAAAAAAAAAAAAAAAAGAGAAAGGACTCAAAATCACAAATGAAGAGGAGAAATAACAACCAACATTACAGAAATAAAAATAAATTTAAGAGAATATTAAAATATATGCCAAAAAATTAGACAATCTAGAAGAAATGGATAAACTCCTAGAAACTTATCAAATCTGAAGAAGGGAAAAATAGAAAATTTGAACAGATAGAATACCAACAAGGAGATTGCATTAGTAATCAAAAAACTCTCAACAAAAGTACAGGACCAGATGGCTTCATGGGAGAATTTCACCATTTAAAGAAGATATCTAGAGAGGAGAGAAAAGATGGCAGAGGAGTAGGGGACCCTATTCCAACTGGTCCCTGGAATTGAGCTGGATATCTACCAGACCACTCTGAGCACCCACGAAATCAGCCTGAGATGTAAGAAAAAAGATCTGGATCTCTACAAACAGAATATCGCAGGTGGTTGGTTTCGAGGTACGAAGCGGGGAGCCGTGATTCTGTGGGCAGATATCAGAGGATAAACGGCAGAAGGAGGGAACATGGCCATGGGGATCCTACACCGCCGGTGAGCAACAGCCTCGCGTGCTGGGGACAGGGCACAGACTCGCAGACTGGTAGTGGTGGGGAAAGGACTTTAGGGCAGCCCCTGGGATGGAAACCCGGAGCGGCGGGGTCACCCATGCAAATAGGGGGAGACTGGCAGTTTTAGAAGCACAAAGGGCAGAGACGTGCCCCGACCTGGAGGCAGGACTGGGAGCCCTGTGAAGGAGCACACAACCCAGGACCCTGCAGTTTACAGCAGCACAGAAAGAAACGGAGAGACTGGCTGGAGAGCTCACTGAAGAACAGAATGCGATCTCTCTGCTCTGAGGCAGAGGGTTGGAAATGGTCTCTTCTTCTCTGACTCTCAGAAGAGATGCGGAAAGCCACCAGAGAAAGCTGCCAGAGAACAAAAGCCCCCCAAAACTGGTTCCCACTGAGCCCATCCCCGACCACAGGGGGGCAGGGCAACTCTGCCAAAACAGGGCTGCCTGAGTAACAGCACGGCAGGCCCCTCCCGAGAAGACAAGCTGGGAACACAAGAGGCCAGCAATCCTAAGGTTCCAAGAAAACAGGTGCATCTTGCTTGGGTTCTGGTCAATAACTAGGACTCTATACATTCCCTCAAACACCCATCAACAGAATGACCAAGAGGAGGAGCCCCCCAAAAAAGAAAGACTCAGAGATTATGACTTATGCTGCAGATTTACAAATGGATGCAGATATAACCAAGATGTCAGAGATGGAATTCAGGCTAGCAATTGTGAAGACGATAGCTAAAATGGAGGAATCAATTAATGGCAACATAGAGTCTCTAAGGGCAAAAATGAAAGCTGAATTGACAGAACTTAAAAATGCTATCAATGAGATCCAATCCAATCTAGATAATCTAACAGCTAGGGTAACTGAGGCAGGAGAACGAATCAGTGACCTGGAAGACAATTTAATAGATAAAAAGGGAAAAGAGGAGGCCAGGGAAAAACAACTCAGAATCCATGAAAATAGAATCAGAGAAATAGGTGACACCATGAAGCATTCCAATGTCAGAATTATTAGAATCCGAGAGGGAGTGGAGAGAGAGAGGACTAGAAGATACATTTGAGCAAATTGTAGCTGAGAACTTCCCTAATCTGGGGAATGAAACAAACATTCGTGTCCGAGAGGCAGAGAGGACCCCTCCCAAGATCAAGGAAAACAGGCCAACACTCCGGCATGTAATAGTAAAACTCGCAAATCTTAGACCCAAGGAAATCATTTTAAGGGCGGTTAGGGGGAAGAGATTCCTTACGTACAGAGGGAGGAACATCAGAATAACGTCAGACCTATCCACAGAGACCTGGCAAGCCAGAAAGACCTGGCAAGACATATTGAGGGTACTAAACGAGAAGAACATGAGCCAAGAATACTTTATCCGGCAAGGCTTTCATTTAGAATGGATGGAGAGATGCAGATCTTTCACGACTGGCAGAAACTGAAAGAATATGTGACCGCTAAGCTGGACCTGCAAGAAATGTTAAGGGGGGTTCTATATAAGGAGAAAGACCCCAAGAGTGATCTACAACAGAAATTTACAGGGACAATCTAAAAAAACAACGTCTTCACAGGCACATGATGACAATAAATTCATATCTTTCAATAATCACTCTCAACATGAATGTCCTAAGTGCTCCCATAAAACGGCACAGGGTTGCAGATTGGATAAAAAGACAGGACCCATCCATATGCTGTCTGCAAGAGACTCATTTTGAACCTAAAGATACATCCAGACTGAAAGTGAAGGGATGGAGATCCATCTTCCATGCCAGCAGACCTCAAAAGAAAGCTGGGGTAGCAATTCTTGTATCAGACAAATTAGATGTTAAACTAAAGACTGTAGTTAGAGACACAGAAGGACACTATATCATTCTTAAAGGGTCTATCCAACAAGAAGATCTAACAATTGTAAATATCTATGCCCCCAACATGGGAGCAGCCATCTACATAAGCCAACTGTTAACCAAAATAA
Source organism: Phoca vitulina (assembly GCF_004348235.1). Taxonomy (NCBI): domain Eukaryota; kingdom Metazoa; phylum Chordata; class Mammalia; order Carnivora; family Phocidae; genus Phoca; species Phoca vitulina. The sequence continues at coordinate 10,102,379 of NW_022589754.1, read as the reverse complement.
AGAGTCATATTGATAATACGTTAATTGTAGGAGACCTCAATACTCCACTCTCAGCAATAGACAGATCATCTAAGCAGAAAATCAACAAGGAAACAAGAGCTTTGAATGATACACTGGACCAGATGGACTTCATAAATATATACAGAACATTCCACCTTAAAACAACAGAATACTCATTCTTCTCGAGCGCACATGGAACTTTCTCCAGAATAGACCATATACTGGGTCACAAATCAGGTCTCAACCGATACCAAAAGGTTGAGATTATTCCCTGCATATTCTCAGACCATAATGCTTTAAAACTGGAACTCAATCACAAGAAAAAATTTGGCAGAAATTCAAACACTTGGAAGCTAAAGACCACTCTGCTCAAGAATGTTTGGGTCAACCAGGAAATCAAAGAAGAACTTAAACAATTCATGGAAATCAATGAGAACGTAAACACATTGGTCCAAAACCTATGGGATACTGCAAGGGTGGTCCTAAGGGGGAAATACCTAGCCATCCAAGCCTCACTCAAAAAAATAGAAAAGTCCCGAATTCACCAACTAACTCTACACCTTAAAGAACTAGAGAAAAAGCAACAAACGATGCCTAAACCACTCATTAGAAGAGAAACAATTAAGATTAGAGCAGAGATCAATGAATTAGAAACCAGAAACACAATAGAACAGATCAATGAAACTAGAAGTTGGTTCTTTGAAAGAATTAATAAGATCAATAAACCACTGGCCAGACTTATCCAAAAGAAAAGAGAAAGGACCCAAATTAATAAAATTATGAATGGAAGGGGAGAGATCACGACTAACACCAAAGAAATAGAAACAATTATTAGAAATTATTATCAACACCTATATGCCAATAAACTGAGCAATCTGGATGAAATGGAGGCCTTCCTGGAAACCTATAAGCTGCCAAGACTGAAACAGGAAGAAATTGACAACCCGAATAGGCCAATAACCAGTAACAAGATTGAAGCAGTGATCAAAAAATCCCAAAAAACAAGAGTCCAGGGCCTGATGGATTGCTGCGGAATTCTACCAAACATTCAAGGAAGAAATAATACCTATTCTCCTGAAGCTGTTTCAAAAAATAGAAACAGAAGGAAAACTTCCAAACTCATTCTATGAGGCCAGCATTACCTTAATCCCCAAACCAGGCAAAGACCCCATCAAAAAGGAGAATTTCAGACTGATATCCCTGATGAATATGGATTCCAAAATCCTCAACAAAATCCTAGCTAATAGGATCCAACAATACATTAAAAGGATCATCCACCACGACCAAGTGGGATTTATCCCCGGGATGCAAGGGTGGTTCAACATTCGCAAATCAATCAATGCGATAGAACACACTGATTATAGGAGAGAGAAAACGATATGGGCCTCTCAATTGATGCAGAAAAAGCATTCGACAAAATACAACATCCTTTCCTGATTAAAACTCTTCAGAGTATAGGGAAAGAGGGAACATTCCTCAAGTTCATAAAATCCATCTATGAAAAACCCACGCAAATATCATCCTCAATGGGGAAAAGCTGAGAGCCTTTCCCTTAAGATCAGGAACATGTCAAGGATGCCCACTCTCGCCACTATTGTTCAACATAGTACTAGAAGTCTTAGCAACAGCAATCAGACAACAACAAAAAAAATAAAAGGTATTCAGATTGGCAAAAAAGAAGTCAAACTCTCTCTTTTCTCAGACGACATGATACTTTATGTGGAAAACCCAAAAGACTCCAACCCCAAATGACTAGAACTCATACGGCAATTCAGTAATGTGGCAGGATACAAAATCAATGCACAGAAATCAGTTCCTTTCTTCTACACTAACAATGCTACTGTAGAAAGAGAAATTAGAGAAACGATTGCATTTACAATAGCACCAAAAACCATAAGATACCTCAGAATAAACCTCACCAAAGAGGTAAAGGATCTATAGGAACTACAAAACACTCATGAAAAAAATTGAAGAAGACACAAAAAGATGGAAAAATATTCCATGCTCATGGATCAGAAGAATAAACATTGTTAAAATGTCTATGCTACCCAGAGCAATCTATACCTTCAATGCCATGCCAATCAAAATTCCAATAACATTTTTAAAAGTGCTAGAACAAACAATCCTAAAATTTGTATGGAATCAGAAAAGACCCCAAATTGCCAAGGAAATGTTGAAAAAGAAAAAGAAAGCTGGTGGCATCACGTTGCCCGATTTCAAGCTATAGTACAAAGCTGTGATCACCAAGACAGCATGGTATTGACACAAAAACAGACATATAGACCAATGGAACAGAATAGAGAACCCAGATATGGACCCTCGACTCTATGGTCAAATAATCTTTGAGAAAGCAGGAAAAAACATGCAATGGAAAAAAGAGTCTCTTCAATAAATGGTGCTGGGAAAATTGGACAGCCACATGCAGAAGAATGAAACTCGACCATTCTCTAACACCATTCACAAAGATAAACTCAAAGTGGATGAAAGACCTCAATGTGAGACAGGAATCCATCAAAATCCTAGAGGAGAACATAGGCTGTAACTTCTTTGACATCGGCCACAGCAACTTCTTTCAAGATACATCTCCAAAAGCTAGTGAAACAAAAGCAAAAATGAACTTTTGGGACTTCATCAAGATAAAAAGCTTCTGCACAGCAAAGGAAACAGTCAACAAAACAAAGAGGCAACCCACAGAATGGGAGAAGATATTTGCAAATAACACTACAGATAAAGGGCTGGTATCCAAGATCTATAAAGAACTTCTCAAACTCAACACCCAAAAAACAAATAATCAAGTCAAAAAGTGGGCAGAAGATATGAAAAGACACTTCTCTGAAGAAGACATACAAATGGCTAACAGACACACGAAAAAATGTTCATCATCATTAGCCATCAGGGAAATTCAAATCAAAACCACATTGAGATACCACCTTACACCAGTTAGAATGGCAAAAATGGACAGGGAGAGAAACAACAAATGTTGGAGAGGTTGTGGAGAAAGGGGAACCCTCTTACACTGTTGGTGGGAATACAAGTTGGTACAGCCACTTTGGAAAACAGTGTGGAGGTGCCTCAAAAATTTAAAAATAGAGCTACCCTATGACCCAGCAATTGCACTCCTGGGTATTTACCCCCAAAGACACAGATGTAGTGAAAAGAAGGGCCTTATGCACCCCAATGTTCATAGCAGCAATGTCCTCAATAGCCAAACTGTGGAAAGAGCCGAGATGCCCTTCAACAGATGAATGGATAAAGAAGATGTGGTCCATATATACAATGGAATATGACTTAGCCATCGGAAAGGATGAATACCCAACTTTTACATCAACATGGATGGGACTGGAGGAGATTATGCTAAGTGAAATAAGTCAAGCAGAGAAAGTCAATTATCATATGGTTTCACTTATTTGTGGAACATAAGGAATAGCATGGAGGACATTAGGAGAAGGAAGGGAAAAATGGGGTGGGGGAATTGGAGGGAGAGATGAACCATGAGAGACTATGGACTCTGAGAAACAAACAGGGTTTTAGAGGGGAGGGTGGGAGCGGGGATTGGTTAGCCTGGTGCTGGGTATTAAGGAGGGCACGTACTGCATGGAGCACTGGGTCTTGTACGAAAACAATGGATCGTGGATCACCACATCAAAAACCAATGATGTATTGTATGGTGACTAACATAACATAATAAAATTTAAAAAATAATAATAAAAAATAAATAAATAAATAATAAATAAATAAATAAATAAAATAAAAAAATAAGACCATCAATATGCTGTCTGCAAGAAACTCATTTTAGACCCAAGACACGTCCAGATTGAAAGTGAGGTGGTGGAGAACCATTGATCATGCTAATGGACATCAAAAGAAAGCTGGAGGGGTTGCCTGGGTGGCTCAGTCAGCTGGGCATCTGTCTTGGGCTCAGGTCATGATTCCAGGATCCTGGGATTGAGCCCCGCATCAGGCTCCCTGCTCAGCAGGGAGGCCGCTTCTCCCTCTCCGACTCCCCCTGCTTGCGCTCTCTCTCTCTCTGTCAAATACATAAATAAAATCATTAAAAAAAAGAAAGCTGGAGTAGCCATTCTTACATCAGACAACATAGATTTTTAAACAATACTATAATAAGAGATGAAGAAGGACACTATATCATAATAAAAGGGTCTGTCCAACAAGAAGATCTAACCATTGTAAGTATTAATGCCCCAAATTGAGAGCAGCCAATTATATAACCCAATTAATAACAAAATTAAAGAAGTACATTAATAATAATACAATAATAATAGGGGATATTAACACCCCCTTCACAGCAATGGACAGATCATCTAAACAGAAGATCAACAAGGAAACAAGGGCTTTGAATGACACACTGGACCAGATGGCCTTAACAGATATATTCAGAGCATTTTATCCTAAAGCAAAAGAATACACATTCTTCTTGAATGCACATGGAACATTCTTCAGATAGATCACATACTGGGTCAAAAATCACATCTCAGCTGGTACAAAAAGATTGAGATTATACCATGCATATTTTCAGACCACAATGCTTTAAAACTTGAACTCAATCACAAGAGATCATTTGGAAAGATCTCAAATACTTGGAGGTTAAAGAACATGCTGCTAAAGAATGAATGGTTTGACAGGAAATTAAGGAATAATTTTAAAAAATACATGGTGAAACAGATGAAAAATGAAAACATGACCGTTCAGAAATTTTAAGATGCAGCAAAGGCGCTGTTAAGAGGGAAGTAGATAGCAATACAGGCCTTTCTCAAGAAACAAGAAAAGTCAAATACACAAGCTAACCTTACACCTAAAGGAACTGGGGAAAGAACAACAAATAAAGCCTAAATCCAGCAACAGAAAAGAAATAAAAATAGGAGCAGAAATCAATGATATAGAAATTTTTAAAAAAGCAGAACAGATGAATGAAACTAGGAGCTGGTTCTTTGAAAGAATTAACAAGATCGATAAACCCCTAGCCAAACTTATCAAAAAGAAAAGGGAAAGGACCCAAATAAATAAAATCATGAATGAGAGAGGAGAAATTACAACCAAGAACAAAGAAACACAAACAATTATAAGAGAATACTGTGAGCAATTTTATACCAATAAATTAGACAATCTGGAACAAATGAAAAATTCCTAGAAATACATAAATTACCAAAACTTAAACAGGAAGAAGTAGAAAATCTGAACAGACCTGTAACCAGCAAAGAAATTGAATCACTAAACAAAAATCTCTAAACAAAGAAGAGTCCAGGGCTAGATGGCTTCCCAGGGGAATTCTACCAAACATTTAAAGAAGAATTAATGCCTATTCTTCTGAAACTGTTCCAAAAAATAAAAATGGAAGGAAAACTTCCAAACTCCTTTGATGAGGCCAACATTACCTTAATCCCAAAACCACACAATGTCCTCCACACAAAAAAAAGGAGAATTACAGGCCAATATCCCTGATGAACACAGATACAAAAATTCTCAAGAAGACACTAGCTAATTGGATCCAACAGACCATTATAAGGATTATTCACCAACACCAAGTGGGATTTATTCCTGGGCTGCAGGGGTGGTTCAACATCAACAAATCAATCAGTGTGATACACCACATTAATAAAAGAAAGGATAAGAAACATATGATCCTCTCAATAGATGTTGAAAAAGCATTTGACAAAATACAGCACCCTTTCTTGATAAAAACCCTCAAGAAAGTAGGAATAGAGGGAACATACCTCAAAATCATAAAGGCCATATATGAAAGACCCACAGGTAATATTCTTAATGGGGAAAAACTGGGAGCTTTCCCCTAAGGTCAGAAACATGATAAGGATGTCTATTCTCACCACTGTTGTTCAACATAGTACTGGAAGTCCTAGTCTCTGCAATCAGACAACAAAAAGAAATAAAAGGCATCCAAACTGGCAAGGAAAAAGTCAAGCTTTCACTCTTTGCAGATGACATGATACCTATGTAGGAAACCCAAAAGACTCCACCAAAAAACTGCTAGAACTGATACAGGAATTCAGCAAAGTTGCAGGATATAAAATCAATGCACAGAAGTTTGTTGTATTTCTATACACTAACAATGAAGCAGCAAAAAGAGAAATCAAGGAACCAATCCCATTTACAATTGCACCAAAATCCATAAAATACCTAGGAATAAACCTAACCAAGGGATAAAAGATCTGTATTCTGAACATTATAGAACACTTATGAAAGAAATTGAGGAAGACACAAATAGATGGGAAAATATTCCATGCTCATGGACTGGAAGAACAAATATTGTTAAAATGTCTATGCCACCCAAAGAAATCTGCACATTCAATGCAATCCCTATCAAAATAACACCAGAATTTTTCATGGAACTGGAACAAACAATTCTTAAATTTGTATGGAAACAGAAAAGAGCCTGAATAGCCAAAGGAGTATTGAAAAAGAAAACCAAATCTGGAGGCATCACAATTCCGGTCTTCCAGCTATATTACAAAGCTGTAATCATCAAGGCAGTATGGTACTGGCACAAAAACAAACACATAGATCAAAGGAACAGAATAGAATCCCAGAAATGGACCTGCAACTATATGGTCAACTAATCTTCAACAAAGCAAGAAAGAATATCCCATGGAAAAAAGACAGTCTCTTCAACAAATGCTGGTGGGAAAACTGGACAGCCACATGCAGAAGAATGAAATTGGACAACTTTCTTATACCATACACAAAAATAAATTCAAAATGGATGAAAGACCTAAATGTAAGACAGGAATCCATCAAAAACCTAGGAGAAGACAGGCAACCTCTTTGATCTTGGCAGCAGCAGGTTCTTGCTAGACACGTCTCCAAAAGAAAGGGAAACAAAATTTAACAAATGAACTATTGGGACATCATTAGGATAAAAAGCTTCTGCACAGCAAAGGAAATGATCAACAAAACTAAAAGGCAACCTACAGAATGGAAGAAGATAATTGTAAATGACATATCAGATAAAGGGCTAGTATCCAAAATCTATTAAAAAATTCATCAAACTAAGGGCTCCTGGGTGGCTCAGTCGTTAAACGTCTGCCTTTGGCTCAGGTCATGATCCCAGGGTCCTGGGATCGAGCCCCACATTGGGCTCCCTGCTCAGCCAGGAGCCTGCTTCTCCCTCTCCCGCTCCCCCTGCTTGTGTTCCCTCTCTGGCTGTCTCTCTCTGTGTGTCAAATAAATAAATAAAATCTTTAAAAAAAACTTCATCAAACAAAACACTCAAAAAACAAAAGGTATTAATTCTTTTTTTAAAAATTTTATTTATTTATTTTTTTCAATTTTATTATGTTACGTTAGTCACCATACAATACATCATTAGTTTTTGATGTGGTAATCCACGATCCATTGTTTTCATATAGCACCTCGTGCTCCACGCAGTACGTGCCCTAATTATACCCATCACTGGGCTAACCAATACCCCCTCCCACCTTCCCCTCTAAAACCCTGTTTGTTTCTCAGAGTCCATAGTCTCTCATGGTTCATCTCTCCCTCCGAATTCTCCCCCCCCTTCATTTTTCCCTTCCTTCTCCTAATGTCCTCCATGATATTCCTTATGTTCCACAAAAAAGTGAAACCATATGATAATTGACGTTCTCTCCTGGACTTATTTCACTTAGCATAATCTCCTCCAGTCCCATCCATGTTGATGTAAAAGTTGGGTATTCATCCTTTCTTTTTTTTTTTTTTAAGATTTTATTTATTTATTTGAGAGAGAGAGAGAGAGAGAGCACATGAGAGGGGGGAGTGTCAGAGGGAGAAGCAGACTCCCCGCTGAGCAGGGAGCCCGATGCGGGACTCGATCCCGGGACTCCAGGATCATGACCTGAGCCGAAGGCAGTCGCTCAACCAACTGAGCCACCCAGGCGCCCTGGGTATTCATCCTTTCTGATGGCTGAGTCATATTCCAGTGTATATATGGACCACATCTTCTTTATCCATTCATCTCTTGAAGGGCATCTCAGCTCTTTCCACAGTTTGACTATTGCTGATATTGCTGCTATGAACATTGGGGTGCATAAGGCCCTTCTTTTCACTACATCTGTGTCTTTGGGGTAAATACCCAGGAGTGCAATTGCTGGGTCATAGGGTAGCTCTATTTTTAATTTTTTGAGGCACCTCCACACTGTTTTCCAAAGTGGCTGTACCAACTTGTATTCCCACCAACAGTGTAAGAGGGTTCCCCTTTCTCCACAACCTCTCCAACATTTGTTGTTTCTCTCCCTGTCCATTTTTGCCATTCTAACTGGTGTAAGGTGGTATCTCAATGTGGTTTTGATTTGGATTTCCCTGATGGCTAATGATGAGGAACATTTTTTCATGTGTCTGTTAGCCATTTGTATGTCTTCTTCAGAGAAGTGTCTGTTCACCTCTTCTGCCCACTTTTCGACTTGATTATTTGTTTCTTGGGTGTTGAGTTTGAGAAGTTCTTTATAGATCTTGTATACCAGCCCTTTATCTGTAGTGTTATTTGCAAATATCTTCTCCCATTCTGTGGGTTGCCTCTTTGTTTTGTTGACTGTTTCCTTTGCTGTGCAGAAGCTTTTTATCTTGATGAAGTCCCAAAAGTTCATTTTTGCTTTTGTTTCACTAGCTTTTGGAGATGTATCTTGAAAGAAGTTGCTGTGGCCGATGTCAAAGAAGTTACAGCCTATGTTCTCCTCTAGGATTTTGATGGATTCCTGTCTCACATTGAGGTCTTTCATCCACTTTGAGTTTATCTTTGTGAATGGTGTTAGAGAATGGTCGAGTTTCATTCTTCTGCATGTGGCTGTCCAATTTTCCCAGCACCATTTATTGAAGAGACTCTTTTTTCCATTGCATGTTTTTTCCTGCTTTCTCAAAGATTATTTGACCATAGAGTCGAGGGTCCATATCTGGGTTCTCTATTCTGTTCCATTGGTCTATATGTCTGTTTTTGTGTCAATACCATGCTGTCTTGGTGATCACAGCTTTGTACTATAGCTTGAAATCGGGCAACGTGATGCCACCAGCTTTCTTTTTCTTTTTCAACATTTCCTTGGCAATTTGGGGTCTTTTCTGATTCCATACAAATTTTAGGATTGTTTGTTCTAGCACTTTTAAAAATGTTATTGGAATTTTGATTGGCATGGCATTGAAGGTATAGATTGCTCTGGGTAGCATAGACATTTTAACAATGTTTATTCTTCTGATCCATGAGCATGGAATATTTTTCCATCTTTTTGTGTCTTCTTCAATTTTTTTCATGAGTGTTTTGTAGTTCCTATAGATCCTTTACCTCTTTGGTGAGGTTTATTCTGAGGTATCTTATGGTTTTTGGTGCTATTGTAAATGCAATCGTTTCTCTAATTTCTCTTTCTACAGTAGCATTGTTAGTGTAGAAGAAAGGAACTGATTTCTGTGCATTGATTTTGTATCCTGCCACATTACTGAATTGCCGTATGAGTTCTAGTCATTTGGGGTTGGAGTCTTTTGGGTTTTCCACATAAAGTATCATGTCGTCTGAGAAAAGAGAGAGTTTGACTTCTTTTTTGCCAATCTGAATACCTTTTATTTTTTTTGTTGTTGTCTGATTGCTGTTGCTAAGACTTCTAGTACTATGTTGAACAATAGTGGCGAGAGTGGGCATCCTTGACATGTTCCTGATCTTAAGGGAAAGGCTCTCAGCTTTTCCCCATTGAGGATGATATTTGCGTGGGTTTTTCATAGATGGATTTTATGAACTTGAGGAATGTTCCCTCTTTCCCTATACTCTGAAGAGTTTTAATCAGGAAAGGATGTTGTATTTTGTCGAATGCTTTTTCTGCATCAATTGAGAGGCCCATATCGTTTTCTCTCTCCTATAATCAGTGTGTTCTATCGCATTGATTGATTTGCGAATGTTGAACCACCCTTGCATCCCGGGGATAAATCCCACTTGGTCGTGGTGGATGATCCTTTTAATGTATTGTTGGATCCTATTAGCTAGGATTTTGTTGAGGATTTTGGAATCCATATTCATCAGGGATATTGGTCTGAAATTCTCCTTTTTGATGGGGTCTTTGCCTGGTTTGGGGATTAAGGTAATGCTGGCCTCATAGAATGAGTTTGGAAGTTTTCCTTCTGTTTCTATTTTTTGAAACAGCTTCAGGAGAATAGGTATTATTTCTTCCTTGAATGTTTGGTAGAATTCCGCAGCAATCCATCAGGCCCTGGACTCTTGTTTTTTGGGATTTTTTGATCACTGCTTCAATCTTGTTACTGGTTATTGGCCTATTCGGGTTGTCAATTTCTTCCTGTTTCAGTCTTGGCAGCTTATAGGTTTCCAGGAAGGCCTCCATTTCATCCAGATTGCTCAGTTTATTGGCATATAGGTGTTGATAATAATTTCTAATAATTGTTTCTATTTCTTTGGTGTTAGTCGTGATCTCTCCCCTTCCATTCATAATTTTATTAATTTGGGTCCTTTCTCTTTTCTTTTGGATAAGTCTGGCCAGTGGTTTATTGATCTTATTAATTCTTTCAAAGAACCAACTTCTAGTTTCATTGATCTGTTCTATTGTGTTTCTGGTTTCTAATTCATTGATCTCTGCTCTAATCTTAATTGTTTCTCTTCTAATGAGTGGTTTAGGCATCGTTTGTTGCTTTTTCTCTAGTTCTTTAAGGTGTAGAGTTAGTTGGTGAATTCGGGACTTTTCTATTTTTTTGAGTGAGGCTTGGATGGCTAGGTATTTCCCCCTTAGGACCACCCTTGCAGTATCCCATAGGTTTTGGACCAATGTGTTTACGTTCTCATTGATTTCCATGAATTGTTTAAGTTCTTCTTTGATTTCCTGGTTGACCCAAACATTCTTGAGCAGAGTGGTCTTTAGCTTCCAAGTGTTTGAATTTCTGCCAAATTTTTTCTTGTGATTGAGTTCCAGTTTTAAAGCATTATGGTCTGAGAATATGCAGGGAATAATCTCAACCTTTTGGTATCGGTTGAGACCTGATTTGTGACCCAGTATATGGTCTATTCTGGAGAAAGTTCCATGTGCGCTCGAGAAGAATGAGTATTCTGTTGTTTTAAGGTGGAATGTTCTGTATATATTTATGAAGTCCATCTGGTCCAGTGTATCATTCAAAGCTCTTGTTTCCTTGTTGATTTTCTGCTTAGATGATCTGTCTATTGCTGAGAGTGGAGTATTGAGGTCTCCTACAATTAACGTATTATCAATATGACTCTTTATTTTGGTTAACAGTTGGCTTATGTAGATGGCTGCTCCCATGTTGGGGGCATAGATATTTACAATTGTTAGATCTTCTTGTTGGATAGACCCTTTAAGAATGATATAGTGTCCTTCTGTGTCTCTAACTACAGTCTTTAGTTTAACATCTAATTTGTCTGATACAAGAATTGCTACCCCAGCTTTCTTTTGAGGTCTGCTGGCATGGAAGATGGATCTCCATCCCTTCACTTTCAGTCTGGATGTATCTTTAGGTTCAAAATGAGTCTCTTGCAGACAGCATATGGATGGGTCCTGTCTTTTTATCCAATCTGCAACCCTGTGCCGTTTTATGGGAGCACTTAGGACATTCATGTTGAGAGTGATTATTGAAAGATATGAATTTATTGTCATCATGTGCCTGTGAAGACGTTGTTTTTTTAGATTGTCCCTGTAAATTTCTGTTGTAGATCACTCTTGGGGTCTTTCTCCTTATATAGAACCCCCCTTAACATTTCTTGCAGGTCCAGCTTAGCGGTCACATATTCTTTCAGTTTCTGTCAGTCGTGGAAGCTCTGCATCTCTCCATCCATTCTAAATGAAAGCCTTGCCGGATAAAGTATTCTTGGCTCATGTTCTTCTCGTTTAGTACCCTCAATATGTCTTGCCAGGTCTTTCTGGCTTGCCAGGTCTCTGTGGATAGGTCTGACGTTATTCTGATGTTCCTCCCTCTGTACGTAAGGAATCTCTTCCCCCTAACTGCCCTTAAGATGATTTCCTTGGTTCTAAAATTTGCAAGTTTTACTATTACATGTCGGGGTGTTGGCCTGTTTTCCTTGATCTTGGGAGGGGTCCTCTCTGCCTCTAGGACTCGAATGTTTGTTTCATTCCCCAGATTAGGGAAGTTCTCGGGTATGATTTGCGCAAATACATCTTCTAGTCCTCTCTCTCTCTCCACTCCCTCCGGGATTCCAATAATTCTGACATTGGAACACTTCATGGTGTCACTTATTTCTCTGATTCTATTTTCATGGATTCTGAGTTGTTTTTCCCTGGCCTCCTCTTTTCCCTTTTTATCTATTATATTATCTTCCAGGTCACTGATTCGTTCTCCTGCCTCAGTTACCCTAGCTGTTAGATTATCTAGATTGGATTGGATCTCATTGATAGAATTTTTAAGTTCTGCCAATTCACCTTTTATTTCTGCCCTTAGAGACTCTATGTTGCCATTCATTGATTTCTCCATTCTAGTCATTGTCTTCACAATTGCTAGCCTGAATTCCATCTCTGACATCTTGGTTATATCTGCATCCATTTGTAAATCTGCAGCATAATTCATAATCTCTGAGTCTTTTCTTTTTGGGGGGCTCCTCCTCCTACTCTTTCTGTTGATGGGTGTTTGAGGGAATGTATAGAGTCCAAATTATTGACCAGAACCCAAGCAAGATGCACCTGTTTTCTTGGGACCTTAGGGATGTTGTCCTCTTGTTTCCCCAGCCTGTCTTCTGCGGGAGGGGCCTGCCGTGCTGTTACTCAGGCAACCCTGTTTGGGCGGAGTTGCCCTGCCTCCCTGTGGCGGGGGATGGGCTTATCGGGAATCAGTCTTTGGGGCTTTTGTTCTCTGGCGGCTTTCCCTGGCGGCTTTCTGCGTCTCTTCCACCAGTCAGAGCAGAAGAGACCATTTCCAACCTTCTGCCTCAGAGCAGAGAGATCAGTCTGTTCTTCAGTGAGCTCTCTAGGCCACACTGTCTCCGTTTCTGTCCATGCTGCTATAAACTGCAGGGCCCTGGGTTGTGTGCCCCTCTGCAGTGCTTCCAGTCCTGCCTCCAGATCGGGGTGCGTCTCTGCCCTTTGTGCTTCTAAAGCCACCAGCCGCTCCCAGTTCGTACGTTTGCGCGTGACCCCACCGATCCGGGTTTCTGTCCCGGGGGCTGCAGTGCACCCGCACAATCCTGCCGCTCCGGGTTTCCACCCCGGGGGCTGTCCTAAAGTCCTTTCCCGCCACTACCGGTCTGCGAGTCTGTGCCCCGTCTGCAGCGCACGAGGCTGTCATTCACTGGCGGTGTAGGATCCCCATGGCCAGGCACCCTCCCGCTGCCGTTTATCCTCCGATATCTGCCCGCGGAATCACGGCTCCCCGCTTCATACCTCAAAACCAACTGCCTGCAACTATTCTGTTTGTAGAGATCCAGCTCTTCTTACATCTCAGGCTCGTTTTGTGGGTGCTCAGAGTGGTCTGGTAGATACCCAGTTCAATTCTGGGGACCAGTTGAAATAGGGTCCCCTACTCTTCCCGGTCTTTCCCCCCTGCCCTATTTATTTATTTTTAAAGATTTTATTTATTTATTTGACAGAGAGAGATACACACCGAGAGAGAGAACACAAGCAGGGGGAGTGGGAGAGGGAGAAGGAGGCTCCCACAGAGCAGGGACACTGATGCGGGGCTTAATCCCAGGACCCTGGGATCATGACCTGAGCCAAAGGCAGATGCTTAATGACTGAGCCACCCAGGCGCCCTGATGGTCTTATTTTTTTAATCCAATATGATACCCTGTATCTTTTGATTGGGGCATTTAGTCCATTTACATTCAGAGTAATTGTTGAACGATATGAATTTAGTGCCATTGTATTACCGGTAATATCATGGTTCTTATAGACTGTCTCTGTTCCTTTCTAGTCTTTGTTACTCTTGGTGTCTCTTTCCCATTCAAAGTGATTCCTTTAATACTTCTTGCAGAGCTGGTTTAGTGCTCCTGAATTCCTTTAGTTTTCATTTGTCTTGGAAACTCTTTATCTCTCCTTCTACCCTGAATGACAGCTTTGCTAGATAAAGTATTCTTGGTTGCATATTTTCCCCATTTAGCACATTGAATATATCATGCCACTCTTTTCTGGCCTGCTGGGTCTCTGTGGACAGGTCTGCTGCTATCCTTACAAGTCTGCCCTTGCAGGTTAAGGACTTTTTCCCCATAGCTGTTTTCAGAGTTCTCTATCTTTGTATTTTGCAAGTTTCACTATGATATGTCATATTGTTGACCTGTTTTCTTGATTTTTGAGGAGAGGTCTCTGTGCTTCTTGGACTTGAATCCCTGTTTCCTTCCCCAGATTGGGAAAGTTCTCAGGTATAATTTATTCAAAGAAACCTTCTGCCCCTTTTACCCACTCTTCTTCTGGGACTCCTATGATAGATACTATTTTGCTTTATGTAATCCCTGAATTCCCTAAGTCTACCTTCATGATCCAATAGTTTTCTTTACCTCTTCTTTTCAGCTTCATTATTTTCTATAATTTTGTCTTCTACATCACCTATTCTTTCCTCTGCTTCTTCAATCCTCATTGTGCGTATATTCAGTCTCTTTGTATCTCAGCTATAGCATTTTAATTTCAGCCTGACTATTTTTTAGGTCTTTTATCTCTGTAATGAATGTTCCTCTGGTGTCCTGTGTGTTTTTTTCAATTATAGCTAGTAGTCTTATGACTATTGGTTTAAATTCTTGTTCAGATATATTGTTTATATCTGTTTTCAGCATATCCCTAGCAGTAATATCTTCCTACCCTTTCTTTTGGGGAGCAGTCCTTCATCTTGTCATTTTGGCTGTTTCTATCTTTTGCATATCCTGAAAGCTTCTTATGTTTCCTGCACTTCAGAGTAGTGCTATGTTAAAAAATGTCGTATACTGTCCAAGGCCTAGCACTTCAGGAAGTGTTTCTGGTGTATGCTGTGTGTACTCTGCTGTTGTATCTTGGCTGCTCTTTCCCATTGGTCAGTCCTCTGCAGAGTTCCTCCTTGCTTGCAGTGGGGAGTGCTTGGATCTTTATCTAGGTGTGCTTTGATTTGTTTGTTGAAAAAGCCTGGGGAAAAAAGGAAAGAAAGAAAAAGAAAAGAGAAAAAAAGTCTGCCCCCCCAAAAAAGAGAAAATGAAAAGGAACAAAGAAAACCAAACAGCAATCAAAAAACTATATGCCTGATTCCAAAGAAGAAGAAAGGAAAAAAAAAAAATAAAGAAAAAGAGAGAAAAAAAAGAAAATGAAAAAACAAACAAAGAAAAAACTATAAGCCTGATTCCAAAAGGGTGGGGGGAGCGAATAAGAAAAAAAAAAATAGCCTCGTCCTATTTCCACCAGAATTGAGGAGGACACTTTGAAGCACTGTAGGATCAGTATCCTTGGTACATGAGGCTTGCTGCCTGTATTGCTCTTCTGGGGGTTCAGGCTTACTGTGATGGCCCAGAGCCAATCCTGCCCCAGTAAAAACAAAAGCATTTGCCAAGCATAGGGGGGCAGGGTTTGAAGTAAGCAACTCCCACCTCCACTGGGGGTGGCTGTGTTGCTCTCTGAATCTGACTGTGTTGGTAGTGAGGGTAAAATACTTCAACCCCACTCTCTCATCCCTGAACAGGGGATCTCATACCCTCTGCTGTTGAGAAAGCCCTCAAGAAAAGCCAGGGCCCTCAGCATGCCCAGCACCCAGCTCTCCTGTGTTTTATCTTAAGCATGTGGTTGGGATTCAAACCTCCAAGTCTTAAAGGAGCCAGCACCTCTTGGATCTGCTCCCTCATCTGGATTAGAGCCTTGATGTGCTCTGACTAGTGCCCTCTGTCCCCAAAAAACAGTTTCCTGCCTGTGCGGTGCACAGAATCTATGGTATATCACCTCAAAAATTAGCAAACAGGTTATCCATTCTCTGAGCATGCCATTGTCCCCTGCTGTTGAAAAGCCATGTGCTGGTACCTGCAGGGTATTTTGTCCTTGGAGAAGCAACCCTCTTCCAAATGTACTCCAGGAAGGGGAGCGATCTCTCCCAGTGCAACCCAGGGTGTCTCTATACCACTTTGTGTGCACTCCCAGGCCAGGGCCCTCCTTTCCAGGAGTGCATGCTACAGCTCTGCTCTGGTGAAAGTCATACATTTCCAAAATTTCAGAGCTTGAGTTCCACTCACTGTTTGAAAACAACCTGCACTCAGTTCCCCTGACTCCCATCTGTGGTCCAAGAAGTTTTCTTCTTGTGGGAATCTGACACCGTCCTCTCTAAACTCCCCTATCCCTTTCTCCCTTTTCTCTCCCTGTGGAAAGGGTCTCTTCCCCTCCACAGCACAGCAACTTTTCTCTCTCCCAATTCACTTCCATCCACCTTGCATCTGCCATGCTGTCTCCCTTCAACCATGGAGATACTTCAATCCTCAGATTGATTTCTTGGGTGTTCCAAGTGATCTGACCTCAATACAGCTGTGTTCCAGGGCTGAGGAAAGCCCAGGGTCCCCCTATTTTTCTGCCATCTTAATTCCTCTGAAGTCTATTCAGTGACATTGTAATAGGACTGTATGGTGACAGATGGTAGCTCTACTTGTGGTGAGCATAGAATAATGTATAAACTTGTTGAATCATTATGTTGTACATCTGAAACTAATATAACATTGTGTGTCAGCTATACTCAATTAAAAATTTAAAAAACTGTAACTGATCTAAATAGACTAATTATAAGACATAAATTGGTAAAATAGATAAAAACACATGACCAACATGTTCATAGGAAAAATAATTGTTGACTACAAGCAAACAATTATAAATATAAAGACACATATACATTAAAAGTATAGGGATGGAGAAAGTTATATCATGTTAATACTAACCAAAGGAAAGCTAGAATTGCTATATTAATTTCAGACAAACAGATTTCAGAGTAAGGACATTTATCAGGGAAAAAAGGCAGTACATAATAATATAAGGGTCAGATCTCCAAGAAGACATTAACAATTCTTACTGTGTACGTACATAACAGCAAAGAGTCCAAATACATAAGACAAAAACTGATAGAACTACCAGAAAAAAATAGTTAAATCCATTATTGTTTTTGGAGAGTTCAACATATTTATAACAGAAATAGATCCAGCAGGAAAAATATAAGGAAGGATATGTTTAACCTCAACAGCACCATTAATCAAGTGGATATAATGAACATCTTTACACTACTTAATCCAACAAAAGTAGACTATAAATTCTCCTGAAGATCACATGGAACATATACCAAGATAGACCACATTCTGAGCCATAAAAGGAAATTTACCTAACTTAAAAGAATTAGAAATTATACAATATGTGCTCTCATACCACAACAGAATTAAAGTAGAAATCAATAACAGAAAGATAGTTTGGAAAATCTCAAAGTACATGGAGATTAAACAACACATAACTAAATAATATTTGGGTCTAAAAGGTAATCTGAAGAGAAATTTAAAAATAGTTTGAGATATTTGAAAAGGAAATATACCTTACCAAAACTGTGAGATCAGTGTAATATGTGCTTAGAAGAAAACTTATTTGGATGCATATATTAAGAAAAAAGAAAGATATAAAATCAATAAGCTACCTCCTAAGGAAACTAAAAAATAAAAACCAAATTAAATCTAAAGTAAGCAGAACAAAAGAGATAATAAAAATTTGAGCAGAAATCAATGAAATTTAAAAGTGTCCATCAATAGAGAAAATCAACCAAACCAAAAGGTGATTCTTCCAAAACATCAATAAAATCAATGAGTTCCTACCAACCTAACTAAGAAAAAAGGAGAAAAGACAGAAATTCCTAATACCAGAAATGAAATAGGGGACATCACTACAGATTCCATGGACATTAAAATCATAATAAATGAACAACACAATAGCCATAAATTTGATAATATAGATGAAATGAATCATTTCCTTGAAGGACACAATTTGCCAAAATTCGCACAGGAAGAAATAGACAATCAGAACAGGCCTTCATATATTAAAGAAATTGAATCAGCCTTCCAAAACAGAAAGCACCAAGCCAAAATGGGTTCACTGGAAAATTCTACCAAAAATTTAATGAAGAAATGTTCAATTTTCTACAACCTCTTTCAGAAGATAGAAGCAGAGGAAATACTTTCTAAGTTATTCCGAAAATTCAGTATTACCCCAATACTGAAGTCAGAAAAAAACATAGCCCCAACCACTGTGGAGTGTGGCCTCCATCCCCATTTAACAGGAAAGGCTGTATGAGAACACCTGTAAGTTGCATAACCCAGCAACACTCAAGCCAAGAGTAGGGTGGGCAGAACTGATAACCTTCAGAGCAAAGCCAGTACTGGGCATAGAGAATTCCCCTGCTACACCCAGGCAGGGAAGTTAATTTATAGTCCCACCCACTGTGAAGACTGTCTCCCAGCCCCTTCAGACTAGAAAACCTATACAAGGAATTTGGGGAGTTGCCTGAAGTAGGACCTCCCATTCCTACCCAGGGATAAGAAATAAGAAGAGATGGCCCAGCCCCATCTAACAAGAAGGACTAGAGAGAATACCTGGAATCTACCTAATCAAGCAAACCTGGGGCTTAGCAGCGGGTGGGAAGAGCTGATTGCCCTCAAAGCAAAGCCAGTACTGGGCACGGAGGATTCTCCTGCTATGTCTATGCAAGGGAGTAGTTAATTCATAGCCTCACCTGTTGCTGAGTAAAAATCTCAGCCTCTCTCAACTGGAAAGTTTGTTTAGGGAAATTTGGGAGTAGTCTGAAGACCTGCCCAGGCCAGAGAGCCAAAACATAATCCCACCTGTAGTGGAGCATGGTTCCCAGTCACATATGACAGGAAAGGCTAATGAGAACACCTGTAAGCTGCTGAAAAACCCAGAACACTTAAGCCAATATGTTGGGGGGCAGGACTAATTGCCCACTGAGCAAAGGCAGTGGCACTGTTCAGCCAGGGAAAATGAGGCATGGGTTGTCTTGAGTCAGGAGCATAAAGAGCCTTATGGCCTTGGAGCTGCTTTTCCCGTGTCTGGGCAAGAAAACTAACTCATAGTTCCATTTATTGCTCAATACAGCCTTCAGCCTGCACCACTAGGGAACCTTAACCAGTGCACACAGGAAACTGTGTAGCCTATCCAGCAGCATGCTTACAGTGACACTTGAACAGAGAGCACAACCTGTGACTTTCCTTGTCTACTAAGCAAAACTAATGACCCCATCTGACCAGGATATTCAGTGAAAGCTCTTGCCTAATTCAGGTTTCCAAACAATGAGCCCTGCAGACTCTGGGCTCTGTCCTGATGCCTAATTACAGCAGGAAAGTTAACTCACAGCCCCACCTACTGGTGAGTATCCTGACCATGTTGTAAACCTGACCAGAAAATCCAAGCAACTGTAAAGCCCACCCTAATACCTCACCACGGCAGGGAACCAAGCCAATAGTCTTATCCAACTGTTCACAGCCAATGGCACACCAACCACCACCTACTTCACAGTTTGAACAGTTGCTTTGCCCCAAAACAGATTCTAATAGCAGGACCCACCTGCCAAAAGACATTCCCAGCAGACACTTTAGAAACCAAACTGAGCTGATTAGTGAACAACTGTCTCTTCCAAGGTGAACTTGAAAAGTCTGGAAGAGAAGAACACTTATTCAAATGCACAGATACCAACATAAGTGGTCAAAGAACATGGAAATGAGGTAAACATGACACTAGAAAAGGAAACTAATAAAGCTCTAATAACTGTTCCTAAAGAAATAGAGTATGAACTGTTAGACAAAGAATTCAGAATAATTCCTTAAACACAGTTTAATAAACTAAAAAAATAAACATACAACTAAATAAAATTAGTAAAACAATGTATGGACAAAACAAGAGTAGGAACCATCAATAAAAGCAACAAAACCAGAAATTCTAGAGCTAAAAAATATAATGACTAAACTGAACAATTCAAAAGAGAGCTTCAAAAGCAGACATGACCATGTGTAAGAAAGATTAATGTTAGGAGGAGTTAAGATGGCAGAGGAGTAGAGGACCCTAAATTTGTCTGGTCTTTGAAATTCAGCTAGATAGTTATCCGATTTGATAATTTCAGAATGATTTTCCTGAACACCTGCAAAATTAACTGAGATCTGAGAAAAGAATTGTTGCAATTCTACAAATAGAAAAGCGACCACTTTTTGCAAGGTAGGAGGTGCAGAGAAGTGAATCCAAGGCAATATATTGGAAGACAAGCTGTGGGGGGAAGAAGCCTCTATAAACTGGGTACCGGAAAGTGTTATAAGGAGTGGAGCACAAAATCAGAACTTTTAGAAGTCTACCTGAAAGGTGCTCAGGTGGCAAAGCAGGGCGGAATCCCAGGTGGGAGAGTGTGGTCTCAGGATCCACGGGGTCACAAAAAGAACGGGGGTGCCTGAGTGTGGCAGAGTTCCCAAGCACTGGAACAGGGAATCTGGCTGAAAACAGTGAGGCTAGGCACCAGCTTTCTGCTCAGTGTTACCATAAACCATGAACCACTGCACAGTCAGGCTACCACTCTCCAAACAGGGGCCTAACAAAAAGCAGAAGTCCAGTGAGACCCCCCCTCCCTCCCCCATGAGGAATGGAACAGGTCTGCATTGCAGGAGTCTGTCAGTTTGGAGACTCCAAATGGGGTCGTGTGCCTGAGATAAAAATGCTTGGTCACAGGCTGGATGAACACAGAATTTGGATGGAAACCAGGGAGACAAGAGTGAGTGACTGCTTTTCTGTGAGGGCTCACTGAAGAGTATGGTGTGCAAACTTTCAGCTCTGGGCTACAGATCGGGGCACCACCATTTTCATCACCCCCATTGGTGCTGAAAGCCTTCAGGTAGTAAAACAGCACCACATAGAGCAATACGGAGCCACTTACACTGAGCCTGGCCCTCTGGCAAAGGGGATGAAATTCTGCCCCAGGAAAGACACCTGAGAACCAGTGTAACAGGCCCCTCCCCTAGAAGACCAGCAGGAACATCCAGCTAACAACAAGTTTATTGATCATAGAGAACTGCAAATCCCCAGCTCTTGGGGAAAACAGTATATAGCATTTATGTCTTTTTTATTATTACTTAGATTTTCAGTTTTACATTTTTTCCTTTTCAACTATTTTCTTTTTTTTTTTTTTTTTTAAAGATTTTATTTATTTATTCATGAGAGACAGAGAGAGAGAGAGAGAAGCAGGCTCCCAAGGAGCAGGGAGCCCGATGTGGGACTCGATCCCAGGACCCTGGGATCATGACCTGAGCCGAAGGCAGACGCTTAACCATCTGAGCCACCCAGGCGCCCTATTTTCTTATTTTATCAATTCTTTTTTTAAGTGTTTTTTAATTGTCATTTTTAAATTTACATTATATATGCATATATATATATAATTTTTGGTTTCCTTTCATTGTATTCAATTTTATTTGTTTATACATGTTTTTTTCTTTCTTTCCTATTTCAGGATCTAGTTTCTTCCAACAAACAGACCAAAATACACCAGGATCTAGTTTACTATTGTGTTCTGTTCTACTTCTTGTTGGATTTCTCTCTGTCTCCCTCCCTCTCTCTCTCTCTCTCTTTTGGTTTCTGTTCTCTTCTGGTTTGTTTAGTGCATATTTTTCTAGTGTTGTTTTTGCTATTTTTGTATTTTCTCTCTCTTTCATCTATCCTTTTCTGGACATAATGACAAGAGGGAAAAACTCACCGCAAAAGAGATAACAGGAAGCAGTACTCACTGCCAGGGATTTAATCTTTTTTCCATGGAATATTCTTTCCTGCTGTGTCAAAGATTACTTGACCATAGAGTTGAGGATCCATTTCTGGGTTCCCTATTCTGTTTCATTGATCTATGTGTCTGTTTTTGTGCCAGTACCATACTGTCTGGATGAACACCACAAAAGAAAGAACAGGAGGTAATACTCTCTGCCAGGGATTTAATCAATTTGGATATAAGCAAGATGTCTGAACTAAAATTTAAAACAATGATTATAAGGATACTGGCTGGGCTTGAAAAAAGCATAGGAGACACTACAGAATCCCTTACTGTAGAAATAAAAGAACTAAAATCTAATCAGGCCAAAATCAAAAAGGCTATTACTGAGATGCAATAAAAATAGAGGCTCTAGGGGTGCCTGGGTGGCTCAGTCGTTAAGCGTCTGCCTTTGGCTCAGGTCATGATCCCAGGGTCCTGGGATCGAGCCCCGCATCGGGCTCCCTGCTCGGCGGGAAGCCTGCTTCTCCTTCTCCTGCTCCCCCTGCTTGTGTTCCCTCTCTCGCTGTGTCTCTCTCTGTCAAATAAATAAATAAAATCTTAAAAAAAAAAAAAAATAGAGGCTCTAACTGCTAGGATAAGTGAGGTAGAAGAGTGAGTCAGTGATATAGAAGACAAAGTGATGGAGAATAAGGAAGCTGAGAAAAAGATAAACAACTACTGGATCACAAGGGGAGGATTAAAGAGATCAGTGATATCATAAAGAAAACAATATTAGAATAATTGCAGTCCCAGAGGAAAAGGAAAGAGAGAGAGAGAGTGGCAGAAGGTTTATTTGAACAAACTATAGCTGAGAGCTTTCCTAATCTGGGGAAGGAACCAGGCATTCAAATCCAGGAGGCACAGAGAACTCCCCTCAAAATCAACAAAAATAGGTCAACACCATGACATATTATAGTGAAACTTACAAAATTACAAGTATAAAGAGAAAATCCTGAAAGCAGCTCAGGGAAAGAGGTCCTTAACCTACAAGAGTAGACACATAAGGCTGGCAGCAGACCTGTCCATAGAGACCTGCCAGTCCAGAAAGGACTGCCATGATATAATAAACATGCCAAATGGGAAAAATATGCAGCCAAGAATACTTTACCTGACAAAGCTGTCATTCAGGATAGAAGGAGAGATAAAGAGTTTCTAGGACAAACCAAAAATAAAGGAATTTGTGAACACTAAACCGGCCCTGCAAGAAATATTAAAGGGGTTACTTTGAGTGGGAGAGACCAAAAGTAACAAAGACCAGAAAGGAACAGAGACAATCTACAGAAACAGTGACATTACAGGTAATACAATGGCACTAAATTCATATTTTTCAATAATTACTCTGAATGTAAATGGACTAAATGCTCCAATCAAAAGACCTAAGGTAGCAGAATGGATATAGAAACAAGACCCATTAACATGCTGCTTTAAAAGACACATTTTAGACCCAAAGAAACCTCCAACTGAAAGTGAGGGGGTGGAGAGCCATTTATCATGCTAATAGATAACAAAAGAAAGGTGAAGTAGCCATCCTTATATCAGACAAACTAGATTTTAAACCAAAGACTATAATAAGAGATGAAGAAGGACACAATATCATAATAAAGGGGTATATCTGACACGAAGATTTAACAATTGTAAATATTTATGCCCCTAACTTGGGAGCAGTGAATTATATAAACCAATTTATAACAAAATTAGAGAAACTCATGATAATAATACAATAATAGTAGGGGATTTTAACACCCCCCTCACAGCAATGGACAGATCATCTAAACAGAAGATCAACAAGGAAACAATGGCTTTGAATGACAAACTGGACCAGATAGAATTCATAGATATATACAGAGCATTTCACCCTAAAATAACAGAATACACATTCTTTTAGAGTGCACATGGAACATTCTCCAGAATAGACCACATACTGGGTCACATATCAGGTCTCAACTGGTACAAAAAGATTGAGATCATACCATGGTATGATCAGACCACAATGCTATGAAACTTAAGGTCAACCACAGAAGAAATTTGGAAAGACCTCAAATACTTGGAGGTTAAAGAACATGCTACTAAAGAATGAATGGATTGACCAGGAAATTAAAGAAGAATTAAAAAATACATGGAAGCACCAGTCTGGTGATGGGTATTAAAGAGGGCACATACTGAATGGAGCACTGGGTGTTATACGCAAACAATGAATCATGGAACACTACATCAAAAACTAATGATGTAATGTATGGTGATTAACATAACATAATAAAATAAAATAAAATGTAAAAATGTAAAAATACACGGAAAGAAATACATGGAAGCAAATAAAAATGAAACACAACAGTTCAAAACCTTTGGGATGTATCAAAGGCAGTCTTATGAGGGAAGTATATAATAATAGAGGCCTACCTCAAGAAGCAAGAAAAGTCTCATACACAACCTAACCTTACATCTAAAGGAGCTGGTAAAAGAACAGCAAATAAAGCCTAAATCCAGCAGGGGATAAGAAATAATAAAGATTATAACAGAAATCAATGATATAGAAATCAAAAAAACCCAGTAGAACAGATAAACAAAGCTAGGAGCTGGTACTTTGAAAGAATTAGTAAGATGGATAAACCCCTAGCCAGACTTATCAAAAAGAAAAGAGAAAGGACCCAAATAAATAAAATCAAGAATGAAAGAGGAGAGATCACAACCAACACCAAAGAAACACAAACAATTATAAGATAACTTTATGATCAATTATATGGCAACAATTTAGGCAATCTGGAAGGAATGGCTAAATTCCTAGAAACATATAAACTACCAAAACTGAAACAGGAAGAAGTAGAAAACCCAAACAGACCCATAACCAGCAGAGAAATTGAATTAGTAATCAGTAATCTCCCAACAAAAAAGAGTCCAGGCCTGGATAGCTTCCCAGGAGAATTCTACCAGTTAAGAAGAATTAATGCCTACACTGGGGAGGGTATGTGCTCTGGTAAGTGCTGTGAATTGTGCGGACTGTTGAATCTCAGATCTGTACCTCTGAAACAAATAATGCAATATATGTTAAGAAAGAAAAAAAGAAGAAGAAGAATGTAGCAGGAGGGGAAGAGTGAAGGGGGGGAAATCGGAGGGGGAGAAGAACCATGAGAGACGATGGACTCTGAAAAACAAACTGAGGGTTCTAGAGGGGAGGGGGGTGGGAGGATGGGTTAGCCTGGTGATGGGTATTGAGGAGGGCACGTTCTGCATGGAGCACTGGGTGTTATGCACAAACAATGAATCATGGAACACTATATCTAAAACTAATGATGTAATGTATGGGGATTAACATAACAATAAAAAAATTTTAAAAAAAAAGCTGCACATTCTGGAAAAAAAAAAAAAGAAGAATTAATGCCTATTTTTCTGAATTAATGCCTATTTTCCAAAAAGTAGAAATGGAAGTAAAACTTCCAAATTCATTCTATAAAACCAGCATTACCTTGATCCCAAAACCAGACAATTCTCCCAAAGGAGAATTACAGGCCAAAATCCCTGATGAACATGGATGTAAAAATTCTTACCAAGACACTAGCTAATAGAATCCAACAGTACATTAAAAGGATTATTCACCACGACCAAGTGGGATTTATTCATGAGCTTCAGGGGTGATTCAATATCTGCAAATAAATTAATGTGATACACCACATTAATAAAAGAAAGGATAAGAACCATATGTACCTCTCAATAGATGCAGAAAAAGCATTTGACAAAATACAGCATCTTTTCTTTCTTTTTTAAAAAGATTTTATTTATTTATTTATTTGTCAGAGGGAATGCACAAGCAAGGGGAGCAGCAGGCAGAGGGAGAAGCAGGCTCCCCGCTGAGCAAGGAGTCCAATGCGGGACTCAATCCTAGGACCCTGGGATCATGACCTGAGCCGAAGACAGACACTTAACCGACTGAGCCACCCAGGTGTCCTTACAGCATCCTTTCTTGATAAAAACCCTCCACCATGTAGGGATAGAAGGAACATACCTCAACATCATAAAAGCTACATACAAAAGACCCACAGCAAATATCATCCTCAACAGGGAAAAAATGAGAATTTTCTCCTGAGATCAGGAACATGACTAGGATGTCCACTCTCACCACTGTTGTTTAACAGTACTGGTAGTCCTAGCCTCAGCAAACAGACAACAAAAAGAAATAAAAGGCATCCAAACTGGCAAAGAAGTCAAACATTCAGTCTTTGCAGATGATATGATAGTCTATCTAGAAAAACAAAAAAGACTCCCCCCCAAAATTGCTAGAACTGATACAGGAATTCAGCAAAGTCTCAGGATATAACATCAAGGAACAGGAGTCAGTTGCATTTCTATAAACTAAAATGAAGCAGCAAAACAAAAAATCAAGGAATCGATCCCATTTACAATTGCACCAAAACCCATAAGATACCTAGGAATAAACCTAACCAAAGAGGTAAAGATCTGTACTCTGAAAACTATAGAACACTTATGAAGGAAATTGAGGAAGACACAAAGAAATGGAAAAACATTCCATGCTCATTGATTGGAAGTACAAATATCGTTAAAATGTCTATACTACCCAAAGCAATCTGCACATTCAATGCAATCCTTATCAAAATAACACCAGCATTTTTCACAGAGCTGAAACAAATAATCCTGAAAGTTATGTGAAACTGGAAAAGACCCTGAATAGCCAAAGGAATGTTGAAAAAAGAAAACCAAAGCTGGAGCCATCACAATTCCGGACTTCAAGCTGTATTACAAAGCTGTAATCATCAAGACAGTATGGACTGGCACAAAAACAGACACACAGATCAATGGAACAGAATAGAGAACCCAGAAATGGACCCTCAGCTCTATGGTCAACTAATCTTCAACAAAGCAGGAAAGAATATTCCATGGAAAAAAGACAGTCTCTTCAACAAATGGTGTTGGGAAAACTTGACAGCAACATGCAGAAGAATGAAACTGGAGCACCTAAATGTGAGAAAATTATATATTATATAATATATATATATATATTATATAATATATATAACTACTAAAGCTGATAAATGAATTCAGTAAGTTTGCAGGATACAAAATCCATGTACAGAAATGCCATTGCATTTCTTTTTTTTTTAAGATTTTATTTATTTATTTGAGAAATGCAATGACATTTCTATATGCTAATAATGAAGTAACAGAAAGAGAAATTAAGAAAACAATTCCATTTGCAATTGCACACACACACATATATATATATATATTACTCAGCCATCAAAAGGAATGAAATCTTGCTATTTGCAATGATGTGGATGAAACTAGAGGGATTTATGCTAAGTGAAATAAGTCAGTCAGAGAAAGACATATACCATATGATTTCACACATATGTGGAATTTAAGAAACAAAACAGATAAACATAAGTGAAGGGAAGGAAAAATAAAATATGATAAAAACAGAGAAAGAGGCAAACCATAAGAAACTCTTAACTATAGGGAACAAACTGAGGGTTGCTGGAAGGGAGGTGGGTGGGGGTATGGGGTAACTGGTTGATGGGCATTGAGGAAGATACTTGATGTAATGAGCACTAGGTGTTATATGTAACTGATGAATCACTAAATTCTACCCCTGAAACTAATAATACACTATATGTTAACTAAATTGAATTTAAATAAAAAGTTTTAAAAAATCAACAAGGAAACAGTGGCTTTGAATGACCCATTGGACTAGATGGACTTAACAGAAGTATTCAGAACATTCCATCCTAAAGCAGCTGAATGCACATTCTTTTCAAGTGCACATGGAACAATCTCCAAAATAGATCATATATTAGCCCACAAAACAAGTATTAACAAGTTTAAAAGGGTGGAAGACATTCCATGCATTTTTTCTGGCTGCAACGCTATGAAACTAGAAATTAATGATGAGAAAAAATCTGGATAGAGCACAAATACATAGAGGTAAATAACATGCTACTAAACAATAAATGGGTCAAGGATGAAATCAAAGAGGAAATTATAAAAACACGCAGAGACAAATAAAGATGCAAACACAACAGTCCAAAATCTTTGAGATTCTGCAAAAGCTGTTCTAAGAGTGAAGTCTATAGCAATACAGGACTGCCCCAAGAAGCAAGAAAAAGCTCAAATAAACAACTTATCCTTACAGCTAAAAGATCTAGAAAAAGAAAAAGAAACAAAACCCTAAACCAATAGAAGGAAGGACATAATAAAGATTAGAGTAGAAATATATGATATAGGCACTAAAAAAATACAACAGAGTAATACAACCAGGAGATGGTTCTTGGACAGGATAAAAAAAATTGATAAACCTTTGGCCAGAATCATCAAAAGAAAAGAGAGAGAGGATTCAAATAAACAAAAATCAGAAATGAAAGAAGAGAAAAAGACAACTGACACCACAGAAATACAAAGGATTATAAGAGAATATAGTAATAAATTATATGTCAACAAATTAGACAACCTACAAGACATGAATAAATTCCTAGAAACATAACCTACCAAAATTGAATTGGGAAGAAATAGAAAATGTTTATGGACTGATTACCATCAATGAAATTAAATCAATAATCAAAAAACTCCCAACAAAAGTGCAGGACCAGACTGCTTCACAGGTGAATTCTACCAAACATTTACAGAGTTAATACCTATTATTCTCAAACTATTCCAAAAAAAATGGAAGAGGAAGGAAGTCTCCCAAATTCATTGTACAATGCATTACACTGATACTAAAGCCAGATAAAGATACCACAAGAAAAGAGAACTACAGGCCAATATCCCTGATGACCATAAATGCAAAAATCCTCAACAAATTATTAGCAAACCAAATCCAACACTACCTTAGAAAAAAATCATTCACCACGATCAAGTGTGATTTCTTCCCAGGATGCAAGTGTGGTTCAATATTCACAAATAAATTAATGTGATACATCACATCAACAAGGGAAAGTATAGGAACCATATGATCCTTTCAATAGATGCAGAAAGGCATTTAACAAACAAAAATAACCATTCATGATAAAAACCCTCAACAAAATAGGTTTACAGGGAACAAACCTCAACAAAATAAAGGCCATATATGAAAAATCCACAGCTAACATTATACTCAATTTTGAAAAAGGTAAAAGTTTTCCCCCTAAGATCAGGAACAAGACAAGGACATCCACTCTTGCCACGTTTATTCAACTTAGTACTGTAAGTCCTAGCCACAGCAATCAGACATCAAAATGGAATAAAAGCCATCCAAATTAGTAAGGAAGAAGGAAAACTTTCCTGTTTTCAGATGACATGATACTCTATACAGAAAACCCACAATACTCCACCAAAAAACTACTAAAGCTGATAAATGAATTCAGTAAGTTTGCAGGATACAAAATCCATGTACAGAAATCCATTGCTTTTCTTTTAAGATTTTATTTATTTATTTGAGAAATACAATGGCATTTCTATATGCTAATAATGAAGTAACAAAAAGAGAAATTAAGAAAGCAATTCCATTTACAATTGCACCAAAAATAATAAGATACCTAGTAATAAATTTAAACAAGGGGGTGAGAGACCTGTACTCTAAAAACTATAAAACATTGATGAAAAAAATTGAAGAAAACAAACAAACAAACAAAAGATACTTTTGCTCACGGATTGGAAGAACAAATAGTGTTAAAATGTCCATACTACCCAAAGTAATCTACAGATTTAATACAATCCCCATCAAAATACCAGCAGTATTTTTCACAGAGCTGGAACAAACAATCCTAAACTTTGGAACCACCAAATAGCCAAAGCAATGTTGAAGAAAAATAACCAAGCTGGAGGTATCTCCGTTCCTGATTTCAAGTTATCTTACAAAGCTATAATAATGAAAACAGTACAGTAATGTCACAAAAATAGTCACCATATCAATGGAAAAGAATTGAAAACCCAGAAATGAACCCACAGTTATATGGTAAATTAATCTTCAACAAAGGAGGAAAGAATATACAATGTGAAAAAAACAGTCTCTTCAACAAATGGTATTGTGAAAACATGACAGCTACATGACAAAGAATGAAACTGGACCACTTTCTTATGCCATAAACAAAAATAAACTCAAAATGGATTAAAGACCTAAATGTGAGACTTAAACCCATAAATATCCTAGAAGAGAGCACAGGCCATAACTTCTCTGACATCAGCTGTAGCAACATTTTTCTAGATACATCTCATGAGGCAAAGGAAATAAAAGCAAAAATAAACTATTGGGACTACATCAAATTAAACAGCTTCTGCACAGTGAAGGAAACAATCAACAAAACTGAAAGTCAACCTATGGAATGGGAGAGGACATTTGCAAGTGATATATCTGATAAAGGGCTACTATCCAAAATATATAAATAACTTATATAAGCCAACATCCCCCCAAAATAATCTGATTAAAAATGGGCAGAAGACATGAACAGACAGACATACAAAGAAGATATATAGATGGCCAATAGACACATGAAAAGATGCTTCAGGGGAATGCAAATCAGTCATCATCAGGGGAATGCAAATTAAAACCACAATAAGATATCACCATACACCTGTCAGAGTGGCTAAAATACAAAACACAAGAAACAACAGGTGTTGGTGAGGATGTGGATAGAAAGGAACCCTCTTGCACTGTTGGTGGGAATGCAAACTGTTGAAGCCACTCTGGTAAACGGTATCTGGGTTCCTCAAAAATTTAAAAATAGAACTACCCTATAATCCAGTAATTATACTACTGGGTATTTACCCAAAGAATACAAAAACACTGATTCAAAAGAATATATGCACCCTTATGTTTATTGCAGCATTATTTACAATAACCAAATTATGGAAGCAGCCCAAGTATTCATGATAGATTTATAGATAAAGAAGATGTGGTTTATATATACAATGGAATATTATTCAGCCATAAAAAAGAAGGAAATCTTTTCATTTGCAATGACATGGATGGATCTAGAGAGTATAATGCTAAGCAAACTATGTCAGTCAGAGAAAGACAAATACCATATGATTTCACTCATATGTGGAATTTAAGAAACACAATCAAGCAAAGGGAAAAAAGAGAAAGAGAGAGAGAGAGAGAGAAATCATGAAACAGACTCTTACTTATAGGGAGCAAACTGATGGTTACCAGAGGGACAGGGGGGTGGGGGGTTGGGTTAAATAGGTGATGGATTTAAGAGTGCACTTATCATGGTGAGCACTGGGTGATGTATGGAATTGTTGAATACTGTACACCTGTATGTTAACCAACTGGAATTAAAGTAAAAACTTAAAAAAAAGAAGATATGGTATATATATAGAATGGAATAATATTCAGCCATAAAAGAATAAAATCTTGCCATTTGCAACAACACGGATGTGGCTAGAGTGTATAATGCTAAGTGAAATAAGTCAGTCAGAGAAAGACAAATATCATATGATTTCATTCATATATGGAATTCAAGAAATAAAAAAAACAAACAAAGAAAAAACAGAGATAAACCAAGAAACAGACTCTTTTTTTTATTATGTTCAGTAAGTCACTGTATAGTACATAATTAGTCCTTGATGCAGTGTTCAATGATTCATTAGTTAAATATAACACCCAGTGCTCATCACAGCACGTGCCCTCCTCAATACCCATCACCCTGTTACCTACTCCCCCCCATCCTCCTCCCCTCTGAAACCCCCAGATTGTTTCTCCGGGTCCATAGTCTCTCATGGTTCATCTCCCTCTCTGATTTCTCCCCCTTTGGATTTCCCTCCCTTCCCCTATGGTCCTCCGTGCTATTGCTTATGTTTCACATATGAGTGAAACCATATGATAATTGTCTTTCTCTGTTTGACTTACTTCACTTAACATAATCCCCTCCAGTTCCATTCATGTGGATGCAAACGGTGGGTATTCATCATAAGAAACAGACTCTTAACTATAGAAAACAAACTATGGTTACCAAAGGGGAGGTGGGTGGGGAGTGGGTGCAATATGTGATGGGGATTAAAGAGTATACTTATGATGAGCACTGAATAATGTATAGAATTGTTGAATCACTACATTGCTTGCCCGAAATGAACATAACACTGTTTGTTAACTATACTGGGATTAAAATTCAAAACTTAATAAAACTAAAACAAGTAAATAAAATATATTTAAATATCTGGATTTATTTCAGTGTAATGAAGTTCAAGGACTAATTATTTCAAATGGTCAGCTCATTGTTTCCATATCAATAATTTTTTACTTCATATTTTACTTAGTGATTTGAAATATATACTTATATATATTTAATTATATAAAGTTAGATCTGTTTTAGACCTCTCTTTGTTCCAGTTCTGTCAGACTATTTCTGTACTTGTATCAAACTGTTTTAATTACTGTAGATTTATTTATTTTAGTCTTTGGTAAAGCTGTCCCTCATTCTTTTTTTTTTTACGGAATTGAACTATTGTTTTTAAATGTTTCTTTTTTAAGGATGAGATTTAGAAACCTTTAATCTAATGAAAATATAATCTCTATCATGTCATCCCACTATTTTAAAACACTTGGGCCTTTTCTCTTCCAGACACCCTCTGTGCTTTGTCACAGCAACCCCAGATGACAGATTGGAGGACATTGAGAAGTCAGTTTTGAATTCCCAGTCATACCATGGTTAGCTCAATGTCATCATGGGAATCCGCCTCTCACTTCCAAAACACCCTAGAATGTATGGTGTATTCCAAAGATGAATGAATCTAGGGATACACTGATTTCATTTTAATTCTGGGAAAACCAAGTGAGGGGGGTAAGTGTTTTATTCTATTCTCACAAACCCAACTGAACCTCCCATATACATATTACCTTAGAAACATAAAGCCAGCATCAAAATCTGGTGGTGTTCTAGGCCAGTGTTTTAATATTCTTATTATTCTTCAAATGAAATTACATGTGGAATTCAATACAAAAAATATAAACTGGGGCTCTCTTGTTAAAATGAGGAGTTTCCTGAACCATTTCCACTGGACCCCTAGCACTCCTAACAATTAACAAGTACTGTTTAGTAATCCCCCCAGAGATGTTGATTCTGACCTGTTTGTTTAGCATATTCTATCATTCCATCCCTTTGTCATAGGATCTCTTATTTTCACTGGTTAAGATTCACAGCCCATCAGAGATCTACCCCTTATTCCAGCCACTTAAATGGCTCACGAGTAGGCCTGTCATTACTAGCTTATTAGTGACTACTAAATTGTGGGGGGGGGGGGGTAAGACTGGCTCCTTTATGATTCCTGGTGAGTGATTTTGACAAAGACAGGAAATCAGTCTGTATAGAAAGTCTATTTTTTCCTCCTCTCCTCTCTTTCTCTCTCTTACCATAGGGGTTTCCTTAATATTTTTCTTTTGGTGGCAGTATTGCTACACTGAAATGAAACCATTTCTTCCTCCCACCCTTTGCTTTTGAAAAACACCTACAACTGAAACAAATGTATTTTACTTGAGCAAAGTGACTTGTACATGGGTCTGTGATTTGCATCTAAGGGAGATTTCCTGGAAGCCATCTCCTAAGAATTCTCTGCCTAACCTTTCTTGATTATTTAAGAAAGGAAGGTCAAGTATATCCCATGATCTCCTCCCTGGTTTTTTTTTTCTTAATTTTTTTCTTTTCAATAACTTTTCCATGACTATAAAATATACATCTGCTAATTACAGAAAATTTGGAAAACACAGAAAAGATTAAAGAAAATAAATATCAGCCATTACAATCCCATAAATGAGAGAGAACTACTAATAGTTTGAAGCAAGTCTCTCCAGTGTGTTTTTTGGTACATACTTTAACATAATTATGATGATACGGTACATATAGTTTAGTACTCTATTTTTATCACTTATATATCATAAGCATGTTTACATGTTTTTTAAGTTAAAACATTTTTAGATACTATTCTTAGTGACTAGAAGAATCTGTCATATGGATGTATCAGATTATTGTTTCTATTGTTTTTATAGTTGCTTCTAAAATACTTGTTTTTAAATATGGAAGCTACCTAAATGTTTATGATAGATGATGGGTAAGGAAGATGTGGTATTTATGTGTGTGTGTGTGTGTGTGTGTGTAAGAGAGATTGTGTGTATACACATATACAGAAATATTACACAAGCATAAAAAGGATGAGATCTTGCCATTTGTGACTACACGGATAGACCTACAGGGTATTATGCTAAGTGAAATAAGTCAGACTGAGAAAGATAAATACCATATGATTTAATTCATATGTGGAATCTAAAAAAATGAAACAAATGAATAAACAAAAAGCAGAATCACACCTATAAATACAGAGAACAAATTAATAGTTGCCAGAGGGGAGGTGGGTGGGGCAACAGATAAAATGAGTGAAGGGGAGTGGGAGATACAGACTTCCAGTTATGGAATGAATAAGTCACGGGAATAAAAGGCACAACATGGGAAATATAGTCAACAATACTGTAATAGCGTTACATGGTTACAGATAATAGCTATAATTGTGAACATTGCATAACATGTGGAGAAGTTGAATCACTATGCTGTACACTTGAAACTAATATAACATTGCATGTCAACTATACTCAGATTAAAAATTAATACCTGTATTTTGTATAATATTTCTATCAAATGAATAAACTGTGTGCTCCCTCTTCAAATAGACAAAATGCATCTTTAAGGAAATACAGACCAAATAAAAACAAGCTTCTACCTATGTTGGAGAATTCTAACATTAGAGGTATTTTCTCATTTTGCCCTAAAACTTACCTATTTAAGGAAGAGAAGAAATTCATCAGACAAGAAAAATACTTTTAAAAATATGTAGTTTTTGCCTTGTCTAAAACAAACTAGTTGTAAATCATTGAAATTGATGTACTCAGTTCTGTGATTAGCAGGCCCTCCCAAGAGAATTCAAATCCATGGAACTATCACCCTTGCACATGTTTTGAGTGGAACCTGCTTTTCTCCTAGCCAAAAATCTATCTTTTGTACCCAGGAATTTTTGGAAATGAGGATCAGCTTTAAAGAATGAGAAATTAGCTATCAGTGGTCTGGCACCTGGAGCAGACACAGCTAATCAGAAAATTCAATCCACTGAATATAACCTAGATTTTTTTTTGTTTTATATTTTAGGTTTTTTTTCCTGATTTAATTTTTACAAAGTCCAACCCTGGAGGGACCTCTCTGAAGCAGAGGAAATAGGCCTAGAGGGGGCAGCCACCCACCTAGCATGTCTCCGCAGAGTCTGGCTCTGCCCACAACTCTAGCAGTGTGGGCTGGAATGGGGTGCAGGGCGAACTGTCAAGTGTGGGGCACCCAACTCTGGAAGGCAGAAGGAGCATCCTGGGGGTGCCTGCAATCATGTCTTCCTTCCCTGCTGCCCCATCACCTCCCTGCCTACACCATCTGTACCGTTTGAGCTGAACTGTGACTGGCCCCGGACTCCACCTCCCTCCTTTACCCTCTCCTGGCCCAGCAGCCCACCTCCCCATTCAGAGAGGTTAGTGGTCAGCCTGGGCCATCCCTGCAGTACCTCCCTGAAAAACTCAGTGGAGGCCAACAGAGGCTTACCCCTGCATCACATGGGAGCCTGAGATTTGTGCCTGCCTCTTCTGGCTGGTGGCAGGCAGTACTTGTCTGTGAAAATAAATGCTCACAACCAAAAAAATAAAAATAAGAATAAAAAATAAAAAGTCCAAATTACCAAGTGCCTTGCTCCCATCTCCACTATTTATAAAAATGCACTTAGTCTTCCATCACTCTTCTACATCTAGTTTACAAATTTCTACTTACTATACCATGCTCAGAAATCCATTCCAGACAGATATGGAAAAGGAATAAGTAGTACAGGAACTACAGGATTCCCACTATTGCCACAACCAATTGCAATATATAGTACAATAAAAGAAATAACCCAGAAGGGTGGCCAGGGGACTCCAAGTATCACCTAAAGAACAATTCACATTGAAAGTCACGTCAGTCCCTGATTCACTCCTTAGTTGAAGCTATCTTTAACTCAGTCTTTCTTATGTCCTTATTAGATGTAGAATCCGCCACTCCTAGATCATAGTATTTATGCAATGAGAGCTACCATCATTAAGTACATTTTGGGGAAGTCTCTTCTTCAAACCATACTTAACTGAAAAGTAGGACATTGGGGTGCCTGTGTGGCTCAGTCAGTTAAGTGTCTGCCTTCGGCTGAGGTCATGATCACAGGGTTCCTGGATCAAGCCCTGTGTTGTGCTCCCTGCTCATCAGGGAGTCTGCTTCTCCATCTCCCTCTGCCTTTCCCCCTGGCTTATGTTCTCTCTCTCTCTGTTCAAATAAATAAATAAAGTCTTAAAAAAGAGAAGTAGGACATCATTTATCCAACTCCTATCTCCTTCCTATCTCTTCAAATAAACTCACTGGTCATTTGCGTTTTAAGGCTATTTACCATTAAAAATGGATAAAGGAAACAAAAATAGCAAACTTGAACACTGACGAAAGCTTAAGGTTTTACAAAATTACAAAGTTCCTGGTATGGTCTTCCTGAATGCCTTTCAGTTTTATGCCATCTAGAAGGCTTCATTGTATGTTTGGTGGGTTCTTCACTGCAAACCTCACTCCAATCCAGGTACTCACTTTCTTTTGATTATGTAGACTCTTTTTTCTCGAAGGTTCACCTTGCTAGATTTTATGTCTGAGGAAGCAATAGAGCATAACAATTTAAAGGGCATGTTTACAGACTGATCTCAGTCAACATTCCAGTTTGGCCTTTTAATATCCATGTATCTTTGTGCAAGGTACATCTCAATTTTTGAACCTGTAAAACACAGAGGGTAGACTGTATTACTTTTACATTTCCTGTAAAATTCAAATTGTGTGCCAAATTCAGCATTCAGTGTGGACTGGGGTCATCAAGAAAGTCTGCAATGTCAAAAAGGGTATATAGGTGTATGGGGTGGACTACTAAAGGATGAAAAAGTCTTGAAAAGAATACAAAAGAAATCTGTTGCTTACAACATTAGCTATAACTTCTGACATCCTCAGCCTTCTTGATTTGCTTTTCCTGTTCTGCATTACTCTATACTTATATCAAATATTGTGTTATTTTTAAACAAATGTTTAAATATAAATAAATGTGAAAGGTTATCAGTATGAAAACTGAGGGCCAGCACAGCCCACATTTGTAAGGGAAGGACAATATTGCCACAGATGAAAGCTGTAAAGAGACTTTGAGTATCATAGTCTGGCTTTAGTTTCTCTGAGAGTATAAACCCATTCTAGGCAAAGCCTTGAGTGAGCCCCAGCAAACTTAGGCTTACCAACATGGGGATATATGGCAGGGCAGAAGTGTGATATTAGACATCTGACAAGGAATGGGCTGATTTATATATTTTTTTCCCTTCTAAACTCACAATGGCCCATCTTCTTTCAGGAGCAGATCAAAGCAAAACACTTTATTTGGGGTTTATTAGTCAGGGTATGCTAGTGACTGTAACAGAATTTCAATATATTAACACAATAAAATTGTATTTTAAACAGATATCACAGTCCAGTGTAGGTAGACAAGGTGAGAATTTTATGTTATCTTATGAAGAAGATCCTTCTTCACCATTAAACTAGGGATTCCCTTTGACCCTCTGTTTTTCTTTTTCATTATTTATTTCCTAATTTTAGTGGGGGTATATCTTCTAGTTGTTACATGAGGCATGGTGCATGGTAGGCAGATTTTTTTTGAAACTTCATATATTAGTTTGCTAGGCCTGCCTTAATAAAGTACTATAAACTGTATGGGTTATCCAACAGAAATGTGTTATTTAACAGTTTTGGAGGCCAGAATTGTCAGCAAGTGTGATTTCTTCTGGGAGTTGTGAGAGAGAAACTGTTCCATACAGCTTTCCTAACTTCTCGTGGATTGCTGACAATCTTTGGCATTCTTTTTCTTGTAGACACATGTTCATATGGCATTCTCACTGTGTGTGTATCTGTGTCCAAATGTCCCTTTTTAATCTATTGGTAAAATGAATGGATAAGGAAGATCACACACACACACACACACACACACACACACACACACATACAATGGAATGTTATGCAGCCATAAAAAAGATGAGTTTGTGCCATTTGTGACAACATGGATGGACCTAGAGGGTATTATACTAAGTGAAATAAGTTGGACTGAAAAAGACAAATACCATATGATTTCACTTATATGTGAAATCTTAAAAAATGGATAAACAAACAAACAAAAAGCAGAATCAGACCTATAAATACAGAGAACAAACTGATAGTTGCCAGAGGGAAGGGGGGCAGGGGAATGGGCAAAACGGGTGAAAGGGGAGTGGAAGATACAAGCTGCTAGTTATGGAATGAATAAGTTACAGGAATAAAAGTCATACTTGGAAATACAGTCAATGGTACTATAATAGCATTGTATGGTGACAAATGATAGCTATACTTGTGCTGAGCACAGCATAATGTATAAACTTGTCAAATCACTATGTTGTATACCTGAAACTAATGTAACATTGTGTGTTGACTATTCTCAAATATAGAAAATTTAAAAAAATAAACTGAGGGTTACTGGAGTGGTGGGGGGTGGGAGGGATGGGGTGGCTGGGTGATAGACATTGGGGAGGGTATGTGCTATGGTGAGTGCTGTGAATTGTGTAAGACTATTGAATCACAGACCTGTGCCTCTGAAACAAATAATACATTATATGTTAAAAAAAAAAAAGGAGAAGATAGCAGGAAGGGAAAAATGGAGGGGAAGAAATCAGAGGGGGAGACGAACCGTGAGAGACTATGGACTCTGAGAAACAAACTGAGGGATCTAGAGGGGAGGGGTTGGGGGGATGGGTTAGCCTGGTGATGGGTATTAAAAAGGGCACGTACTGAATGGAGCACTGGGTGTTAAACGCAAACAATGAATCATGGAACTCTACATCAAAAACTAATGACGTAATGTATGGTGATTAACATAACATAATAAAAAAATGATTTGCATTAAAAAACTAATGATGTAATGTATGGTGATTAACATAACATAATAAAAAATGATTTGCATTAAAAAAACTAATGATGTAATGTATGGTGATTAACATAACATAATAAAAAAAACAAAAACAAAAACAAAAAAACAGATTTCCCCTTTTTATAAGGATATCAATCATACTGTATTAAGGGCCCACCCTACTCCAGTATGATCTCATATTAAATGAAGTTATACCTTCAACAATCTTATTTCTAAATAAAAGCACATTCTGAGGTATGGGTGGGTTGGACTTCAACATATGAACTTGAGGGGAACATAATTGAATTCATAGTTCACATATCTGAAAGTGTTTTCATGCTACCTTAATATTTGACTATTCATAAAATTCAAGGTTGGAAATGATTTTCCTTCAGAATTTTGGAAGTATCGCTTCTTCATTTGCTTCATTGCTTCTCTAAGTTTCTAGTGTTACCTATTGAGAAACCTAGTCATTCTAATTCTTGATTTTTTTTTTTTACATGTGGCCTGTTCATATTTCTCTGGAAGCATTTTTTCTTCTCTGCATTTTTTTTCTTTTCTGCAAACACTCTCAAATCTTACAATTTCACTTGTTGTAGATCTATTTTTTTCTATTGCTATGGGTACTCTGTGGGCCTTTTCTAGAAACCCATAGTTTTCAGTCCTGGGGTATTTTCTTGAATTTGTTAATGATTTGATGATTTCCCTGTTTCTATTTTCTTACTGCCAAATTAACTATGGCCACTGTGTCTGAGCTTTTTTGAGGATGATTCAGCATAAAACTTATTTGTTGTTATCTTTCCCTTATTGCCAACATAGGATTATGTTTTCTTGAATATGCTAAGTTAGCTGCTACCTGTCCATCTGTATTCTGGTTGATCAAACTTAATGCTTCAACCTCCTCTCTTATTTCCCTCCTCCTTGTGGATTTATGTGTTTTTTTTTAAGAGTTTATTTATTTATTTGACAGAGAGAGAGAGAGCACAAGTAGGCAGAGCAGCAGGCAGAGGGAGAGGGAGAAGCAGGCTCTCTGCTAAGCAGGGAGCCTGATGTGGGGCTCGATCCTAGGATCCTGGGGTCCTGACCTGAGCTGAAGGCAGCCGCTTAACCAACTGAGCCACCCAAGCACCCCTGGATTTATGTTTTTTAAAAAGATCCTTTTGTTCCAGTTTTAATGAGGTTTCAAGAGGCAATGAAATTATATGTGTGCATTCAACTTGCCATTTTTACTCAAAAGTTTCACCACTCCATAGAAACTTGAAACATTCAGAAAATGAAGGAAAATTGAAGGACATGCTGATTTTTGGACCTCTTTCCTGAGCTCCTTTGGATTCTTGCCACCTGCCACAATTTGACATCTTCGGGAGAACCACACATGACTGCCTGAGTCTGGGTCAAGGAAGCTATTTTGGTAAGACTTTGTGTCTACCATAAGGGCTCTAAAGCGTGAACGTACTTACCACACTCTGTTGTCTAGTTGAACTTCCCCTAGTAAATAGTTCCCTTAGGTCTTGGGCCTGGCATCAGCCTAAAGAACACGGGGCCAATCAAGTACCATATATTCGGCAGAGTTTTAAATTTTCTGGTGGCAGCATTTCTGGCACATGTTTATGTTTCTTGGGATTCCTTAGGGCCTGTATTAATGCACCCTAAGATTCACCCATGTTTTGGTTTGGGGGAAGCCAGGAAATAGTGTACAAGGTATGGGGAGGGTATTGGGTCAGGAGAGAAATATTTGGCAGCTTTTGGGGATCTTTCCACTGAGGTGTTATGTCCTAAAAGACAAGAGCCGAAGAGTTATCTAAGGCTGACTCCTCTAAGCAGCTCTGGCCTGGGCTTCAGGGAATCTGAGTTCTAGACTATGCTCAGCTACTAACTCCCTGTGTGATCTTGGGGAGACAATTTCACCTCCCTGAGCCTCTGTTTCCTAAAATCTCTTCCTGCTCAAACACAATAATTCAGTAAAGCTTAACAGTACTGGGAATTGTTCTGCTCAGGGTAATAATGGTTTAAAGAGGGAAATGAATAGGCTGAGTAAAGTGTGATCTCTCCAGGAGACATAAAATTGTTTCCCAATTAAATGCACATATCTTAAAGCAGGTCCCAGTTATTGGGCCTGTGTGAGTCAGCCTTATGATGGGACTGCATGGACAAGAATTCAAAATCCAGGAAGTGGGTGGTGATAGGCACACAATGCTTCTTACCTTTCACAGCAAAGCAGGAATGTGGTGCTCGGAGCTAAGTGTCACATGTTAGGGGGATACAGAGAAGCTGGAGAGGTTTTAGGGCTGTAACCAAGATGATGATGGTACTCTGAACAATGCTACATGAAGAAGAGCAAAAGGGCTCAGGGATGAGTAGCTGGCATAAGAACCCCAGGAAGATCTGGGCCCCTGATTTTAGTGTCTGAAGGGCTCTAGTGGGGAAGAGGAATGACTTCAAACCCAGCTCAACAGGTATAGTGGGTTTTGGTAGTTACATGTAATAAAGGGACAGATTTCAAGTTAATAGAAAGTTCCAGCTAAGTTTTAGAGGCATAGAATGCCTCAAAAATTAGTGGGTTTCTGCTGTTTAAAGTTTTGGGGGAGAGACCCAATTACTATTTGATAGGAATAATGTAGAGAGGGTCAGATATCAGGTGAGGAATTGGATAAAATTATCCAAATTATCAGAGTACCTTTCAAATCCTGAGAGTCAATCATTCATATCAGTGGTCAAGTTAGTGGAAAGGAATTTTAATCATGAGGTCTACAATTCCAAGTCAGGGAATACTTGTATACCACCATTTATAAGACTAGTCCTGTTCACTGGCCACTGGACAAATATCTGATTGTCTACTTGAAGACTCCATCTTAAACCCAGCACTGTTGTGCTTGTTTTCCAAGATTCGAAATTTATATCTCTTTCAGTCTCTGCTTTCTTTTCTGTCTCTACAAGTACCAACTGAATATTTGAAACACAATATCATAAATATGATAAGATTTAAATGTGATAAGTTGTAAAATGCCACAGAAAAATACAAGTTTATTATTTGTTAGTGTTGTTATGTTCACTGGCCTGAGTACAATTTGGTCTCTGATAAAGTTTAAAAAAGGACAGCTTCCCCAAGGTAGGAAGAGGTAGATAGTTTGCTGAGTAATTACCTCTAGGGCCTCTGACTAATGATTGCTAACCTTTACAATCCCCTCTAGCATCATCTACTTTTCCCATGAGAGCCATGTGAAAAGAAAATGGAAAGAGATGGTTGAAGGCAACGAGTGGTTGAAGGTAAGAAAGTGCAGATAGAACAGCAGGAGCTGTATAAGAAACTGGGGAAAAGGGGCTGGGTACAGCAGAACCAGAGATAGAACATATGAAAGCCTATAAGATGGTCAGTGTCTTATGAAAATGCTCTCAGTACTTTCCAAACAAAAACTTTTAGAAACGTGTTCTCTTTTTGTACAAGAGTGTTTATGTGGTGCTACCTCAGGATAGAGATCATTGTCCAAAGCCTGGGGACTTTGAAAGAGTACAAAAGCCTCTACTTTCTTTGGCACAGGTATGTTGGGTGGGGAACTTCATCTCTGCAAATGGGTTGGCTAAAGAACTAGTATAATGGGAAAGGGAATTGGATCCCTGGAATGAACTCTGGGGCTGGCAAAAACAGCTGATATTCTTCCCTATACTCCCAGCTGTTTCTAGGAAACAAGCATTGTTTAGCTTTTGAAGAGGAGGGGAAAAAAGGACATTTCTTTCAGTGGAGAGGAAAAAAGATGTCTCCATCTAATCATCTCTGGGCTTGGGCTTGTTTATTTATCAGCTGCTAGGAACCAATTGTTTTCTGATGCCAAGTCCCAGGTCACAGGGCCTATGTAATGAGAAGATGCATCATTAATGAACAGTGGATATCATCATCACTGTGCCTACTAACACCTCAATACTCTTTTTTTGTCAACACTCTGATTTAAATCTTTCTCAGTTGCTCCACTCTTTTTTCTTTTTGTTTTCTGCTTCACTCTACTCTTTATTCATTTCTCCCCCTCTTCATTTTCTTTGTCTTTTTCTTACCTATCTTTCCTAGTTCTTTTCCATTATCCCTGTTCTACATTCCTTCTTTTTTTTTCTCTCTTTGTGTGGGTTTCTCTTGCTTCTTATCATCCCCAGCTGGCTCAGATTCCATGCAGATGTGCATCTAGGAGATATTTCCACCCCGGCTCAAAAAAAGATACAAATCCCTTATTAGCTCATCTTCTTGGTTTCTCAGCCAGGGAAAGTTTGCTCCCCCGATAGATTCTACTTTACTTTACTTCGGTTTAATTGAAATGACTCAAACCAAGGGACTTCCACATCTTCCCTTGGGAACGATCATTCCATGGTTTAATACAACATGCTTTCAATTTTTCCTCTCCTTGTTTCACTTTAGTCCACTACTCCTGCTTAGATTATCTAAGATTATCCTAAACTTTTTTGCATTGTTCCTTCATGTTCATTGCCTTTTAGGGCTTGAACGTACTTATCACACTCCCACAGAGTAATGCTTTTGGCCCCTAAAAAGTTCTGTTCCATGGTCACTGCTCCATGAGACAGTATTATCACCATTTTTAAAATATGGAAATTGAAATCCAAAGGGATTAAGAAACTTACATAAGAACAAAGGGTTACAAGGAGTGGGTCTGAGGTCAAAACTAGATCTGCTTGATTCCAAAGCCGATCAAGGTCTGTTCACAAAACAAGGCTCAGCACAGCTGATGAAAAAAATCTCACAAAATACTTCTCTAGTCACATGATGAAATGTCAGGTTTGGCCAAAATTCACTTGAAATTTTGATTTTGAAGTACATGAAAAGAAGCATGGTATATTACAAAA
The DNA here is from genome assembly GCF_004348235.1 of Phoca vitulina. Lineage (NCBI taxonomy): Eukaryota > Metazoa > Chordata > Mammalia > Carnivora > Phocidae > Phoca > Phoca vitulina. The sequence continues at coordinate 10,058,858 of NW_022589754.1, read as the reverse complement.
ATTCCTGGGCCATAGTCCTAGACACACACATATATTATATATACAAACACTGTGTGTGCCAGATGTTAATCTAAGTACTTTATGTATACTAACTCATTGTTTTTATCTATATTTCACAGATTGAGAAACTGGAGAAAGTGAAGTTAAGTAATACTCAAGGTCACCCAGCTATTAAGTAGAAGAATTAGGTCCAAACTCAGGTAGTCTGACTCTACAGTATTACCTCTTGCCAAACACCTAGTATAACCTTGGCCCCACTGGTCCTGTTTCTTCTCAGGTGTTTATCCATATACAAAATGAGCAGGTTGGACTGATCTAAAGATCTGTAAGCTGTGTTTTGTAGAACCCTGATGTCCCATAGAAGTATCTTAGGGGCTAGAGAAAATTAAAGAAGGTAAAAAGAAGACACCAACCAACAGTTCTCTTGGTCTCCCAGCTTTCTTTCTTTTTTTTTTTTTTAAGATTTTATTTATTTGACAGAGAGAGACACAGCGAGAGAGGGAGCACAAGCAGGGGGAGTGGGAGAGGGAGAAGCAGGCTCCCCGCCGAGCAGGGAGCCCGATGCGGGGCTTGACCCCAGGACGCTGGGATCATGACCCGAGCCGAAGGCAGATGCTTAACAACTGAGCCACCCGGGTGCCCCCCAGCTTTCTTTCAAATAAGACCAGATCTGCTTTCATGTGTTTTATGTATTGGAGTTCCTCCACCACAAAATATTTCAAAATGGATTGCAGAATGTTTCGAAAAAGGACAAGCCCTTTCTTTTCATTTTAGTATTCACCTATATTTAGCCCTTGTATTTAGTCTCTCACAGGAGGCCATTTATTTTGATGGACTTTATGTTTGCTCAAGACACTGCAAACTGTATCTAGGTTTCCACATGATTTCCATTATACCTTTTGCACTACTTTTATCTCTCTCTTATCAAGAAATCAGCTCTGGGTGCCTGGGTGGCTCAGTTGGTTAAGCGACTGCCTTCGGCTCAGGTCATGATCCCGGAGTCCTGGGATCGAGCCCCGCATCGGGCTCCCCCTTCTCTGTGGGGAGCCTGCTTCTCTCTCTGCTTCTGCCTGCCACTCCCCCTGCTTGTGCTCATTCTCTCTCTCTCTGTCAAATAAATAAATAAAGTCTTAAAAAAAAAAAAGAAATCAGCTCTAATCTAACTGATTTTTAGCCTCAGCACTTTTCACCCCATATATCTATTATCATCCAAAGATTGTGAAATTCTTTGAACTCCTAGGAACACAATTATTTTTAGTGAGGTGAACTGAAATTTTTATTGGAGCAGGGACTCAAAAGTTTTTGCAACCCTGCTGTGGTATAGCCTGGACTTAAGTTCACATTTTTATTACATGCAGATAAATCTGAGCCCCGAGGATATGTTAAGTACAGTATAATCTAAATATGAGGCTAAACAAAAACACAGAGTAGTAATTGAAATAACATGGGAGAAAGGGGAGAAGTAAAAGTCCTACATCAGCTATTTTATCTGAGATTATACCTAAAGTCCCATATTTTACCTTTCCTTCTCTCTAACTGGTGATATTAAAAGGTCCTTATATATTTTGGAAGACTGAATTCAGCTCCATTTAGGAAGTTTGTAAGCTCTGTGACATTGAGTTCAGACATCTTATTAGCGCTTCCATGAATTATAGACCTGTCTTGGAGTAATCTCCATTAGCTCCAGTTACATTCCAGTGTTCATGGAAACTTATGGAGGAAAAAAGATGAATCAATTTTGAAAACTGGCAGCCATAGTTTAATCTCAACATCAAATTCATGGTCTATATTTTACTCAGCTTAACAATGTCATAATAGTAGAATAATATATTCTATATTAGATGACTCTTTTGAAAGTTAGCACATAAGTGATACTGCTTTGAAAGAAATAGATGAATTTCTCCAGATCACTAAAGTATGACTGAGTTGATCATTTTGATTCACCAAACATGGTATGCGTATTATAACAAAACCACATTATGAGGCCAGAGACAAAAAATGGAATGAATCTTTACTGTTTTATGTCAGATGTAGCATAATTAGACAAACATCATAAGTGAATGTGATACTTTGAGGGTCTTTCTAATCACCAGGGTAACCTATTAGCCCTTATTTTTACTTCACATTTATTATATCATTGGAATTTCATAATACATTTTGAGAAGTGCCTCCTGAGGCCTCACTCTTTCTGGTTCTGTGGAAGAAGAACCCTTTGTCTTTCCCAAGTGAGGAAGAAGTTAGAGGTTTAAATGCCCCTTTCTATTTTGCTTTTCCAGGAGAAATATGAGAGTTTTATGATTACTCATGAAAACACTAATGATCTGACTTTCCACCCATTGTCTTCTTCCAAAATAGCTGCCTATCACAGTCTCTCTGTAGTGTAGGGAAGGCCCAAATAAGAAAATGGAAGTGAAGAGGTGAGTCTAAAATTTTACAAAAAAGAAATTCCTACTGAATTCCTCAGATCATGTGAAACTGAGTTTGTGAATCAGAGAAGCTATGAGAGGTTGAGAAGACAGATGTTTGTCAACTTGATTATCTTTTAATGCTCATTTTTTTTTTACTTTATTTGCTCTCATCCACTTTTGTTTTTAGTAATGTTTAATAATGTTTTTGGAGGGCGCCTGGGTGGCTCAGTCGTTAGGCGTCTGCCTTCAGCTCAGGTCATGATCCCGGGGTCCTGGGACTGAGTCCCGCATCGGGCTCCCTGCTCTGCGGGGAGCCTGCTTCTCCCTCTCCCACTCCCTCTGCTTGTGTTCCCTCTCTCGCTATGTCTCTCTCTGTCAAATAAATAAAATCTTTTAAAAAAAAATAATGTTTTTGGAAACATTAGAAAAACATAGTATTTCTCAGTTGTATGAAAGATAACAAACAAAAAGGAATGTTTTTGTGTCCAAAATTGGTCTGGGTGGAATGAAAAAGCAGTGTTTTTTAATGTGAATTTTAAAAAAGTACAAAGGGGAAATTATTTCAAGTCATAATCTACCATTTAGAGACTTAATTCCCAGAATTCTCCTCTACTCCACCTTTGGGAAAATTTGTTTTTGATAACTAGAAGGATTATTCCTTTGGCGAACTCACCAAAAGCTGCTTTTGGACACTAAAGTATCAAAACTGCCTCTACTTTCATTGATATATATTATTATATACTTCATACTCGATATATTATTCAACCAATCAAATGTGTCAACTAATGTTTAATGCTGAGATAAGTTTTGTCCTCAGATTCACAATAATAGTTGATATCATTAACCATAAGAAGGCATACTGCTTCTCTTCAGTTAAAGTTTAGCCTGTGAAGAGAAAACTATAGAGAAAGGAGATTTTTGCAAAGAACTCTAAGTCACAAGTTTTGGCTGGGAAGTTTTAGGACATAATAACTTAGAAGGCATTCACATTTTACACCCGCTCCCTCCCCCAGTGCTTATGAGACCCAGGAGTCCTCACATGTATTGGCAGACTAAATTGGGTTTAGTTTGGCTAACATTTATCTCTGTTAAAATGGAGTTAGTTTTAACACACAATACATATCAATGCCTAAAATTTTGGCCAACAAGAATTCTACTCCTGAAAATTTTCTCTCCCTTTATTCTGACTGGGCTGTGTAGAGAAGGAAGCAAGCAGCCAGTGTCCCAGGAAAGTGGGAATTGTGCTGGACTTCAGATTCTATGGAGGGGAAGACAGCACAATTAGCTAAATATTAATCCTAGAAATAAGCTAAAGGCCTAAGATTAGAACCATAGATCTTTCATCTTGGTTACTAGGAAGCAGACTTTGCTTATTGTGTTATTTAGACTTTTGTATTTTTTTTTTTTACTAGTTTCTGTCTTTATTTGGATTTTGGAGGATTTGGCTTATGGTTCTTTTTTGTTATTATGTATTTAATTTTAATTCCAGTATAGTTAACATACAATGTTATATTACTTTCAGGTGTACAATATAGTAATTCAAAATTTATACATCATTATTCAGTGCTCATTATAAGTGTACTCTTAATCCCCTTCACCTATTTCATCCATCCCCCCACCCACCTCCCCTCTGATATGCTTTATTTTAAATGGTACCCTCAGTTAAAGATATTAATTTTTTTCTACAAGAATGTTTTTTATTGGAAACATACTTCAGAATACACGGTTCTAAAAGATATATAAAAAATATTCCACCCAGGGACGCCTGGGTGGCTCAGTCATTAAGCGTCTGCCTTCAGCTCAGGTATGATTTCAGGGTCCTGGGATCGAGCCCCATGTCAGGTTCCCTGCTCCATGGGGAGCCTGCTTCTCCCTCTCCCTTTGCCTCTCCCCCTGCTTGTGCTCTCTCTCACTATCTCTGTCACTATCTGTCTCTCCCTATCAAATAAATAAATAAAATCTTTAAAAAAATATTCCATCCAAGAAAAATGGAATATACACTTTCTTTAAGTACACACAGAAGAATTCCCTGGTTAAATCACATAGAAGAAGACATAACAAATATCATATTTAAGAAGACTGAGATCATACCAAGTATATTTTCCAAACACAATGGTACAAAACTAAAGATCAACAATAAAACAACCCAGACCCAAAGCAATCCACACATTTAATGTAATGCCTATCAAAATACCATAAGCATTTTTCACAGAGCTAGACGAAATAATCCTAAAATTTGTATGAAACCACAAAAGACTCCAAATAGCCAAAACAATCTTGAAAAATAAAAGCAAAGCTAGAAGCATCATGATTCTGGACTTCAAGCTATATTACAAAGCTGTAGTCATCAAGACAGTGTGATACTGGCATGAAAACAGACACATAGTTCAATAGGACAGAATAGAAGACCCAGAAATGGACCCACAACTTTCCATATCCAATGGAAAAGAGATAGTATCCTCAACAAATGGTGCTGGGAAAACTGTACAGCAACATGCAAAAGAATGAAACTGGACAGCTTTCTTACACCATACACAAAAATAAATTCAAAATGGAATGAAAGATCTAAGTGTGATACAGGAAACCATGAAAGTCCTAGAGGAGAACACAGGCAGTAACCTCTTTGACCTTGGCTGTAGTGACTTACTAGATACATCTCCTGAGTCAAGGGAACAAAAGCAAAATAAACTTTTGGGACTTCATCAAGATAAGAAGCTTCTACACAGCCAGGGAAACAATCAAGAAAACTAAAGGCAACCTTCAGAATGGGAGAAGATATTTCCAAATGACATATCTGATAAAGGGTTAGTACCCAAAATCTATAAAGAATTTATCAAATTCAACACCACAAAATCAAATAATCCAGTTAAGAAATGGGCAGAAGACATGATAGACACTTTTACAAAGAAGACATACAGATGGCTAAAGCTGGCTCTTGGAAGTTGAGGCAAGAGGGACGCTGACGTGGTAGCCACCGCCACTTTCCTTGCGGGATAATAAGCCGGGTAGAGTTGCTGAGGATCTACCAAATCTGCTGATTAACTATGGAAGATTATACCAAAATAGAGAAAATTGGAGAAGGTACCTATGGAGTTGTGTAGACACAAAACTACAGGTCAAGTGGTAGCCATGAAGAAAATCAGACTAGAAAGTGAAGAAGAAGGGGTTCCTAGTACTGCAATTCGGGAAATTTCTCTATTAAAAGAACTTCGTCATCCAAATATAGTCAGTCTTCAAGATGTGCTTATGCAAGATTCCAGGTTATACCTCATCTTTGAATTCCTTTCCATGGATCTCAAGAAATACTTAGATTCCATCCCTCCTGGTCAATTCATGGATTCTTCACTTGTTAAGAGTTATTTCTACGAAATCCTACAAGGGATTGTGTTTTGCCAATCCAGAAGAGTTCTGCACAGAGACTTAAAACCTCAAAATCTATTGATTGATGACAAAGGAACAATTAAACTGGCTGATTTGGGCCTTGCCAGAGCTTTTAGAATACCTATTAGAGTATACACACATGAGGTGGTAACACTCTGGTATAGATCACCAGAAGTATTGCTGGGGTCAGCTCACTACTCGACTCCAGTTGACATTGGGAGTATAGGCAGCATATTTGAAGAATTAGCAATGAAGAAATCACTTTTCCATGGGGATTCAGAAATCGATCAACTTTTCAGAATTTTCAGAGCTTTGGGCACTCCCAATAATGAAGTGTGTCCAGAAGTGGAATCTTTACAGGACTATAAGAATGCATTTCCCAAGTGGAAACCAGGAAGACTGGCATCCCATGTTAAAAACTTGGATAAAAATGGCTTGGATCTGCTCTCGAAAATGTTAGTCTATGATCCTGCCAAACGAGTTTCTGGCAAAATTGCACTAAATCATCCATATTTTAATGATTTGTACAATCAGATTAAGAAGATGTAGCTTTCTGACAAAGAGTTTCCACGTATCAAGAACAGATAGTTATATTTTTACTGTTAACTTTGTCTGTTTTTGTTTTGTGTATTTTTCTTTTCTTTGTTGTAAACTTAAGCTGTACTTCATCTTCTGATTTCAAAAGTGTAACTTAAAAATGTAAATATTGTTCTATATGAATTTAAATATAATAATTCTGTATATGTTTATAGATCTCACTGTAACAACTATTTGTTACCATAATAAAACTAAAAATCTAGTTTTGATGTCAGGAAAAAAAGAAGACATACAGATGGCTAAAAGACACATGAAAAGCTGCTCAACATCACTCATCATCAGGGAAACACAAATCAAAACTACAATGAGATATCCCCTCACACCTCTCAGAATGGCTAAAATTCAGAGCACAGGAAACAACAGGTGTTGGCGAGGATGCAGAGAAAGAAGAAACCTCGTACACTGTTGGTGGGAATGCAACCTGGTGCAGCCACTCTGGAAAACAATATGGAGGTTCGTCACAAAGTTAAAAATAGAACTACCCTATTATCCAGCAACTTCCTATTATCCACCTGCCCAACCACCAAGTATTTACCCAAAGAATACAAAAATACTGATTTGAAGGGATACATGCACCCTGATGTTTATAGCAGCATTATGAAAAACAGCCAAATTATGGAAAGAGCCCCTATGTCCATCAACTGATGAATGCATAAAGATGTGGTTTATATATACAATGGAATATTATTCAGCCATAAAAAAGAAGAAATCTTGCCATTTTCAATGATGTGGATGGAGCTAGAGTGTATTATGCTAAGCAAAATAAATCAGTCAGAGAAAAACAAATACCATATGATTTCACTCATATGTGGAATTTAAGAAACAAAACATATGAGCATAGGAGAAAAAGAAAAAGAGTGGCAAACCAGAAAACATACTCTTAACTACAGAGAACAAACTGAGGGTTGCTTGACAGGAGGTGGGTGGGGGGATGGGTTAAATGGGTGATGGGGGAAGGAGGAGCAAGATGGCGGAGGAGTAGGAGACCTAAATTTAGTCTGGTCCCAGGAATTCAGCTAGATAGTGATCAAACCATTCTGAATACCTACGAACTCAACAGGAGATTGAAGAAAAGAATAGCAGCAACTCTCTGAACAGAAAAGCGACCACTTTCTGGAAGGTAGGACATGGGGAGAAGTGAATCCGAGGTGATATTCTGGAAGATAGATGGTGGGGGGTTGGGCCTCCGTCAGCCGCTACCGGCAAGTGATAGAGCAGCGGAGCACAAAATCAGAACTTTTAGAAGTCTGCTCCACTGAGGGACGTCGCTCCAGTGGCTAAATGGGGAGTGCAACCTCGCTGGGACAGTGTGGTCACAGGGCTCTCAGGGTCACAGAAAGACTAGGGATGCCTGAGTGTGGCAGAGCTCCCAGGTATTGGAGCAGGGAAGCCGGCTGCAAAGACAGAGCCAAGGAGCAAGCTCTCAGCTCGGAGTTGCCATAAACCATGATCTGCAGTGCAGTCAGGCCACTGCTCCTCCAGCAGGGACCCAACAAGCAGCAGATCCGGGGAGACTCCCCTTCCTCTCCCAGGAGGAGTGGCGCGGGAGTGCACTGCAGGAATCTGCTGGCTTTGGAGTCTCCACACGGGGTCAGGTGCCAGAGATAGAAACGCTCGGTCACAGGCCAGGTGAGCACGGAGTGTGGCTGGAGACCGGGAAGATGGGAGTGATTGACTGCTTTTCTCTGGGGGTGCACTGAGGACTGGGGTCCCAAGTTCTCGGCTCCTCCAGGGTGGAGAGTGGGAGGCCGCCATTTTCACTCTCATCCTCCAAAGCTGTGCGGAAAGCTTGCAGGGAACAAAAGCTACTGAGAGCAAACCCGAGCATATTACTTAGCCCGGACCCGGAAAGGGTGGGGCAATTCTGCCTCTGGCAAAGACATTTGAGAATCACTGCGACAGGCCCCTGCCCCAGAAGATCAGCAAGAACAGCCAGCCAAGACCAAGTTTACAGAACAATGAGAATGGCAGAACTCCAGCACTAGGGGAATACTGCTCATAGACTTCATGGCTTTTTTGACCCTGATTCTTTAGCCTTTCAAAGTTAATTTTTTTAACTTTCTTTTTCTTTTCTTTTTTTTTTTTGAATTTTTCTTTTTGCCCTTTTCAACCAACTTCTTATCAATCCCTTTTTAAAAATTTTTTTTATTTTTCAATTTTAGAGTCATATTCTATCCCTTCATAGCAGTTAACCTTATTTTTGGTATATATATAAGTTGTTCTCTCTTTAAAATTTTGGGATACAGTTTCTTCTAACAGACCAAAATATAGCCTAAATCTCTAGTGTATGAATTTCTTCTAGTCTCCTGCCTGATCACATTCTCTCCACCCCCCCACTTTTTTATATACTCTTCTTTTTTCAACCAACTTCTAACCTTATCAATTCCTTTTATAAAATCTTTTATAATTTTCATCTTTACAGTCATATTCCATCCCTTCATCATATTTACCTTTATTTTTGTACATATATAAGTTTTTCTTTCTTTAAAATATTGGGAGGCACTTTCATCTGACAGACCAAAATACGCCCCAAATCTAGTGTGTGGCACTGATCTATGCACCAGCCTGATCATATTTGACATATTTTTTTTCCTCATCTTTTTTTTTTCTTTTTTATTTCTTTCTCTTTCTTTTCGCCCAGTTTCAGGTCTCTTTGGATTTGTTTAGTGTATATTTTTCTGGGGTCATTGTTGCCCTGTTAGCATTTTGTTCTCTCATTTATCTATTCTCCTCTGGACAAAATGACAAGATGGAAAAAATCACCTGAAAAAAAAAACCAACAAGAGGCAGTACCGACTGCCAGGGACCTAATCAATAAGGACATTAGTAAGATGTCAGAAATAGAGTTCAGAATGATGATTATAAAGATACTAGCTGGGCTTGAAAAAAGCATGGATGATATTAGAGAAACTCTTTCTGGAGAAATAAAAGAATTAAATCTAACCAAGTTGAAATCAAAAGGCTATTAATGAGGTGCAATCAAAAATGGAAGCTCTAGGGGCGCCTGGGTGACTCAGTCGTTAAGCGTCTGCCAGGGTCCTGGGATCGAGCCCCACATCGGGCTCCCTGCTCGGCGGGAAGCCTGCTTCTCCCTCTCCCACTCGCCCTGCTTGTGTTCCCTCTCTTGCTGTGTCTCTCTCTGTCAAATAAATAAATAAAATCTTTAAAAAAAATTGGAGGCTCTAACTGCTAGGATAAATGAGGCAGAACAGAGAATTAGTGATATAGAAGACCAAATGATGGAAAATAAAGAAGCTGAGAAAGAGAGAGATAAACAACTAGTGGATCACGAGGGCAGAATTTGAGAGATAAACAAAACTGTAAGATGAAACAACATTAGAATAATTGGGATCCCAGAAGAAGAAGAAAAAGAGAGAGGGGCAGAAGGTATATTGGAGCAAATTATAGCAGAGAACTTCCCTAATTTGGGGAAGGAAACAGGCATCAAAATCCAGGAAGCACAGAGAACCCCTCTCAAAATCAATAAAAATAGGTCAACACCCCGACATCTAATAGTAAAATTTACGAGTCTCCGAGACAAAGAGAAAATCCTGAAAGCAGTTCGGGACAAGAGGTCTGTAAACTACAATGGTAGAAACATTAGATTGGCAACAGACCTATCCACAGAGACCTGGCAGGCCAGAAAGGACTGGCATGATATATTCAGAGCACTAAATGGGAAAAATATGCAGCCAAGAATACTATATCCAGCTAGGCTGTCCTTGAAAATAGAAGGAGAGATAAAAAGCTTCCAGGACAAACAAAAACTAAAGGAATTTGCAAACACGAAACCAGCCCTACAAGAAATATTGAAAGGGGTCCTCTAAGCAAAGAGAGAGCCTAAAAGTAACGTAGACCAGAAAGTAACACAGACAATGTAACAGTCACCTTATAGGCAATACAGTGGCACCAAATTCACATCCTCCAAAAGTTTCCCTGAATGTAAATAGGCTAAATGCCCCAATCAAAAAACACAGGGGATCAGATTGGATAAAAAAACAAGACCCATCGATATGCTGTCTGCAAGAGACTCATTTTAGACCCAAAGACACCTCCAGATTGAAAGTGAGGGGGTGGAAAACAATTTACCATGCTAATGGACACCAAAGAAAGCTGGGGTGGCAATCCTTATATCAGACAAATTAGATTTTAAACCAAAGACTATAATAAGAGATGAGGAAGGACACTATATCCTACTTAAAGGGTTTATCTAAAAAGAGGACCTAACAATTGTAAATATCTATGCCCCTAACATGGGAGCAGCCAATTATATAAGCCAATTAATAACAAAAGCAAAGAAACACATCAACAACAATACAATAATAGTGGGGGATTTTAAGACCCCCTCACTGAAATGGACAGATCGTCTAAGCAAAAGATCAACAAGGAAATAAAGACTTTAAATGACATACGGGGCCAGATGAACTTCACAAATATATTCAGAACATTCCATCCCAAAGCAACAGAATACACATTCTTCTCTAGTGCCCATGGAACATTCTCCAGAATAGATCACATCCTAGGTCCAAATCAAGTCTCAACTGGTACCAAAAGATTGGCATCATTCCCAGCATATTTTTGGACCACAGTGCTTTGAAACTAGAACTCAATCACAAGAGGAATGTTGGAAAGAACTCAAATGCATGGAAGCTAAAGAGCATCCTACTAAAGAATGAATGGGTCAACCAGGAAATTAAAGAGGAATTAAAAGATTCATGGAAACAAATGAAAATGAAAACACAACTGTTCAAAATCTTTCAGATACAGCAAAGGCAGTCCTAAGAGGAAGTATATAGCAATACAAGCCTTTCTCAAGAAACAAGAAAGGTCTCAAATACACAGCCTAACCCTACACCTAAAGGAGCTGGAGAAAGAACAGCAAATAAAACCTAAACCCAGCAGGAGAAGAGAAACAGTAAAGATCAGAGCAGAAATCAATGAAATAGAAACCAAAAGAACAGTAGAACAACCGAAACTAGGAGCTGGTTCTTTGAAAGAATTAATAAGATTGATAAACCCCTGGCCAGACTTATCAAAAAGAAAAGAGAACTCATTGAAATAAATAAAATCATGAATGAAAGAGGAGAGATCACAACCAACACCAAAGGAATAAAACAATTATAAGAACATATTATGGGCAACTCTATGCCAGCAAATTAGATAACCTGGAAGAAATGGATGCATTCCTAGAGATGTATAAACTACCAAAACTGAACCAGGAAGAAATAGAAAACCTGAACAGACCTATAACCACTAAGGAAATTGAAACAGTCATCAAAAATCTCCCAACAAACAAGAGCGCCGGGCTAGATGGCTTCCCAGGGGAATTCTACCAAACATTTAAAGAATTAATACCTATTCTTCTGAAACTGTTCCAAAAAATAGAAACGGAAGGAAAACTTCCAAACTCGTTTTATGAGGCCACCATTACCTTGATCCCCAAACCAGACAAAGACCCCATCAAAAAGGAGAATTACAGACTAATATTCCTGATGAACATGGATGCCAAAATTCTCACCAAAATACTAGCCAATAGGATCCAACAGTACATTAAAAGGATTATTCACCACGACCAAGTGGGATTTATCCTTGGGCTGCAAGGTTGGTTCAACATCCGCAAATCAATCAATGTGATACAATACATTAATAAAAGAAAGAACAAGAAACATGATCCTCTCAAAAGATGCAGAAAAAGCATTTGACAATGTACAGCATCTTTTCCTGATCAAAACTTTTCAGAGTCTAGGGATAGAGGGTACATACCTCAAGATCATAAAAGCCATCTATGAAAAACCCACAGCGAATATCATTCTCAATGGGGAAAAACTGAGAGCTTTCCCCCTAAGATCAGGAACATGGCAGGGATGTCCACTATCACCACTGCTCTTCAACATAGTACTAGAAGTCCTAGCCACAGCAATCAGACAACAAAAAGAAATAAAAGGCATCTGAATCGGCAAAGAAGAAGTCAAACTCTCACTCTTTGCAGATGATATGATACTTTATGTGGAAAACCCAAAAGACTTCACCCCAAAACTTCTAGAGCTCATACAGGAATTCAGTAAAGTGGCAGGATATAAAATCAATGCACAGAAATCAGTGGCATTCCTATACACCAACAACAAGACAGAAGAAAGAGAAATTAAGGAGTAGACCCCATTTACAATTGCACCCAAAACCATAAGATACCTAGGAATAAATCTAACCAAAGAGGCAAAGATTCTGTACTCAGAAAACTATAAAATACTCATGAAAGAAGTTGAGGAAGACATAAAGAAATGGAAAAATGTTCCATGCTCATGTATTGGAAGAACAAATATTGTGAAGATGTCAATGCTGCCTAGAGCATTCTACACATTTAATGCAATCCCCATCAAAATACCATCCACTTTTTTCAAAGAAATGGAACAAATCATCCTAAAATTTGTATGGAACCAGAAAAGACCCCAAATATCCAGAGGAATGTTGAAAAAGAAAAGCAAAGCTGGTGGCATCACAATTCCGGACTTCCAGCTCTATTACAAAGCTGTCATCATCAAGACAGTATGGTACTGGCACAAAAACAGACACATAGATCAATGGGACAGAATAGAGAGCCCAGAAATGGACCCTCAACTCTATGGTCAACTAATTTTCGACAAAGCAGGAAAGAATGTCCAATGGAAAAAAAGACAGTCTCTTCAACAAATGGTGTTGGGAAAACTGGACAGCCACATGCAGAAGAATGAAGCTGGACCATTTCCTTACACCACACACAAAAATAGATTCAAAATGGTTGAAAGACCTAAATGTGAGACAGGAGTCCATCAAAATCCTAAAGGAGAACACAGGCAGCAACCTCTTTGACCTCAGCTTCAGCAACTTCTTCTTAGAAACATCACCAAAGGCAAGGGAAGCAAGGGAAAAAATGAACTATTGGGACTTCATCAAGATAAAAAGCTTTTGCACAACAAAAGAAACAGTCAACAAAACCAAAAGACAACCGACAGAATGGGAGAAGATATTTGCAAATAACATATCAGATAAAGGGCTAGTATCCAAAATCTATAAAGAACTTATTAAACTCAACACCCAAAGAACAAATCCAATTAAGAAATGGGCAGAAGACATGAACAGACATTTTTCCAAAGAAGACATCCAAATGGCCAACAGACACATGAAAAAGTGCTCAACATCGCTCGGCATCAGGAAAATCCAAATCAAAACCTCAATGAGATACCACCTCACACCAGTCATAATGGCTAAAATTAACAAGTCAGGAAACAATAGATGTTGGCAGGGATGTGGAGAAAGGGGAACCCTCCTACACTGTTGGTGGGAATGCAAGCTGGTGCAGCCACTCTGGAAAACAGTATGGAGGTTCCTCAAAAAGTTGAAAATAGAGCTACCCCACGACCCAGCAATTGCACTACTGGATATTTACCCCAAAGATACAAATGTAGTGATCCAAAGGGGTACATGTGCCCCAATGTTTATAGCAGCAATGTCCACAATAGCCAAACTGTGGAAAGAGCCTAGATGTCCATATGGAATATAAGGAGGGCTTGTACTGAATGGAGCACTGGGTGTTATATGCAAACAATGAATCATGGAACACTACATCAAAAACTAATGATGTAATGTATGGTGATTAGCATAACAAAATAAAATTTAAAAAATGGGTGATGGGTATTAAGGAGGGCACTTCTTGTGATGAGCACTGGGTGTTTTATGTAAGTGATTAATTACTAAATTCTACTTCTGAAACTAATATTACACTGTAATTTAAGTAACAGGTTTTTAAATAAAACTTGAAAAATAAAGAAATGCATAGAGTGACAAATGATTACTATAATCAATTATATACTGAAAAACCAGATAACTTAGAAAAAAACAGATAATTCCTAAAAATGCACAAATTAATACGATTGAATCATGTCCCATGAATGCAAGCAATAGAAAATTTCCTTAGACCAATAATAAGAATGAGAGTCAAATTAGGAATTGAATATCTCCCAGCATAGAAAAGCCCATGGCCCCATGGTTTCATTGGTGAATTCTACCACACATTTAAAAAAACAATTAATGGCAATCTCTATCAAAATCTTACAAATATTGGAATAGAGGGAACACAGTATAAAAGTACTGGAAGAACAAAAATGTCTAGGTATTCTCAAGTAGTATTGCTACTCCAACTTTCTTTTGTCATCCATTTGGGGGATAAATGATTCTTCACCCCCTTACTTTGATTCTGCAGGTTGTTTTAGGTCTAAAGTGAGTCTCCTGTAAGCAGCACATCAATGAATCTTATTTATTTTTTACCCATTCTGACACCCTAAGTTTTTTGTTTGGAGTGTTTAGTCCATTTACATTTGGAGTAATTATTGACAAATATGTATGTAGCACCATTTTATTACTTGTTTTGTAATTGTTTCTGGAGATTTTCTCTGGTCCTTTCTAGTCTTTGTCACTTTTGGTCTTTCCTTCCCACTCAAAGTCTCCCCTTTAATATTTCTTTGAGGGCTGGTTTCCTGGTCACGAACTCCTTTAGTTTTTGTTTGTGTGGGAAACTTTTTTTTTTAATTTATTTTATTATGTTGTTAGTCACCATACAATAAATCATTAGTTTTTTTATTTTATTATGTTATGTTAGTTACCATAAAATACACCATTAGTTTTTGATGTAGTGATCCAAGATTCATTGTTTTCATATAACACCCAGTGCTCAATGTAGTACATGCACTCCTTACTACCCATCACTGGGCTAATGCATCCCCCCACCCACCTCCCCTCTAAAACCCTCAGATTGTTTCTCAGAGTCCATAGTCTCTCGTGGTTCATCTCTCCCTCCGATTTCACACTCTTCGTTTTTCCCTTCCTTTTCCTAATGTCCTCCATGCTATTTCTTATGTTCCACAAATAAGTGAAACCATATGATAATTGACTTTCTCTGCTTTACTTATTTCACTTAGCATAATCTCCTCCAGTCCTATCCATGTTAATGTAAAAGTTGGGTATTCATCCTTTCTGATGGCTGAGTAATAATACATTTATATATGGACCACATCTTCTTTCTCCATTCATCTGTTGATGAGATGAGAATCTGTTGATTCTCGGCTCTTTCCACAGTTTGGCAATTGCGGACATTGCTGCTATGAACATTGGGGTGCATATGGCCCTTCTTTTCACTACATCTGTGTCATAGGATAGCTCTATTTTTAATTTTTTGAGGAACCTCCACACTGTTTTCCAAAGTGGCTGTACCAACTTGCATTCCCACCAACAGTGTAAGAGGGTTCCCCATTCTCCACAACCTCTCCAACATTTGTTGTTTCTTGCCTTGTCAATTTTTGCCATTCTAACTGGTGTAAGGTGGTATCTCAGTTATTTGATTTGATTTGATTTGATTTGATTTGATTTGATTTGAATTTCTCTGATGGCTAATGATGATGAACATTTTTGCATGTGTCTCTTAGCCATTTGTATATCTTCTTTGGAGAAGTGTCTTTTCATGTCTTCTGCCCATTTTTTGACTTGAATATTTGTTTTTTGGGTGTTGAGTTTGAGAAGTTCTTTATAGATCTTGGATACCAGCCCTTTATCTGTAGTGTCCTTTGCGAATATCTTCTCCCATTCTCTGTGTTCCCTCTTTGTTTTGTTGACTGTTTCCTTTGCTGTGCAGAAGCTTTTTATCTTGATGAAGTCCCAAAAGTTCATTTTTGCTTTTGTTTCACTAGCCTTTGGAGATACATCTTGAAAGAAGTTGCCGTGGCCGATGTCAAAGGGGTTATTGCCTATATTCTCCTCTAGAATATTGATGGATTCCTGTCTCACATTGAGGACTTTCATTCATTTTGAGTTTATCTTTGTGTATGCTGTTAGGGAATGGTCGAATTTCATTCTTCTGCATGTGGCTGTCCATCTTTCCCAGCACCATTTATTGAAGAGACTGTCTGTTTTCCATTGCATATTTTTTCCTGCTTTGTCGAAGATTAGTTGACCATAGAGTTGAGGGTCCATATCTGGGCTCTCTATTCCGTTCCATTGGTCTATATGTCTGTTTTTGTGCCAGTACCATGCTGTCTTGGTGATTACAGCTTTGTAATATCGCTTGAAATCAGACAACGTGATGCCCCCAGCTTTGTTTTTCTTTTTCAACATTTGGGGTCTTTTCTGATTCCATACAAATTTTAGGATTGTTTGTTCCAGCACCTAGAAAACCATCATTGGAATTTTGATCAGGATGGCATTGAAGGTATAGATTGCTCTGGGTAGCATAGACATTTTTTTTTTTTTTTTTTTTTTTTTTTTTTTTTTTTTTTTTTTTTTTTGTCTTTTTTTTTTATTGTTATGTTAATCCCCATACATTACATCATTAGTTTTAGATATAGTGTTCCATGATTCATTGTTTGTGCATAACACCCAGTGCTCCATGCAGAACGTGCCCTCCTCAATACCCATCACCAGGTAGCATAGACATTTTAACAATGTTTATTCTGATCCCTGAGCAAGGAATGTTTTTCCATCTTTTTGTGTCTTCTTCAATTTCTTTCATGAGTGTTCTGTAGTTCCTAGAGTATAGATCCTTTACCTCTTTGGTTTGGTTTATTCTGAAGTATCTTATGGTTTTTGGTGCTATAGTAAATGGAATTGTTACTCTAATTTCTCTTTCTAGAGTTGCATTTTTAGTGTATAAGAAAGCAACTGATTTCTGTGCATTGATTTTGTACCCTCCACATTACTGAATTGGTGTATGAGTTCTAGTAATTTGGGGGTGGAGTCTTTTGAGTTTTCCACATAAAGTATCATGTCATCTGTGAAGAGGGAGAGGTTGACTTCTTCTTTGCCAATCTGAATACCTTTTATTTCTTTTTGTTGTCTGATTGCTGTTGCTAGGACTTCTACTACTATGTTAAACAACAGTGGCAAGAGTGGGCATTCTTGACGTGTTCCTGATCTTAAGGGAAAGGCTCTCAGCTTTTCCCCATTGAGGATGATATTTGCTGTGGGTTTTTCATAGATGGATTTTATGAACTTGAGGAATGTTCCTTCTTTCCCTATACTCTGAAGACTTTTAATCAGGAAAGGTGCTGTATTTTCTTAAATGCTTTTTCTGCATCAACTGAGAAGACCATATGGTTCTCTCTCCTCTTATTATTGGGTTCTATCACATTGATTGATTTGCAAATGTTGAACCACCCTTGCATCCTGGGGATAAATCCCACTTGGTCATGGTGGATGATCCTTTTAATGTATTGTTGGATCCTACTAGCTAGGATTTTGTTGAGGCTTTTGGAATCCATATTCATCAAGGATATCGGTTTGAAATTCTCCTTTTCGATGGGGTCTTTGCCTGGTTTGGGGATTAGGGTAATACTGGCCTCATAGAATGAGTCTGAAAGCTCTCCTTCTGTTTCTATTCTTTGAAACGGCTTCAGGAGAATAGGTACTATTTCTTCCTTGAATGTTTGGTAGAACTCTCCAGGGAATACATCAGGCCCTGGATTCTTGTTTTTTGGGAGGATTTGATCACTGCTTCAATCTCGTTACTGGTTATTGGCCTATTCAGGTTGTCAATTTCTTCCTGTTTCAGTCTTGGCAGTTTATAGGTTTCCGGGAAGGCATCCATTTCATCCAGGTTGCTCACTTTATTGGCATATAGTTGTTGATAATAATTTCTAATAGTTGTTTCTATTTCCTTGGTTTTAGTCGTGATCTCTCCCCTTTCATTCATAATTTTATTAATTTGGGTCTTTTTTCTTTTGGATAAGTCTGGCTAGTGGTTTATCGGTCTTATTAATTCTTTCAAAGAACCAACTTCTAGTTTCGTTGATCTGATCTACTGTGTTTCTGGTTTCTAATTCATTGATCTCTGCTCTAATTTAATTATTTCTCTTCTAATGCGTGGCTTAGGCATTGTTTGTTGCTTTTTCTCTAGTTCTTCAAGGAGTAAAGTTAGTTGGTGAATTCGGGATTTCTCTATTTTTTTGAGTGCGGCTTGGATGGCTATGTATGTCCCCCTTAGGACCGCCTTTGCAGTATCCCATAGGTTTTGGACCAATGTGTTTTCATTCTCATTGGTTTCCATGAATTGTTTAAGTTCTTTGATTTCCTTGTTGACCCAAAAATTCTTGAGTAGAGTGGTCTTAGCTTCCAAGTGTTTGAATTTCTGCCAAATTCTTTCTTGTGATTGAGTTCCAGTTTTAAAGCATTATGGTCTGAGAATATGCAGGGAATAATCTCAATCTTTTGGTATCGGTTGAGACCTGGTTTGTGACCCAGTATGTGGTCTATTCTGGAGAAAGTTCCATGTGCGCTCGAGAAGAATGAGTATTCTGTTGTTTTAGGGTGGAATGTTCTGTATATATCTATGAGGTCCATCTGGTCCAGTGTGTCCTTCAGAGGTCTTGTTTCTTTGTTGATCTTCTGCTTAGATGATCTTTCTATTGCTGAGAGTGGAGTATTGAGGTCTCCTACACCTAACATATTGTTATCAATATGACTCTTTATTTTGGTTAACAGTTGGCTTATGTAGATGGCCGCTCCCATGTTGGGGGCATAGATAATTGCAATTGTTAGATCTTCTTGTTGGATAGATCCTTTAAGAATGATATAGTGTCCTTCTGTGTCTCTAACTACAGTCTTTAGTAAAATCTAATTTGCTGATGTAAGAATTGCTACTCCAGCTTTCTTTTGAAGTCCATTGGCATGGAAGATGGATCTCCATCCCTTCACTTTCAGTCTGGATGTATCTTTAGGTTCAAAATGAGTCTCTTGTAGACAGCATATGGATGGGTCCTGTCTTTTTATCCAATCTGCAACCCTGTGCCATTTCATGGGAGCATTTAGGCCGTTCACGTTGGGAGTGATTATTGAAAGATAGGAATTTATTGTTATCATGCTGTCTGTGAAGACCATGTTTTTATAGATTGTCCCTGTAAATTTCTGATGTATATCACACTTGGAGTCTTTCTCCTTTTATAGAACACTCCCTTAATATTTTTTGCAGGGCCGGCTTAGTGGTCACATATTCTTCCATTTTCTGCTGGTCTTGGAAGCTCTGCATCTCTCCAACCATTCTAAATGACAGCCTTGCCGGATAAAGTATTCTTGGCTGCATGTTTTTCTCGCTTAGTACCCTGAATATGTCTTGCCAGTCCTTTCTGGCTGGCCAGGTCTCTGTGCTTAGGTCTGATGTTATTCTGATGTTCCTCCCTCTGTACATAAGGAATCTCTTCCTACAACTGCCCTTAAGTTGGTTTCCTTGGTTCTAAGATTTTCGAGTTTTACTATTACAATCCAGGGTGTTGGCCTCTTTTCCTTGATCTTGGGATGGGTCCTCTCTGCCTCTAGGACAAGAATGTTTGTTTCATTCCCCAGATTAGGGAAGTTCTCAGCTACAATTTGCTCAGATATATCTTCTAGTCCTCTCTCTCTCTCCAGCCCCCCAGGGATCCCAATAATTCTGACATTGGAACATTTCATGGTGTCACTTATTTCTCTGATTCTATTTTCATGGAATCTGAGTAGTTTTTCCCTGGTCTCCTCTTTTTCCTTCTTGTCTATTAATTGGTCTTCTAAATCAGTAATTTATTCTTCTGCCTCGCTTACCCTAGCTGTTAGATTATCTAGATTAGATTGGATCTCACTGATAGCATTTTTAAGTTCTGCCAATTCAGCCTTCATTTCTGCCCTTAGAGACTCTATGTTGCCATTAATCGATTTCTCCATTCTAGCTCTCGTCTTCACAATTGCTAGCTTGAATTCCATCTCTGACATCTTGGTTATATCTGAATTCATTTGTAAATCTGCAGCATAAGTCACAGACCCTGAGTTTTTTCCTATTTTATTTTTCCTATTATATTCCTATTATCTTCCAGGCATTTGGTTTCCAGGTACGAAGTGAGGAGCCATGATTCTGAGGGCAGATATCAGAGGATAAACAGAATGGGGAGGGACCTGTCAGGATCCTAGAAAGAGGAAGAACCCCCTCCTAGTCATTGTGTTGAGGGGTCATTGAGGGAATTTATAGAGTCCAAATTATTGACCACAACCCAAGCAAGATGCACCTGTTTTATAGGGACCTTAGGTTTGCTGGCCTCTTGTTTTCCCAGCCTGTCTCCTGGGGGAGGGGCCTGCCATGGTGTTACTCAGTCAACCCTGTTTAGGCACAGTAGCCCTGCCCTCTGTGGCAGAGGATGGGCTCAGTGGAACCCGGTTTTTTGGGGCTTTTGTTCTCTGGTGGTTTTCTCTGGTGGCTTTCCACATCTCTTCAGAGAGTCAGAGCAAAGAGATAGTTAACAACCCTCTGCCTCAGAGCAGAGAGATTGCAGTCTGTTCTTCAGTGAGCTCTCCAGGCCACACTCTCTCCATTTCTGTCTGTGCTGCTATAAACTGCAGCGTCCCAGGGGCGCCTGGGTAGCATCTGCCTTTGGTACAGGTCATGATCCCAGGGTCCTGGGATCGAGCCCCACATCGGGCTCCTTGCTCAGCAGGGAGGCCTGCTTCTCCCTCTCCCACTCCGCCTGCTTGTGTTTCCACTCTCACTGTCTCTCCCTCTCTCTCTCTCTGTCAAAAAATAAATAAAAATCTTTAAATAAAAAAAAATTAAAAAACAAACAAAAAAGCCCCTGCAGCGTCTGGGTTGTGCGCCCCTCAGCTGGGCTCCCAGTCCTTGCCTCCAGGTCATGCACGTCTCTGCCCTTTGTGCTTCTAAAACCGCCAGTCGCCCCCAGTTCACATGCATGGCCCCGCTGCTCTGGGTTTCCATCTGGGGGGCTGCTCTAAAGTCCTTTCCCTGTCCAAACCAGTCTGCAAGTCTGTGCCCCTTCCCCATCATGGGAGGGTATTGTTCTCCACTGGTGCAGGATCCTGATGGCTCCCTCCCCCTTCCGTTTATCCTCTGATATCTGCCTGCAGAATCATGGCTCCCCACTTCATACCTGGAAACCAAATGCCTGCAATAGGCTGTAGAGATCCAGACCTATGTTCTTACATCTCAGGCTGATTTTGTGGGTGTTCTGAATGGTCTTGTAGATATCCAGCTCAATTCTGGGGACCAGTTGGTATAGGGTCCCCTACTCCTCTGCCATCTTTTCCCTCTGAAACACATATTCTTTATCCATTCACTGTTGAAAGACATCTTGGCTCCTTCCATAGTTTGGCTATTTTGGACACTGCTGCTATAAACATTGGGGTGCATGTGTCCCTTCATTTCACTACATCTATATCTTTGGGGTAAATACCTAGTAGTGAAATTGCTGGGTCATAGGGTAGCTCGATTTTTAACTTTTTGAGAAACCTCCATACTGTTTTCCAGAGTGGCTGTACCAGCTTGCATTTGCACCAACAATGTAAGAGGTTTCCCTTTCTCCACATTCTTACCAACGTTTGTTGTTCCCTGTCTTGTTAATTTTAGCCATTCTAACTGGTTTAAGGTGGTATCTAATTTTGGCTTTGGTTTGAATTTCCCTGATGGCTAGTGATGTTGATTTTTTCATGCGTCTGTTAGCCATATGTATGTCTTCTTTGGAAAAGTGTCTCTTCGTGTTTTCTGCCAATTTCTTGCCTGGATTTTTTGTTTTTGGGGGGTTGAGTTTGAGAAGATCTTTATAGATCTTGGATACTGGCCCTTTATCTGTAATGTCATTTGCAAATATCTTCTCCCATTCAGTGGGTTGCCTCTTAGTTTTGTTGACTGTTTCCTTTGCTGTGCAGAAGATTTTTATCTTGATGAAGTCCTGATAATTCATTTTTGCTTTTGATCCCTTCCCTTTAGAGACATGTCTTGAAAGAAATTTCTGTGGCGAATGTCAAAGAGGTTATTGCCTATGTTCCCCTCTAGGATTTTGATGGATTCCTGTCTCACATTAAGGTCTTTCATCCATTTTGAGTTTATCTTGGTGTATGAGATAATGGGCAGTTTCCTTCTTCTGCATGTGGGTGTCCAATTTTCCCAGCACCTTTTATTGAAGAGACTGTCTTTATTTCATTGTATATTCTTTCCTGATTTGTCAAGGATTAGTTGACCATAAAGTTGAGGGTCCATTTCTGGGTTCTCTATTCTTTTCCATTGATCTGTGTGTCTGTTTTTGTGCCAATATCATGCTCTCTTGATGATCATAGCTTTGTAATATAGCTTGAAGTCAGGCATTGTGATGCCCCCAGCTTTGTTTTTCCTTTTCCACATTCCTCTGGCTATTCGGGGTCTTTTCTGGTTCTGTACAAATTTTAGGATTGCTTATTCCAGCTCTGTGAAAAATGTCAGTGGTATTTTGATAGGAATTGCCTTGAATGTGTAGATTCCTCTGGGTAGCATAGACATTTTATAATTGTAAATGGATCGATTCCTTAATCTCTCTGTCTTCAATCACATTTTTAGTGTATAGAAATGCGACTGATTTCTGTGCATTGGTTTTATATCCTGCAATGTTGAATTCTTGTATGAGTTCTAGCAATTTTGGGGTGGAGTCTTTTGAGTTTTCCACATAAAAGATCGTGTCATCATGTATCATATGACCTCACTGATATGAGGAATTCTTAATCTCAGGAAACAAACTGAGGGTTGCTGGAGTAGGGGGTGGGGTGGGAGGGATGGGGTGACTGGGTGATAGACACTGGGGAGGGTATGTGCTCTGGTAAGCACTGTGAATTGTGCAAGACTGTTGAATCTCAGATCTGTACCTCTGAAACAAATAATGCAATGTTAAGAAAAAAAAAAGAAGAAGATAGCAGGAGGGGAAGAATGAAGGGGGGGAAATCGGAGGGGGAGATGAACCATGAGAGACGATGGACTCTGAAAAACAAACTGAGGGTTCTAGAGGGGAGGGGGTTGGGAGGATGGGTTAGCCTGGTGATGGGTATTGAGGAGGGCACGTTCTGCATGGAGCACTGGGTGTTATGCACAAACAATGAATCATGGAACACTACATCTAAAACTAATGATGTAATGTATGGGGATTAACATAACAATAAAAAATTTAAAAAAAAAGATTGTGTCATCTGCGAAGATTGAGACTTTGACTTCTTCTTTGACAATTTGAACGCCTTTTATTTCTTTTTGTTGTCTGATTGCTGAAACTAGGACACCTAGTACTTTGTTGAACAAAGTGGTGAGAGTGAGCATCCCTGTCGTGTTCCTGAACTTAAGGGACATATTCTCAGTTTTTGCCATTGAGAATGATATTCACTGTGGGCTTTTCATAGATGGCTTTTATGATATTGAGGTATGTTCCCTCTATCCCTATACTTTGAAGAGTTTTAATCAAGAAACGATGGTGTATTTTGTCAAATGCTTTTTCTGAATCAATTGAGAGGATCATATGGTTCTTGTCCTTTCTTTTATTAATGTGACCTATCACATTGGTTAATTTCCAAATGTTGAACCATGCTTGCAGTCCAGGAATAAATCCCACCTGGTCTTAGTGAATCATCCTTTTAATGTACTGTTGGATCCTGTTGGCTAGTATGTTGGTGAGTATTTTGGCATCCATGTTCATCAGAGATACTGGTCTGCAATTCTCCTTCTTGGTGGGGTCTTGGTCTGGTTTGGGGATCATGGTAATGCTGGCCTCATAGAATGAGTTTGTAAGTGTTCCTTCCATTTTATTTATTTTATTTTATTTTTTGAAACAGCTTCAGTAGATAGGTATTCATTCTTCTTTAAATGCTTAGTAGAATTCCCCTGGGAAGCCATCTGGCCCTGGACACTTGTTTTTTGGGAGGGTTTTGATTTCTGCTTCAGTTTCCTTGCTGGTTATTGTTCTGTTCAGATTTTCTACCTCTTTCTGTTTCAGTCTTGGTAGTTTGTAAGTTTCTAGGAATGCATCCATTTCTTCCAGACTGCCTAATTTGTTGGCATGTTGCTCCTGGAATTAAGTTTTAAAAATTGTCTCTATTTCCTTGGTATTAGTCGTGATCTCTCCCCTTTCATTCCTGATTTTATTATGTTGGGTCCTTTCTCTTTTCTTTTGGAAAGTTCTGACCAGAGGTTTATTGATCTTATCAATTCTTTCAAAGAACCAGCTTTTAGTTTCGTTCATCTTTTCTCCTATTCTTCTAGTTTCTCTATGTCAGGATGTTGATCTATTTTTATTGATTTGGGGAAGGGTCCTCTCTGCCTCCTGTACTCTAATGCCAGTTTCCTTCCCCAGAATAAGGGAAGTTCTCAGTTATGATTTGCTCAAATATACCTTCTAGCACTCTCTCTCTCTCCACCTTCTCAGAGATCCCAATAATTCTGACATTGGAATGTTTCACGACATCATTAATCTCTCCAAGCTTTTTTTCATGGGTTACTAGTTGTCTATCTCTGTTTTCCTCAATTTCCTTCCTGTCCATCAGCTTACATTCTAGATCACTTATTCTCTCTTCTGCCTCACTGACCCTAGCTGTTTGAGTATCCAGTTTAGACTGCATCTCATTCATAGCATTTTTTTATTATGTTATGTTAATCACCATACAGTACATCATTAGTTTTTGATGTAGTGTTTCATGATTCATTCTTAAGTTCAGCCTGATTAAATCTCTTTTCTGCCCTTAGAGATTCTATAGTGTCACTAATGCTTTTTTCAAGCCTAGATAGTCACTTTATGACTGATATCTTGAATTCTATCTCTGACATCTTATATTCATATCAATTAGCTCTGTTGGAGAGAACACTGCATCTGGTACTTTTTTTTTTTTTTTTTGTGAGTTCCTCCTTCTTGTCATTCTGTCCCAAGAATGATGGTGGGTGAATGAACAGAGTCCAAAATATCATCCATGAACCAAGCATGATGCACCCTAGAAAAATATGGAGTGGTCAGAAGCCACAATAGAAAAATGAACAAGTCAGGCATTGTTATGCCCCCAGCTTCGTTTTTCTTTCTCAACATTTCCTTGGTGATTCAGGGTCCTTTCTGTTTCCATAAAATTTTAGGATTGTTTGTTCCAGCACTTTGAAAAATGCCATTGGTATTTTGATCAGGATGGCGTTGAAAGTATAGATTGCTCGGGGCAATATAGACATTTTAACAATGTTTATTCTTCCAATCAATGAGCACGGAATGTTTTTCCATCTTTTTGTATTTTCCTCAATTTCTTTCATAAGTGTTCTGTAGTTTCTAGAGTATAGATCCTTTCCCTCTTTGGTTAGGTTTATTCCAAAGTATCTTAGGATTTTTGATGCTATTGTAAATGGAATCAATTCCCTAATTCTTCTTTCTACAGTTACATTGTTAGTGCATAAGAAAGCAACTGATTTTTGTGCATTGTATTGTAACCTGCCACATTACTGAGTTGCTATATGAGTTCTAGTAATTTGGGGGTAGAGTTTTTTGGGTTTTCCACATAAAGTATCATGTTATCTGCAAAGAGAGAGAGTTTGACTTCTTTTTTGCCAATTTGAATACCTGCTTTTTATGCTAGGACTTCTAGTACTATTTTGAACAATAGTGGTGAGAGTGGGCATCCTTGTCATGTTCCTCATCTTAAGGGAAAGGCTCTCAGCTTTTCCCCATTGAGAATGATATTTGCTGTGGGCTTTCCATAGATGGTTTTTATGAAATTGAGGAATGTTCCCTCTATCCCTACACTCTGAAGAGTTTTAATCAGGAAAGATGCTGTGTTTTGTCAAATGCTTTTTCTGAATCAATTGAGAGGGTCATATGGTTCTTGTCTCTTCTCTTATTAATGTGTTCTATCACATTGATTGATTTGGGAATGTTGAACCACCCTTGCATCCCAGGAAAAAATCCCATCTGATCATGATGGATAATCCTTTTAATGTACTGTTGGATCCTATTACCTAGCATCTTGTTGAGATTTTGACATCCATAGTCATCAGGGATGTTGGTCTGTAATTCTCTTTTTTGATGGGGTCTTTGCTTGGTTTTGAGATCAAGGTCATGCTGGCCTCATAGAATGAGTTTGGAAGTTTTCCTTCTGTTTCTATTTTTTGAAACAGCTTCAGGAGAATAGGTATTATTTCTTCTTTGAATGTTGGGTAGAATTCTCCTGGGAAGACATCAGTCCATGGACTCTTGTTTTTTGGGAAGTTTTTGATCATTTCGTTACTGGTTCTATTCAGATTGGGTTTCTTCCTGTTTCAGTCTTGGTAGTTTATAGGTTTCCAGGAAGGCATCCATTTCTTCCAGGTTGCTTAATTCATTGGCATATAGTTATTGATAATAATTTCTAATAATTGTTTCTATTTCTTGGTGTTGGTTATGATCTCTCCACCCTCATTTATAATTTTATTAATTTTGGTCATTTCTCTTTTCTTTTGGATAAGTCTGGCCAGTGGTTTATCGATTTTATTAATTATTTCAAAGAACCAGTTTCTAGTTTTGTTGGTCTGCCCTACTGTATTTCTGGTTTTAATTCATTGTTCTTTGCTCTAATCTTTTTTTTTTAAAGATTTATTTATTCATTTGACAGAGATAGATACAGCGAGAGAGGGAACACAAGCAAGGTGAGTGGGAGAGGGAGAAGCAGGCTTCCCGTGGAGCAGGGAGCCCGATGTGGGGCTCGATCCCAGGACCCTGAGATCATGACCTGAGCCAAAGGCAGATGCTTAATGACTGAGCCACACAGGCACCCCTTACTCTAATCTTAATTATTTCTCTTCTAATGTGTGGCTTAGGCTTTATTTGTTGTTCTTTCTCCAGTTAAGATGTAAAGTTGCTTGTGTGTTTGGGATTTTTCTATTTTTTTTGAGTGAGGCTTGGATGGCTATGTATTTCCCCCTTAGGACAGCCTTTGCAGTATCCCATAGGTTTTGGACTGATGTGTTTCCGTTCTCATTGATTTCCATGAATTGTTTAAGTTCTTCTTTGATTTCCTCATTGACCCAAACATTCTTGAGCAGGATATTCTTTAGTTTCCAAGTGTTTGAATTCTTTCCAATTTTTTTCTTGTGATTGAGTTCCAGTTTCAAGGCATTGTGGTTTGAGCATATGCAGGGAATAATCTCAATCTTTTGGTATCAGTTGAGACCTGATTTGTGACCCAGTATGTGGTCTATTCTGGAGAAAGTTCCATGTGCCTTCAAGAAGAATGAGTATTCTGTTGTTTTAGGGTAGAATGTTCTGTACATATGTAAGAAGTCCATCTGGTCCAGTGTGTCCTTCAAAGCTCTTGTTTCTTTGTTGTCTTCTGCTTAGATGATCTGTCTATTGCTGAGAGTGGAGTGTTAAGTTGTCCGACTATTAAAGTATTATTATCAATATGTTTCTTTATTTTGGTTAACAGTGGGCTTCTGTAGTTGGCTGCTCCCATGTTGGGGGCATAGATATTTACAATTTTAGATCTTCTTGTTGGATAGACCCTTTAAGAATGATATAGTGTCCTTCTGTATCTCTTATTACAGTCTTTAGCTTAAAATCTAATTTGAGATGAGAATTGCTACCCCAGCTTTCTTTGAGGTCCATTGGCATGGAAAATGGTTCTCCATCCCTTCACTTTCAGTCTGGATGTATATTTAGGTTCAAAATGAGTCTCTTGTAGACAGCATATGGATGGGTCATGTCTTTTTATCCAATCTGCAACCCTGTGCTGTTCCATGGGAATATTTACGCCGTTCACATTGAGAGTGATTATTGAAAGATATGATTTTTATTGCCATCATGTTGCCTGTGAAGTCCTTGTTTCTATAGATTGTCTCTGTAAATATTTGCTGTATATCACGCTTGGGGTCTTTCTCCTTTTATAGAATCCCCCCTTAATATTTCTTGCAGGGCCGGCTTAGTGGTCGCATATTCTTTCAGTTTCTGCAGGTCTTGGAAGCTCCTTGTCTCTTCATCCATTCTGAATGACAGCCTTGCTGGATAAAGTATCCTTGGCTGCATGTTCTTCTCATTTAGTATCCTGAATATATCTTGCCAGGCCTTTCTGGCTTACCAGGTCTCTGTGGACAGGTCTGACATTATTCTGATATTCCTCCCTCTGTATGTAAGAAATCTCTTCCCCCTCGCCACTTTCAAGATTGTTTCCTTGGATCTAAGACTTGGGAATTGTACTATTATATGTCTGGGCGTTGGTCTGTTATCATTGATCTTGGGAGGAGTCCTCTCTTCCTCTTGGACATGAATGCTTGTTTCCTTCCCCAGATTAGGGAAGTTCTCAGCTACGATTTACTCAAATATATCTTCTAGACCTCTCTACCCCCTCAGGGATCCCAATAATTCTGACATTGTAATGTTTTATTGTGTCATTAATCTCTCTCAGTCTGATCCCTTGGGCTTCAATCTGTTTTTCCCAGGCCTCCTTGGTTTCTTTGTTTTCTATCATCTTATCTTCTAGCTCACTAAGTCGTTCTTCTGCCTTGTTTACCCTGGGAGTCAGAGTATCCAGTTTAGACTGCATTTCATTCATAGCATTTTTAAGGTCGGCCTGATTAGATCTCACTTCTTCCCTTAGAGATTCTATAGTGTTGCTAATATTTTTCTCAAGCCTAGATAATGACTTCATAATTGTTACTTTGAATTCTACTTCTGACATCCTGGTTATATCCATATCCATGAGGTCTGTGGCAGAGGCCACAGTCTCTGATTCTTTTCTTTGTTGGGGATTTCTCCTCTTAGTCATTCTGTTGAGGGGTGGTTGAGGGAATTTACAGGGTCCAAAGTCTTAACCACAACCCAAGCAAGGTGCATCTGTTTTATAGGGTCTTAGGGTTCTCTTCCTCTTGTTCTTCCAGCCTGTCTTCTGGGGAGGGGCCTACTGCACTGTTACTCAGGCAACCCTGTTTGGGCAGAGTTGCCCTGCCCCCTGTTGGGGCCTGGGGAATGGGCTCAGTGAAAACCCGTTTTCTGGGCTTTTGTTCTCTGGCAACTCTCCACGTCTCTTCCAAGAGTCAAAGCAGAAGTGACAGCATCCAAACCTCTGTCTCAGAACAGAGAGATTGCAGTCTGTTCTTCAGTGAGCTTCCAGGCCACACTGTCTCTGTTTCTGTCTGTGCTGCTAAAAACCACAGTCTCCTGGGTTGTGTGCCCCACAGCAGCACTCCCATATGTGGCTCCCAGGGCTGGGCATGTCTCTGCCCTTTGTGCTTCTAAAACCGCAAGCCACCCCCAGTTTGAACGCATGCACCTGTAGCTCCAGGTTTCTGTCTGGGGGGCTGCCCTAAAGTCCTTTCCCTGCTAATTCCAGTCTGCGAGTCTGTGCCCTGTCCCCAGAATGGGAGGCCTTTGAGCTCCAGTGTTATCTCACCTTCCTGGCACAAGTTTATGGACGCTTCCCCCCACTTCTGTTTATCTTCCAATGTCTGCCCACAGAATCCCGCTTTATACCTCAAGACCAAGTGCAAGAGATTCTGTTTGTAGAGATCCAGATATACCTTCTTACATCTCAGGCTGATTTCGTGGGTGTTCAAAATTGTTTGGTAGATATCCAGCTTAATTCAGGGGACCGGTTGAAATAGGGTCCCCTACTCCTCTGCCTTTTTTTCTCCTCCTTCATTTCTCTTCCTGATAATTTGTTTTTAGCACATAGAAACTCAACAGATTTTTAATATTACTTAGTATCCTGAAATTTTACTGAATTTACTTATTAGTTTTAACAATTTTTTGTTTGAGTCTTTAGCGTTTTCTATATATAGTATCATTTCATCTGCAAATACTTCATTTTTTACTTCATTTTTTCCAAATTAAATCTTTTATTTCTTTTTCTTATCTAAATGCTATGACTAGGACTTCCAATACTATGTTAAATAAAAGATAATAAAGTAAGCATTTTTGTCTTATTCTTGATTTTAGAGGATAAGCTTTCAGTTTTTCACTACTGAGTTGATGTTTGCTGTGTTTTTTTCCTATATGCCCTTTATTATGTTGAAATATGTTCCACTATGTTGAGAATTTTTATCATAAATGAATGGCAAATTTTGTCAAATACTTTCTCTTTATCTATTGAGGTGATCGCATGATTTTTATCTTTCATTTTGTTAATGTGCTGTATCATGTTGTTTAATGATTGAATGTTGAGCTATCTTTGCATCCCTAGAATGAATCCCACTTGATCATGTTGTCTGATCATTTTAAAATATTATTGGATTCAATTTGCTAATATTTTGTTAAGGATTATTGTGTCTATATTTATCAGGATACTGGCCAGCAATTTT
This sequence comes from Phoca vitulina, assembly GCF_004348235.1. Lineage (NCBI taxonomy): Eukaryota > Metazoa > Chordata > Mammalia > Carnivora > Phocidae > Phoca > Phoca vitulina. The sequence goes on along the minus strand of NW_022589754.1, from coordinate 10,028,396 downwards.
TGAGTGTGTGTGTGTGGTGTCCTTGTCTTGTTTGGCTATCAGGATAATGATGTCCTCATAAAATGAGTTTGCAAGTGTTCCTTCCTGTTCAGTTTTTTGGAGGTGTTTGAGAAGGATAGGTATTAAAACATCTTTGAATGTTTAATAGAATTTACCAGTGAAGCCATCTGGTCCTGGACTTTTGTTTGTTGGGTGGTTTCAGATTACTGATTCAATCTCCATACTAGAAACGTGTCTATTCAGATTTCCTATTTCTTCTTCTACTTTTTTTTTTTTTTTTTTTTTAGATATCCTGGTGGCAAGCATGGGCTAGAAGAGCTGTGGAAAGGCCTTCAGACTTTTAGGAAGCCCCTGGACAAAAAACTGGTGTGTTCCGGCAAGTGTTTGGCATTTTTTATTTTTCTGTGATAGGAAAACCATGCTGCTGGATTTTTTTCTTTTTTTTATTACTTTGTTATATTAATCACCATACATCTCATCATTAGTTTTTGATGTAGGGTTCCATGATTCATTGTTTGCGTATAACACCCAGTGTTCCATGCAGAACACTCTTTAGTACCCATCACCAGGCTAACTCATCCTCCGACCCCCTCCCCTCTAGAACCCTCAGTTTGTTTTTTTTGTTTTACAGGGTCCATCGTCTCTCATGGTTCATCTCCCCCTCAGATTTCCCACCCTTCATTCTTCCCCTCCTGCTATCTTCTTCTTCTTCTTTTTTAAACATATAATGAATTATTGTTTCAGAGGAACAGGTCTGTGATTCAACAGTCTTACACAATTCACAGTGCTCACCATAGCACATACACTCCCCAATGTCTATCACCCAGCCACCCCATCCCTCCCACCCCCCACCACTCCAGCAACACTCAGTTTGTTTCCTGAGATTAAGAATTCCTCATATCAGTGAGGTAATATGATACATGTCTTTCTCTGATTGACTTATTTCGCTCAGCATAACACCCTCCAGTTCCATCCACGTCGTTGCAAATGGCAAGATTTCATTCCTTTTGATGGCTGCATAATATTCCATTGTATATATATAACACATCTTCTTTATCCATTCATCTATCGATGGACATCTTGGCTCTTTCCATAGTTTGGCTATTGTGGACATTGCTGCTATAAACATCGGGGTGCACGTACCCCTTCGGATCCCTACATTTGTATCTTTGGGGTAAATATCCAGTCCTGCAATTGCTGGGCCGTATGGTAGGTCTATTTTCAATTTTTTGAGGAACCTCCATACTGTTTTCCAGAGTGGCTACACCAGCTTGCGTTCCCACCAACAGTGTAGGAGGGTTCCCCTTTCTATGCATCCCCACCAACATCTGTCATTTCCTGACTTGTTAATTTTAGCCATTTTGACTGGTGTGAGGATATCTCACTGAGGTTTTGATTTGGATTTCCCTGATGCCGAGCAATGTTGAGCACTTTTTCATGTATCTGTGGCCATTAGGATATCTTCTTTGGAAAAATGTCTGTTCATGTCTTCTGCCCATTTCTTGATTGGATCATTTGTTCTTTGGGTGTTGACTTTGAGAAGTTCTTTATAGATATTGGATACTAGCCCTTTATCTGATATGTCATTTGAAAATATCTTCTCCCATTCTGTCGGTTGTCTTTTGGTTTTGTTGACTGTTTCTTTTGCTGTGCAAAAGCTTTTTATCTTGATGAGGTCCCAATAGTTCATTTTTTCCCTTGCTTCCCTTGCCTTTGGTGATGTGCCTAGGAAGAATTTGCTGTGGCTGAGGTTGAAGAGGTTGCTGTCTGTGTTCTCCTTTAAAATTTTGATGGACTCCTGTCTCACACTTAGGTCTTTCAAGCATTTTGAATCTATTTTTGTGTGTGGTGTAAGGAAATGGTCCAGTTTCCTTCTTCTGCATGTGGCTGTCCAATTTTCCCAACACCATTTTTTGAAGAGACTGTCTTCTTTCCATTGGACACTTTCCTGCTTTGTCAAAGATTAGTTGACCATAGAGTTGAGGGTCCATTCCTGGGCTCTCTATTCTGTCCCATTGATCTGTGTGTCTGTTTTTGTGTCAGTACCATATTGTCTTGATGATGACAGCTTTGTAATAGAGCTGGAAGTCCGGAATTGTGATGCCACCAGCTTTGCTTTTCTTTTTCAACATTCCTCTGGATATTTGGGGTCTTTTTTGGTTCCATACAAATTTTAGGATTATTTGTTCCATTTCTTTGAAAAAAGTTGATGGTATTTTGATGGGGATTGCATTGAATGTGTGGATTTCGCTAGGTAGCATTGACATCCTCACAATATTTGTTCTTCCAATCCGTGAGCATGGAATATTTTTCCATTTCTTTGTGTCTTCCTCAATTTCTTTCATGAGTATTTTATAGTTTTCTAAGTACAGATTCTTTGCCCCTTTGGTTAGATTTATTCCTAGGTATCTTATGGTTTTGGGTGCAATTGTAAATGTGGTCTACTCCTTAATTTCTCTTTCTTCTGTCTTTTTGGTGGTGTATAAGAATGCCACTGATTTCTGTGTATTGATTTTATATCCTGCCACTTTACTGAATTCCTGTATGAGCTTTAGCAGTTTTGGGGTGGAGTCTTTGGGGTTTTCCACATAAAGTATCATATCATCTGCAAAGAGTGAGAGTTTGGCTTCTTCTTTGCTGATTCGGATGCCTTTTATTTCTTTTTGTTGTCTGATTGCTGTGGCTAGGACATCTAATACGTGTTGAATAGCAATGGTGATAGTGGACATGCATGCCATGTTCCTGACCTCAGGAAGAAAGCTCTCAGTTTTTCCCCATTGAGAATGATATTCGCTGTGGGTTTTTCATAGATGGCTTTTATGATATTAAGGTATGTAGCCTCTATCCCTATACTCTGAAGAGTTTTGATCAAGAAAGGATGCTGTACTTTGTCAAATGTTTTTTCTGCATCTTTTGAGAGGATCATATGGCTCTTGGTCTTTCTTTTATCAATGTATTGTATCACATTGATTGATTTGAGGATGTTGAACCAACCTTGCAGCCCAGGGATAAATCCTACTTGGTCGTGGTGAATAATCCTTTTAATGTACTGTTGGATCCTCTTGGTTAGTATTTTGGTGAGATATTTGCATCCCTGTTCATCAAGGATATTGGTCTGTAATTCCCCTTTTTGATGGGGTCTTTGTCTGGTTTGCGGATCAAGGTAATGGTGGCCTCATAAAACGAGTTTGGAAAATTTCCTTCCATTTCTATTTTTTGGAACAGTTTCAGAAGAAAAGGTATTAATTCTTCTTTAAATGTTTGGTAGAATACCCCTGGGAAGCCATCTGGCCCTGGGCTTTTGTTTCTTGGGAGATTTTTGATGACTGCTTCAATTTCCTTAGTGTTATAGGTCTGTTCAGGTTTTCTATTTCTTCCTGGTTCAGTTTTGGTACTGATACATCTCTAGGAATGCCTCCATTTCTTCGAGATTATCTAATTTGCTGGCATATAGTTGCTCATAATATGTTCCTATAATTGTTTGTATTTCTTTGGTGTTGGTTGTGATCTCTCCCCTTTCATTCATGTTTTTGTTGATTTGGGTCATTTCTCTTTTCTTTTTGATAAGTCTGGCCAGAGGTTTATCAATCTTGTTAATTCTTTCAAACAATCAGCTCCTACTTTTATTGATATGATCTACTGTTCTTTTGGTTTCTATTTCATTGATTTCTCCTCTGATCTTTATTATTTCTCTTCTCCTTCTGGGTTTAGGCTTTATTTGCTGGTCTTTCTCCAGCTCCATTAGATGTAGGGTTAGGTTGTGTATTTGAGACCTTTCTTGTTTCTTGAGAAAGGCTTGTATTGTTATATACTTTCCTCTTAGGACTGCCTTTGCTGCATCCCAAAGATTTTGAATAGTTGTGTTTTCATTTTCATTTATTTCCATGAATGTTTTTAATTCTTCTTTAATTTCCTGGTTGACCCATTCTTTCTTTAGTAGGATGCTCTTTAACCTCCATGTATTTGAGTTCTTTCCGACTTTCCCCTTGTGATTGAGTTCTAGTTTCAAAGCACTGTGGTCTGAAAATATGCAGGGAATGATCCCAATTTTGGTACTGGTTGAGACTTGATTTGTGACCTAGGATGTGATCGATTCTGGAGAATGTTCCATGGGCACTAGAGAAGAATGTGTATTCTGTTGCTTTGGGATGGAATGTTATGAATATATCTGTGAAGTCAATTTGGTCCAGTGTGTCTTTCAAAGTCTTTATTTCCTTGTTGATCTTTTGCTTAGACGATCTGTCCATTTCAGGGAGGGGGGTGTTAAAGTCCCCCACTATTATTGTATTGTTGTCGATGTGTTTCTTTGCTTTTGTTATTAATTGGCTTATATAATTGGTTGCTCCCATGTTAGGGGCATAGATATTTACAATTGTTAGATCTTCTTGTGGGATAGACCCTTTAAGTAGGATATAGTGTCCTTCCTCATCTCTTATTACACTCTTTCGTTTAAAATCTAATTTGTCTGAGATAAGGATTGCCACCCCAGCTTTCTTTTGGTGTCCATTAGCATGGTAAATTGTTTTCCACCCCTTCACTTTCAATCTGGGCGTGTCTTTGGGTCTAAAATGAGTCTCTTGCAGACAGCATATCGATGGGTCTTGTTTTTTAATCCAATCTGATCCCCTGTGTCTTTTGATTGGGGCATTTAGCCCATTTACATTCAGGGTAACTATTGAAAGATATGAATTTAGTGCCATTGTACTGCCTGAAAGGGGAATGTTACTGTATATTGTCTGTGTTCCTTTCTGGTCTATGTTGCTTTCAGGCTCTCTCTTTGCTTAGAGGACCCCTTTCAATATTTCTTGTAGGGCTGGTTTCGTGTTTGCAAATTCCTTTAGTTTTTGTTTGTCCTGGAAGCTTTTTATCTCTCCTTCTATTTTCAAGGACAGCCTAGCTGGATATAGTATTCTTGGCTGCATATTTTTCTCATTTAGTGCTCTGAATATATCATGCCAGTCCTTTCTGGCCTGCCAGGTCTCTGTGGATAGGTCTGTTGCCAATCTAATGTTTCTACCACTGAAGGTTACATATCTTTTGTCCCGAGCTGCTTTCAGGATTTTCTCTTTGTCTCTGAGACTTGTAAGTTTTACTATTAGATGTCGGGGTGTTGACCTATTTTTATTGATTTTGAGAAGGTTTCTCTCTGTCTCCTGGATTTTGATGCCTGTTTCCTTCCCCAAATTAGGGAAGCTCTCTGCTAAAATTTGCTCCAATATACCTTCTGCCTCTCTCTCTTTCTTCTTCTTCTGGGATCCCAATTATTCTGATGTTGTCTGTCTTATGGTATCACTTATCTCTCGAATTCTGCCCTCATGGTACAGAAGTTGTTTATCTCTCTCTTTCTCAGCTTCTTTATTTTCCATCATTTGTTCTTCTTCTTTTTTTTTTAAATATTATTATGTTATGTTAGTCACCATACAATACATCATTGGTTTTTGATGTGGTGATCCACGATCCATTGTTTTCGTATAACACCCAGTGCTTTATGCAGTATGTGCCCTCCTTAATAACCATCACTGGGCTAACAAATCCCCTCTCCCACCCTCCCCTCTAAAACCCTGTTTGTTTCTCAGAGTCCATAGTCTCTCATGGTTCATCTCTCCCTCCAATTCGCCCCCCCATTTTTCCCTTCCTTCTCCTAATGTCCTCCATGATATTCCTTATGTTCCACAAATAAGTGAAACCATATGATAATTGACTTTCTCTGCTTGACTTATTTCACTTAGCATAATCTCCTCCAGTCCCATCCATGTTGATGTAAAAGTTGGGTATTCATCTTTTCTGATGGCTGAGTAATATTCCATTGTATATATGGACCACATCTTCTTTATCCATTCATCTGTTGAAGGGCATCTCGTCTCTTTCCACAGTTTGGCTATTGCGGACATTGCTGCTATGAACATTGGGGTGCATATGGCCCTTCTTTTCACTACATCTGTGTCTTTGGGGTAAATACCCAGGAGTGCAATTGCTGGGTCATCAGGTAGCTCTATTTTTAATTTTTTGAGGAACCTCCACACTGTTTTCCAAAGTGGCTGTACCAACTTGCATTCCCACCAACAGTGTAAGAGGGTTCCCCTTTCTCCACAACCTCTCCAACATTTGTTGTTTCTTGCCCTGTCCATTTTTGCCATTCTAACTGGTGTAACGTGGTATCTCAGTGTGGTTTTGATTTGGATTTCCCTGATGGCTAATCATGATGAACATTTTTTCATGTGTCTGTTAACCCTTTGTATGTCTTCTTCAGAGAAGTGTCTTTTCATATCTTCTGCCCACTTTTTGACTTGATTATTTGTTTTTTGGGTGTTGAGTTTGAGAAGTTCTTTATAGATCTTGGATACCAGCCCTTTATTTGTAGTGTCATTTGCAAATATCTTCTCCCATTCTGTGGGTTGCCTCTTTCTTTTGTTGACTGTTTCCTTTGCTGTGCAGAAGCTTTTTATCTTGATCAAGTCCCAAAAGTTCATTTTTGCTTTTGTTTCACTAGCTTTTGGAGATGTATCTTGAAAGAAGTTGCTGTGGCCGATGTCAAAGAGGTTACTGCCTATGTTCTCCTCCAGGGTTTTGATGGATTCCTGTCTCACATTGAGGTCTTTCATCCACTTTGAGTTTATCTTTGTGAATGGTGTTAGAGAATGGTTGAGTTTCATTCTTCTGCATGTGGCTGTCCAATTTTCCCAGCACCATTTATTGAAGAGACTATCTTTTTCCCATTGCATGTTTTTTCCTGCTTTCTCAAAGATTATTTGACCATAGAGTTGAGGGTCCATATCTGGGTTCTCTATTCTGTTCCATTGGTCTATATGTCTCTTTTTGTGCCAGTACCATGCTGTCTTGGTGATCACTGCTTTGTAATATACCTTGAAATCGGGCAACGTGATGCCCCCAGCTTTGTTTTTCTTTTTCAACATCTCCTTGGCGATTCGGGGTCTTTTCTGATTCCATACAAATTTTAGGATTGTTTGTTTCAGCACTTTGAAAAATGTCATTGGAATTTTGATCGGGATGGCATTGAAAGTGTAGATTGCTCTGAGTAGCATAGACATTTTAACAACGTTTATTCTTCTGATGCATGAGCATGGAATATTTTTCTATCTCTTTGCGTCTTCTTCAATTTCTTTCATGAGTGTTTTGTAGTTCCTAGAGTATAGATCCTTTACCTCTTTGGTTAGGTTTATTCTGAGGTATCTTATGGTTTTTGGTGCTATTGTAAATGCAATCGTTTCTCTAATTTCTCTTTCTACAGTTGCAGTGTTAGTGTATAAGAAAGCAACTGATTTCTGTGCATTGATTTTGTATCCTGCCATATTACTGAATTGCTGGATGAGTTCTAGTAATTTGGGGGTGGAGTTTTTTGGTTTTTCCACATAAAGTATCATGTCGTCTGCGAAAAGAGAGAGTTTGACTTCTTCTTTGCCAATTTGATACCTTTTGTTTCTTTTTGTTGTCTGATTGCTGTTGCTAGGACTTCTAGTACTATGTTGAACAATTGTGGCTAGAGTGGGCATCCTTGACGTGTTCCTGATCTTAAAGGAAAGGCTCTCAGCTTTTCCCCATTGAGGATGATATTCGCTGTGGGTTTTTCATAGATGGATTTTATGAACTTGAGGAATGTTCCCTCTTTCCTTATACTCTGGAGAGTTTTAATCAGGAAAGGATGTTGTATTTTGTCAAATGTTTTTTGTACATCAATTGAGAGGACCATATGGTTCTTCTCCCTCCTCTTATTAATGTGTTCTATCACATTGATTGATTTGCGAATGTTGAACCACACTTGCATTGTGGGGATAAATCCCACTTCCTAGTGGTGGATTATCCTTTTAATGTATTGTTGGATCCTATTAGCTAGGATTTTGTTGAGGCTTTTGGAATGCATATTCGTCAGGGATATTGGTCTGAAATTCTCCTTTTTGATGGGATCTTTGCCTGGTTTGGGGATTAAGGTAATGCTGGCCTCATAGAATGAGTCTGGAAGCTCTCCTTCTGTTTCTTTTTTTTTTTTTTTTTTAAGATTTTATTTATTTATTTGACAGAGAGAGACACACAGAGAGAGGGAACACAAGCAGGGGGAGTGAGAGAGGGAGAAGCAGGCTTCCCGCTGAGCAGGGAGCCCGATGTGGGGCTTGATCCCAGCATCCTGGGATCATGACCTGAGCCGAAGGCAGACGCTTAACGACTGAGCCACCCAGGCGCCCCTGTTTCTATTTTTTGAAACAGCTTCAGGGGAATAGGTATTATTTCTTCTTTGAGTGTTTGGTTGAATTCCCCAGGGAATCCATCAGGCCCTGGACTCTTGTTTTTTGGGAGGTTTTGGATCACTGCTTCAATCTCGTTACTGGTTATTGGCCTCTTCAGGTTGTCAATTTCTTCCTGTTTCAGTCTTGTCAGCTTATAGGTTTCCAGGAAGGCCTCCATTTCATCCAGATTGCTCAGTTTATTGGCATATAGTTGTTGATAATAATTTCTAATAATTGTTTCTATTTCCTTGGTGTTAGTCGTGATCTCTCCCCTTTCATTCATCATTTTATTAATTTAGGTCCTTTCTCTTTTCTTTTGGATAAGTCTGGCCAGTGGTTTATCGATCTTATTAATTCTTTCAAAGAACCAACTTCTAGTTTTGTTGATCTGATCTACTGTGTTTCTGGTTTCTAATTCATTGATGTCTGCTCTAATTTTAATTATTTCTCTTCTAATGCATGGTCTAGGCGTCGTTTGTTGCTTTCTCTCTAGTTCTTTAAGGTGTAGAGTTAGTTGGTGAATTCGGGATTTTTCTATTTTTTTGAGTGAGTCTTGGATGGCTATGTATTTCCCCCTTTGGACTGCCCTTGTAGTATCCCATAGGTTTTGGACCGATGTGTTTTCGTTCTCATTGATTTCCATGAATTGTTTAAGTTCTTCTTTGATTTCTTTGTTGACCCAAACATTCTTGAGCAGAGTGGTCTTTAGCTTCTAAGTGTTTGAATTTCTGCCAATTTTTTTCTTGTGATTGAGTTCCAGTTTTAGAGCATTGTGGTTTGAGAATATACAGGGAATAATCTCAATCTTTTCGTATCGGTTGAGACCTGATTTGTGACCCCTTATGTGGTCTATTCTCCAGAACGTTTCATGTGCGCTTGAGAAGACTGAGTATTCTGTTGTTTCAGGGTAGAATGTTCTGTAAATATCTATGAGGTCCATCTGGTCCAGTGTGTCCTTCAAATCTCTTGTTCTTTGCTGATTTTCTGCTTAGATGATCAGTCTATTGCTGAGAGTGGAGTATTGAGGTCTCCTACAATTAACATATTGTTATCAATATGACTCTTTATTTTGGTTAACAGTTGGCTTATATAGAATGGCTGCTCCCGTGTTGGGGGCATAGATATTTACAATTGTTAGATCTTCTTGTTGGATAGACCCTTTAAGAATGATGTAGTGTCCTTCTGTTTCTCTTATTACAGACTTTATTTTAAAATCTAATTTGTCTGATATAAGAATTGCTACCCCAGCTTTCTTTTGAGGTCCATTGGCATGGAAGATGGATCTCATCCCTTCATTTTCAGTCTGGATTTATCTTTAGGTTCAAAATGAGTCTCTTGTAGACAGCATATGGATGGGTCCTTTTTATCCAATCTACACACCTGTGCCATTTTATGGGAGCATTTAGGACATTCACACTGAGAGTGATTATTGAAAGATATGAATTAATTGTCATCATGTTGCTTGTGAAGACGTTGTTTTTGTAGATTGTCCCTGTAAATTTCTGCTGTAGATCACTCTTGGGGTCTTTGTCCTTTTATAGAACCCCCCCTTAATATTTCTTGCAGGGCCGGCTTAGTGGTCACATATTCTTCCATTTTCTGCCAGTCGTGGAAGCTCTGCATCTCTCCGTCCATTCTAAATGAAAGCCTTGCCGGATAAAGTATTCTTGGCTGCATGTTCTTCTCATTTAGTACCCTGAATATGTCTTGCCAGGCCTTTCTAGCTTGCCAGGTCTCTGTGGATAGGTCTGACGTTATTCTGATGCTCCTCCCTCTATACGTAAGGAATCTCTTCCCCCAACTGCCCTTAAGATGGTTTCCTTGGTTCTAAGATTTGCAAGTTTTAGTATTACATGCCAGAGTTTTGGCCCGTTTTCCTTGATCTTAGGAGGGGTCCTATCTGCCTCTCGGACTCGAATGTTTGTTTCATTCCCCAGATTAGGGTAGTTCTCAGCTACGATTTGCTCAAATACATCTTCTAGTCCTCTCTCTCTCCACTCCCTCTGGGATTCCAATAATTCTGACATTGGAATGCTTCATGGTGTCACTTATTTCTCTGATTCTATTTTCATGGATTCTGAGTTGTTTTTCCCTGGCCTCCTCTTTTCCCTTTTTATCTATTATATTGTCTTCCAGGTCGCTTATTCATTCTTCTGCCTCAGTTACCCTAGCTGTTAGATTATCTAGACTGGATTGGATCTCATTGATAGAATTTTTAAGTTCTGCCAATTCACCTTTTATTTCTGCCCTTAGAGACTCTATGTTGCCATTCATTGATTTCTCTATTCTAACTATTGTTTTCATAATTGCTACCCTGAATTCTATCTCCGACATCTTGGTTATATCTGCATCCATTTGTAAATCTGCAGCATAAGTCATAATCTCTGAGTCTTTTCTATTTTGGGGGCTCCTCCTCCTAGTCATTCTGTGGATGGGTGTTTGAGGGAATGTATAGAGTCCAAATTATTGACCAGAACCCAAGCAAGATGCACCTGTTTTCTTGGGACCTTAGGGTTGCTGGCCTCTTGTGTTCCCAGCCTGTCTTCTGTGGGAGGGTCCTGCCACGCTGTTACTCAGGAACCCTGTTCTGGCGGAGTTGCCCTGTGCCCCTGTGGCGGGGGATGGGCTCAGTGGGAATCAGTCTTTGGGGCTTTTGTTTTTTGGTGGCTTTCCCTGGCGGCTTTCTGCGTCTCTTCCATGAGTTAGAGCAGAAGAGACCATTTCCAACCCTCTGCCTCAGAGCAGAGAGATCGCAGTCTGTTCTTCAGTGAGCTCGCCAGGCCACACTGTCTCTGTTTCCGTCTGTGCTGCTATAAACTGCAGTGTCCTGGGTTGTGCGCCCCTCCACAGCGCTCCCAGTCCTGCCTAAGGTTGGAGCCCGTCTCTGCCTTTTGTGCTTCTAAAACCGCCAGCTGCTCCCAGTTCGCGTGCACATGACCCCACCACTCTGGGTTTCCACCCTGGGGGCTGCCCTAAAGTCCTTTCCCTGCCGCTACCAGTCTGCGAGTCTGCACCCTGTCCACAGCGTGTGAGGCTGTCGTTCACCAGCGGTGTAGAATCCCCATGGCCAGGCACCCTCCCGCTGCCATTTATCCTCCGATATCTGCCCGCGGAATCACGGCTCCTCGCTTCTTACCTCAAAACCAACCGCCTGCGATATTCTGTTTGTAGAGATCCAGGTCTTCTTACATCTCAGGCTAGTTTCGTGGGTGCTCAGAATGGTCTGGTAGATATCCAGCTCAATTCCGGGGACCAGTTGAAATAGGGTCCCCTACTCCTCCACCATCTTTCCCATCATTTTGTCTTCTATATCACTAATTTTCTCTTCTGCCTCATTTATCCTAGCAGTTAGAGCCTCCATTTTTTATTGTACCTCATTAATAGCCTTTTGATTTCGACTTGGTTAGATTTTAGTTGTTTTATTTCTCCAGAAAGGGTTTCTCTAATATCTTCCATGCTTTTTTCAAGTCCAGCTAGTATCTTTATAATCAGCATTTTGAACTCTATTTCCTACATCTTACTAATGTCCTTATTGATTAGGTCCCTGGCAGTCAGTACTGCCTCTTGTTGGTTTTTTTTTCAGGTGATTTTTTCCATCTTGTCATTTTGTCCAGAGGACAATAGATGAATGAGAGAACAAAATGCTAACAGGGTAACAATGACCCCTGAAAAATATACACTAAATAAATCCAAAGAGACCTGAAACCAGGGGAAAAGAAAGGGAAAGAAACATAAAAGAAAAAAAAAGATAAGGAAAAAAATATGTCAAATATGATCAGGCTGGTGCATAGATCAGTGCCACACACTAGATTTTGGGCATATCTTGGTCTGTTAGAAGAAAGTGCCTCCCAAAATTTTAAAGAAAGAAAAACTTATATATGTACAAAAATAAGGGTTAATATGATGAAGGGATGGAATATGATTGTAAAGATGAAAATTATAAAAGATTTTATAAAAGTAATTGATAAGATAAGAAGTTTGTTGAAAAAGGAAAGAAAAAGATTAAAAAAAAAGGAGAGAATGTGATCAGGCAGGAGACTAGAACAAAACCATACACTAGAGATTTAGGGTATATTTTGATCTGTTAGAAGAAACTGTATCTCAAAATTTTAAAGATAGAACAACTTATATATATATACCAAAAATACGGGCAACTACTATGAAGGGATAGAATATGACTCTAAAAATGAAAAATAAAAAATATTTTTTAAAAAAGGGGTTGATAAGGTGTTGGTTGAAAAAGGTAAAAAGAAAAATTTAAAAAAAAAGACAGTTAAAAAAAATTAACTTTGAAAGACTAATCATGGTAAAAAAGCCATGAGTTCTATGTGCTGTATTCCCCTAGCACTGGAGTTCTGCCATTCTCATTGATTGGTAAACTTGACCTTGGCTGGCTGTTCTTGCTGATCTTCTGGGGCAGGGGCCTGTTGCTGTGGTTCCCAAATGTCTTTGCCAGAGTTGGAATTGCCCCACCCTTGCCGGGTCCGGGATAAGTAATCTGCTCGGGTTTGCTCTCAGGAGCTTTTTTCCCTGCAAGCTTTCCACACAGCTTTGGAGGACAAGAGTGAAAATGGCGGCCTCCCAATCTCTGCCCCAGAGGAACCGAGAACTTGGGGCCCCACTTTTCAGTGAGCCCCCAGAGAAAAACAATCAATCACTCCCATCTCCCAGGTCTCTGTCTCACTCCGTGCTCATCCGGCCTGTGACCAAGCATTTCTATCTCTGGCACCCGATCCCACGTGGAGTCTTCAAACCCAGCAGATCCTTGCAGTGTGCTCCCACACCGCTTCTCCTGGGGAAGGAAGGGGAGTCTCCCCAGATCTGCCGCTTGTTGGGTCCCTGCTGGAAGAGCAGTGGCCCAACTGTGCTGCAGATCATGGTTTATGGCAACCCTGAGCTGAGAGCCCACTCCTCGGCTCCGTCTCTGCAGTCGGCTTCCCTGCTCTGATTTTTGGGAGCTCTGCCACTCTCAGGCACCCCCGGTCTTTCTGTGACCCCGAGGGTCCTGAGACCACACTGTCCCAGAGTGAGTTCCACCCCCTGCTTAGCCACTGGAGGGACGTCCCTAAGCAGAGCCGACTTCTAAAAGTTCAGATTTTGTGCTCTGCTACTCTATCACTTGCCAGTAGCGGCTGACGGAGGCTCCCTCCACCCGCCGTCTATCTTCCCAGATATCACCTCGGATTCACTTCTCCACACGTCTTACCTTCCAGGAAGTGGTCGCTTCTCTGTTCAGAGAGTTGTTGCTATTCTTTTCTTCGATCTCTTGTTGAGTTCGTAGGTGTTCAGAATGGTTTGATCCCTATCCAGCTGAATCCCTGGGACCAGACAAAATCCAGGTGTCCTACTCCTCTACCATCTTGCTCCGCCTCCACCACTGGATTTTCTTTTGCCAGATTTCCTATTTCTTCTTGATTGAGTCTTAGAAGATTGTATGCTTCTATAAATTTATCCACTTCTTTTGGGTCGTCCAATTTGTTGGTGTGTAATTATTCATTTTAGTCTCTTATGATCTTTTGTATTTCTTTCATATGAGTTGTAACTTCTCCCCTTCTAATTCTGATTTAATTTCACACTTTTTTTTTTGAATCTAGCCAAAAGTTTGTCAATATTGTTTATCTTTTCAAAGCTCTTGGTGTCATTGATCTTTTCTATTTGTCTTATATTTTCTAATTCATTTATTTCTGCTCTGTTATTATTTCCTTCTTTTTACTAACTTTGTGCTTCATTTGTCTTACTTTTTCTAATTCCTTAAGTTGTAAAATTAAATTGTTCATATAAGATTTCTCTTGTTTATGGAGGTAGTCCTGTAATACTATGAACTTCCCTTTTAGAACCATTGTTGCTGCATCCCATAGACTTTGGTGTGTTGTATTTCTGACTTTTATTTGCCTCTAGGTATTTTTTTGTTTCTCCATTGATTTATTCTATTAGCCAGTATTGTTCAGTAACGTTTAATTTCCATATATTTGTAGTTTTTCCAGTTGTTTTTTTTTTTTTTGTAACTAAATCTATCTTCATACCTATGTGGTCAGAAAACATGCTGAATATGATTTCAATCTTTTTAATTTAATGAGACTTGGTTTTTGGTTTTACATGTGATCTATCCTGGAGAAAGTTCTGTGTGCTCTTGAGAAGAGTGTGTATTCTGCTGCTTTTTTATATAATGTTCTGTTACCTCCATCTGGTTTAATGTGTCACTTAGTGCTAATGCTTTCTTATTGATTTTCAATCTGGATGATCTATCTATTGATGTAAATGTGGTGTTAAAATCCTATACTATTATTGTATTGTTAATTCCTCCCTTTATGTCTGTTAATATTTGTACTATATATTTTGGTGCTCCTAGGTTGGGTGCATATATATTTATAAATGTAATATCTTCTTGCTGGATTGACTCTTTTATCATTAAGTAGTGCCTTCATTTGTCTTTTATTACAGTCCTTGTTTTAAAGTCTATTTTGTCTGATATGCTATAGGTACAGCAGTTTTCTTTTCATTTCCATTTGCATGGAGTATATTTTCTCATCCTTTCACTTTCAGTCTGTACATTTCCTTATTTCTGAAGTTAGTCTCAAGGAGGAAGTTTGTATATATGTCTTGCTTTCTAATCTATTCAACAGTTCCATGTTTTTTGATGGGAGAATTTGGTTCACTGATATTCAAGGTAATTATTCATAGGTATTTACTTGTTGCCATTTTGTTAATTGGTTTTTGACTGTTTTTGTACTTCCTCTCTGTGCTTTTCTTCTTCTGATGTTCTCTTCCATTGTGGTTTGGTGAGTTTTTTTAGTGTTATGTTTAGATTCCTTTCTTTTATTCTTTTGTATATTTATGATAAGTTTTTGGTTTGTGATTATCATGAGGTTCACATTTTTCATCCTATGCATATAATAATCTATTTTAAGTTGGTAACAACTTAAATATTAACATATTCCAAAACTTTACATTTTTACCCCCTCATTTTATGTTTTTATGTCACATTTTACATGTTTTCATTTTATGTATTCCTTAACTAATTTTTGTAGTTTTAGTTAACTTACCTCTTTTGTATTTTAACCTTCTTAGTAGATTTATAAGTAATTATTCCACTACCTTTACTTTATTTTTTCCAATAATATTTTTACTTTTGTATGTTTTCTTGTGATTAATTTATTTCAGGTTAACAAATTCCTTTAATATTTTTTTGTAAGACTAGTTTACTGGCAAAGAACTTCTTTAGCTTTTGTTTGCCTGGGAAACTCTTTATCTCTCCTTCAAATCTGAATGATAATCTTGCTGGGTAAATTATTCTTGGTTTAATGTTTTTTTTCTTTTTAGTACTTTGAAAAAGTCATGTCACTCCTTTGTGGTGTAAAAAGTTTCTGCTGAGGAATCTGCTGATATCTATATGGTGTATCCCTTGTATATAATCATTTGGGTTTTTTTTCTCATGCTGCTTTAAAGATTCTCTCTTATCTCTAACTTCTGACATTTGAATTCTAATGTGTCTTGGAATGACTATTTTTGAGTTCATCTTATATGGAGTTCTCTGTAGTTGCTGGATCTGGATGTCAGTTTCCATACCTAGGTTAAGGAAATTTTTAGCCATTATTTCTTCAAATAAGTTTTCTTCCCCTTTCTCTCTCTTTTTTTCTAAAATACCTCAATGCAAATGTTGTTCAGTCAAGGCAACCTCTTTCTAGACACGTCTTTAGATGTAAGGGAAACAAAGGAAAATAAACTACTGGAACTTCATCAAAATACAAAGCTTCTGCACAGTGAAGGAAACAATCAAAATACTGATTCAAAGGGGTGCATGCACCCAGATCTTTATAGCAGCATTATCACCAATAGCCAAAATATGAAAAGAGCCCAAATGCCAAATGTCCATCAATTGTTGAATGGATAAAGAAGATGTGGTATATATATATATATATATATATATATATATATATATATATATATAATGGAATATTACTCAGCCATCAAAAAGAATGGAAGCTTATGATTTGCAATGATGTGGATGGAACTAGAGTGTATTATGCTAAATGAAATATGTCAGTCAGAAAAAGACAAATACCATATGATTTCACTCATATGTGGAATTTAAGAAACAAAACAAACATAGGGGAAGGGAAAAGAAGGGAAGCAAACCATAAGAGACTCTCAACTATAGAGAACAAACAAGTTTGATGGAGGGAGGTGAATAGAGGATGGGCTAAATGGGTGATGCGTATTAAGGAGGGCACTTCTGATGAGCACTGGGTGTTTTATGTAAGTGATAAATCACCAAATTCTACCCCTGAAACCAATATCATCCTATGTGTTAACTAACTAGAATTTAAATAAAAACTTGAAACAAAAAAAGTGTTCAGCTTGAAGTTCTCTTAGAGGTCCCTTAAATTATCTTCTTTTTTCATTCTTTTTTTTTCTTTTTGATGCTTTGCCTGGGTGGGGACCATTGTCTTTCTTCCAGCTTGCTGATTCATACTTTTACCTCATCCAATCTGCTGTTGAAACCCTCTAATGCATTTTTCAGTTCTGTTACTGTATTCTCAGCTCTGTGACTTCTGTTTGGTATTTTCCTATGTCTTATGTTTCCTGTCTATTTGTTGAAGGCCTCAATGTGTTCGTCCATTCTTCTCCTGAGTTCAGCAAGCATTTTTATGACCATTACTTTGAATTCTTTATCAGTTTGATTACTTATCTCCGTATCATTAAGGTATTTTTCTGAGGTTTTATCTTATTCAATGCTCTTTTTTGGAGCATATTTCTCTGTTTCATAATTTTTCTTGACTCCCTGTTTCTATGTATCTAGCAAAACAGCTGCTTCTCAGTCTTGAGGGAGTGGCCTTGTGTAGGAGATGATCCCTCTTGTTTAACTTTGCCCTACTTTTGGTTGTCTCTCAAATCTTTGTGATTGTCTACACCACCTAATTTATTCTTGATATGCCCATTTTGAGGGTGTTACATGATCTGTCAGTGATCCAAAGGGAGAAATCTCATTTAGCATCTAGTTTCAAACTGATTGGAAGCCAGACCCCCAGGGAGCCATTTTTAAAATATGCAAATATATACAGTCCTGTGGGTTCACAATTGTAATCACTGCTGACCTCCAGAACAGGGTATCAGATGTCCCCTGGACAACAGTTGCAAAAATTGGGCCACTAGGTAAATATATAATCTCCTTTTGGGGAAGTCTCATTGAGCTGTACAAAGCCATTGGGGTGTGCAATAACATCTCCCTGATTACATTCCCTGGCAGCGCTTCCTTAGCCTCTAGATGTGTGGGAAACCTGATGCCTCTCTTTCAATCTGAAGCTTCAGTCTAAGTAAATAAGCCTTTTTTTATGGGAAGACCCAGGTTGTGGTTTAGTCTGCTGTCTATGCAGTGCCCTGAGGGTGCTGGCCTGCCAAGATGTGTTTTTCTGACTGCTGAAGTCCTGGAGATCTCTGGAATACCAGCTCTCTTGGCAGCCATGGCCAGGCAATTAAAGGGTGTTACCTATTTGCATCATGTGAACCTTCTGACTTTAGCAAGGCTCCTGCAAAGTGTAGTTGGTGGGGCACACTCACCAGCTTCAGAAATTCAGAAGGAAAATGTGTAGATGGTGTGCACTCATGGGCTTCAGCAATGCAGTAAGAGAGTGCCTTGTCTTTACATGTTCACTGGCTTTAGGCTGAGAGTGGGAGAATGCCAGGACCACTTGTGCTGGCCAGGCCCAGTAAGGTGTTGTGAGAGTGTCACAATTTTCCATGCTTACAGGATCTGGAGATCTCTACAACCATTTGTGATTACCTACCATACCAAGAAGCATGTGAGTGCTACAACC
The DNA here is from genome assembly GCF_004348235.1 of Phoca vitulina. Taxonomy (NCBI): domain Eukaryota; kingdom Metazoa; phylum Chordata; class Mammalia; order Carnivora; family Phocidae; genus Phoca; species Phoca vitulina. The sequence goes on along the minus strand of NW_022589754.1, from coordinate 10,010,341 downwards.
GCCCATGCTCTCCAGTCTCAGCAAGTGCCATGACCGCTTTCCCCCATCATTCCCTGCAAGGTGGTGGAAGGTTACCACATCTAGACTCACACTTCTATGCTAGCAATCTATGTGGAGAGTGCAAAAATGACATCCACCAGCACCTCCATCTCCAAGGAACATCTCAGATGTCCCCTGCCCCACCAGACAATGCCCTCAGATAAGCAAATGAATCTCCTTCATGTATAATTGAGGCACTTACCAAACTGATCCTTTTCTTTGGGTCTCAGGGCAAGCAAGACCACATGCAATACCTCCAAAAGAGTAATTGAGGTTCCTATTGCACTTTGGAACCCCTGGACATCAACTCCATTGGTTTTCCAAGCAAGATGTTCTGGAAGCTCATCTTTCTGATGCAGATCCCAGAGGCCAGACTGCTCAATGTGGGGCATCATTCCCTTGCTTCTGTGGGAAAGGTACCTGTATGGTGAGATCCCTCCTTATTGTGTTTTGTTCTTCCCCCATGGTGAAGACTTTGTGAGACTCTATCTCTGCTTATCACTATCCTTTTATTCTTTCTTGTAGAGAGGAGGAGTTCATCTCATTTTCAGATCTTTTTCAGAGGGAAATGATCCATATGTAGCTATAGCCTCAGTGTGTCCATATGAGGAGGAGAGTTCAGATCTTTCTATGCTATCATCTTGGATTTCCCCCATGCTCATCTTCAGACTTTTATTGCTGAGGAGTAATCCATTCTATTACTATTTCACACATGTTTTTATCCATTACCCTTTTGACCGATATTTAGGATTTTTCTACTTCTTAGCTCTTTTGAATAAAGCTGTTCTGGATATTCATGCACAATTATTTGTATGGACGTGTTTTCACTTCTCTCGGTAGATATATAAAAGTGGAATTGCTGCATTATAGGATAGACACACATTTAACTTTATAAGAAATTGTTAAAATTTTGTTTAAGGTTTTTCATCCATTTTGAGTTTATTTTTGTATGGTGTAAGAAAGTGGTCCAGTTTCATTCTTTTGCATGTGGCTGTCCAGTTTCCCAACACTATTTTTTGAAGAGACTGTCTTTTTTTTCATCAGATATTCTTTCCTGCTTTGTTGAAGATTATTTGACCATAGAGTTGAGGTTCCATTTCTGGGTTCTCTATTTTGTTCCATTGATCTATGTGTCTGTTTTGTGCCAGTACCATACTCTCTTGATGATATTCAGCAAAAGTAAAAGGCAACCTATGGAATGGAAGAATATATTTGCAAATGTCTTATCAGATAAAGGGTTAGTATCCAAAATCTATAAAGAACTTATCAAACTCAACAACCTAAAAAAAAATCCAGTCAAAAAATGGGCAGAAGACATGAACAGACATTTCTCCAAAGAAGACATACAAATGGCCAACAGGCACATGAAAAAATGCTCAACATCACTCAGCAACAGGGAAATACAAGTCAAAACCACAATGAGATACCACCTCACACTGGTCAGAATGGCTAAAATTAGCAACTCAGGAAACAACAGATGTTGGCAAGTATGCAGAGAAAAGGGAACCCTCTTACATTGTTGGTGGGAATGCAAACTGGTGCAGCCACTCTGGAGAACAGTATGGAGGTTCCTCAAAAAGTTGAAAATAGAGCTACCCTATGACCCAGCAATTGCACTACTAGGCCTTTATCCAAAGGATACAAACACAGTGATTCAAAGGGGCACTCCAATGTTTATAGCAGCAATGTCCACAATAACCAAACTATGGAAAGAGCCCAGGCATCCATCAACAGATGAATGGATAAAGAAGATGTGGTATATGTATACTATGGAATATTACTCAGTCATTAAAAAGAATGAAATATTGCCATTTCCAATGACATGGAGGGAGCTAGAGGGTATTATGCTAAGCGAAATAAGTCAGTCAGAGAAAGACAAATACCATGATTTCACTCATATGTGGATTTTAAGAAACAAAACAGATAAACATAGGGGAAGGGAAGGAAAAATAAAATAAGATGAAAACAGAGAGGGAGGAAAATCATAAGAGACTCTTAACTATAGGAAACAAACTGAGGGTTGCTAGAGAGGTGTTGGGTGGGGGGATGGGGTAATTGGGTGATGGGCATTAAGGAGGGCACTTGAAGTAATGAACACTGGGTGTTGTATGCCACTGATGAATCACTGAATTCTACCTCTGAAAGTAATAATACAGTATATGCTGATTAAACTGAATTTAAATTAAAAAGTCTAAAAAATATATATAGATGATTTGAACAAGACAGTTATAAGTTTGTTGTAATGGACATCAAATAAAATGTTTGTCCCAGAAATTAAAAAAAAAACTTTTGTTTAAGGTTGCTATACCATTTTACACTCCACAGAAATGTATAATACTTTCAGTGGCTCTACATTTTCATTTATAAGTGGTAGTGTCTGTCATTTTAGCTATTGTAGTAGATATGTACTGGTATCATTTTGGTTTAAATTTGCATTTCTCTTATAACAAATGATGTTTTGTGTGTCTATTTGCTTCTTGTTTATCTTTCTTGTGAAGTTTCCGTTCATATCTTTTGCCCATTTTGACAGGAGATGGAGCTTGCGGTCTTTGTATTGTTTTAGAAGTTCTTTAATATTCTGTTTACAAATCCTTTGTCAGATATATTGTGTGTTGAGGTCCTAGAGAACGTAGACATCAAGATGGAATTAGAAGGAACAGATTGATTAGGGAAATGACCTTGATCAACAAAAGAATAAAAGCAGTAGTAGGCAAAGAGAGCCTTGGACTCTTCATTAGGTCTGACAACTGAAACAAGAGAAAGGAAAGAAAAGACGACGGGTAGGAAGAGAGTCTGGCTACAGTACAGCTCTTAGAATGTTTAAACCACGTCAATAGGGAACACCAGAGCAAAGATTGTATACTAGATGAATCCCAAATTAGACAGGAAAGTTATGACTCTAATACCACCACAATGCTTAATCATAGGCAGGGAGCATACACTGGAGATAGTGTGACATTTATATGAATGCTGGGGTGGATGCAGAACATGCAGCAGTTTAAGGTTTCCAGCTAACTACACTTCTCATAGAAGGTTCTTTCTGAAGGATGATTCAAAAGGCATACTCCCATGATTGCCACAGTCTACCCTTTGTGTTACAATAATCTACATTTATATCTATTTTCAGAGAGCAGTTCTTCCATAGTTTCTATGAGATACTTTTGAGGGGAAATCAAAAATAAGGAATCTAGTGAAATGATTGCTACAGTTGGTGTTGAAGCAACAGTTGATACTCATCCTCATTGTCTCCATCCATTACTATCCATTGTAAAGTTTCCTCACCCTGAGCTCTTACATCTGCTGGTCTTGTTGATATACTTTATGACCTAAATCTTCATTCCTGAGAGGTCTGAGTCCTTGAACAAATCATATCCTTCTCAAGCCAGAATTACTGTACATGTCCATTACAGTTACAGTTGGATAAGGGCTTAATAGGTGGTTTGGAATTGGAATTTGCATTGGAATGCAAAGTTGGTTTAATATCCAAAAAAATAAATTAATGTAATTTACAATGTAAATAGAATAAGGGAGAAAAAAACATGATAATCTCAATGTTTCCAAAAAGCCCTTGAGAAAATCTAGCCCATTCATGATGAAAACTCTCTAAAAATTCTGAATGAGAGCTCCTCAACCTAATAAAGTTTATCCAAAAAAGCCTATAGTTATCATCATAATTAAAAGTGAAATTTTAACTGAAGCATTCTCCAAAAGATTGGTAACAAGGCAAATGCATTGACTTTCATGACTTCTTTTCAATATTTTACTGGAAATCATAGCCATTGCAATAAAAAAGAGGCACATAGATTAGAAAGAAATAAGTAAAACTCTTTCTACATATGACATGATTGCCTACATATAAGATTTGACGGAATCTACAAAAATCTAGAACTGAAAAGTGAATTTATCAATGTTTCCAGCCAGTACTAAATGCTGCTTATTTTACCAGCAACTGAAATGAAATGGCACAGCATTGTGGGTTTAATTTTGTGGAGGTCTCATGTGTCACACTAGGATGTATGAGTAGGCCACCAAAAGCCACCAGACTCTCTTATTAATAAAATTTTTCAGAATCCCAGGTGAAGATCTCTACCTAGCAGCACCAAAGAGTGTAGGTTCCAGGTTCCTAAGGATTACAATTTGGTGGTGTGGCTTGCATTCTGACAAAATAAGACTTGCAGTCCAAGACTGAGGCTTATTGTAAGCACATAAATAGAAATTCAGAGCCTACCTTTATCCAGCCCTTTACTACCATACCTTTATAATTTCTCAAATTTCCTGAGACAACACCAAATTGATTTTACCTTTGGGTTCTTCCCTACCTCCACATTTTCCATAGGATAGTTCCATACTCTCGCAAAAATGTAAGATATCATTATAATTCCACTTTTACTCTAACCACTTAACACTCTGTTTACCAATGAGATCTTCAACCTCTTCAGTGTATCTAGTTAGATTTATTTTTTAAATATTTTATTCATTTATTTGAGAGAGAGAGAGCACAAGGCGGGTGAGGGTCAGAGGGAGAAACAGACTCCCCGCTGAGCAGGGACCCCAATGCAGGACTTGATCCCAGGACTCTGGGATCATGACCCAAGCTGAAGGCAGCTGCTTAACCAACTGAGCCACCCAGGTGCCCTCAAGTCACAGATTTGTGATGTAACATTGATTCTGTCCTCCAGTATTTCTAGGAGTTCCTCAAGATCCTTTAGAGTGGTGTCCAACTCCTCCTTACCCATCACTTTTAGGTTGCTGAGCAAATAATAACATTCTAATGTTAATATCTGTGAACATTTTCATTGTCCACATACCTGACATCCATTATTAGCTTAAAGTAACACATTCCACCAAACCACCCAGAATATTCCCTCTTATTACAACCATGATTGCATCGTCTGGTACTTCCCTGCATTCTTGGCACTATTGATACCCAGGTGGAAAAAGCCTAAAGAACCTTTACATTACTGAGGAAGACTACCAAGTGGGCCTCTGATATTTTATATTCAATACAAATAGTATATTGATGAGTACCTGGTATCCAAGGGAGGACATTCCAAAAAGAAATGTTCTTTATGGAGTATTTATTCCACCTGCCAATTGCCAGGAACTAATAGAAACTATTCAAGATAGCACAGGTGGGAGCAGGGTCTGGGCATCATAGCCATCCTGCCACCTCAGCAAGCCCTGGGCCCCTAGCCCACACCGGCCCTGGATGCCCAGGGGCACACACATAAAAAACCCACTATGGCTTAATAAAGCAACTAGAATATAAAGGGTGCAGCCCAAGAACTCTGCCAAATGGCAGAGGAGCTGCTGGAACTCTCTCCAAATCAGAGGGAGTGGCAAGCTCCACAGTCTACATTTCCCTTCCACCTTGATAATGTTCAGGGAAGTAGTGTCTGGGCCCCATATCCAGCCTACTGCCTCAGTGAGCCATGGACCTCTAGGCCACACCAGCACAAGCCATTTTACTAAGGCAGTCCCAACACAGGGCACACTGAAATACTCCTGGTCAGTGCTTGCTTCAACTCCAGCCATCTCACCAAGGTGATAGGACACAAAGAACAATAGAACAGTCCTGGCCCATACCAATTTAACTCCAGATGACTTTCCAGAGCACCTCCAGCCACAGAGAGCTTTAGGATCTCCCAGTCCATGAAGACCTCAGCTCCAGCCACCACACCAGGGCAACCCCTGCATGAAACATCCCAAGAACCCCTGCCCATGCTTGCCTCGCCTCTAGCCACCACACCTGAGGAAGAGCTGTGTGTGGAGCACCCTGTGTGGTGCACTCCAGGACACTTTGTCTTGCTCCTACTTCAGCTTAAGATTTCCCCTTTCTTCAGACAGTTACCCTGGGTTACACCCACATAAACTTCAGTTGTCTTGCCAGGGTACCCTTTATGTGGAGAGCCTTAAAACAAGCCTAACTCCTGTTTACTTCATCTCTGGCCTTATCACCAGGGAAGTCCCAGCACAAAGTGCCCTGGGACCCCAAGTCCATGCCAACCACAGCTCAAGCCAGTCAACAATATTTACAAGGCACACATAATATACAAAAAGGAATACAATACACAAGACCATTTCTTCAAGTTAGGAGATGTAGCTGCTCTTTCTAATTCATACAAACACAGAAAGTTAAACAAAATGAGAAGATGGAGGAATATACTCCAAACAAAAGAACAAGATAAAATCCCAGAAAAAGAACTAAATGAAATGGAGATAACCAATCTACCTGATAAAGATCTCAAAGTAATGGTCATAAAGGTGCTCATTGGACCAGAGAGAAGAGTGGATGAACTTGGTGAGAACTTCAACAAAGAGATAGGAAATATTAAAAAGAACCAATCACAGTTGAAGAATGCAGTAATAGAAATGAAAAGTATACTGAAGGAAATCACCCATAGAATAGAGGATGTAGAAAAATGGATCAGCATTCTGGTAGACAAAGTAAAGGAAAAACTTAAGTTGAATAGAAAAAAAATTAATTTTAAAAATGAAGATAAGTTAATGGGTCTCATGGACAACATCAAGCAAACAAACTTTTGCATTATAGGTGTCACAGAAGAAGAAGAGAAAGAAAAGAGCAAATTCTTACCAGAAGAAAAATTAACTGAAAACTCCCCTAACCTGAGGAAGAAAACAGATCCAAATTCAAAAAGCACAGAGAGTTCCAAACAAGGTGAACTCAATAAGGTCCACACCAAGACACAAAATAATTAAAATGTTAAAGGTAAAAGATAAAGATAGAATTTTTAAAGCAATAATAGAGAATACTAGTTATATACAAAGGAAACACTCATAAGGCTATCTGTGGATTTTTCAGCAGAAACTTTGCAGACCAGAAGAAAGTGGCATGATATATTCAAAGCACTGAAAGGAAAAAACCTACAACCAAGAATGCTGTACTGAACAAGGTTATGACTCATAATCGAAGGAGAGATAAATAGTTTCACAGACAAAATTTAAAGGAGTTCATCACCACTAAGCCAGTCTTACAAGAAATATTAAAGGGACCTTTTTAAGTGGAAAAGAAAGCTATAATTAGAAGTAAGAAAATTATGAAAGGAAAAAAAATACACGAGTAAAGCAAACATACAGTAAAAGTAGTAAAGCAGTCACTTATAAATTTAGTATCATGGTTAAAAGGCAAAAGTAGTAAAACCAAGTATATCTAAAAAATAAGTTAAAAAGACTCACAAAATAAAAAGATGTGAAATCTGACAACATATACAAAATGTGAAGGGGTATAAATAAAATTTCTCTTAGAATGTATTCAAAATCTTTTTTTAATGTTTCAAGTTTTTATTTAAAATCTAGTTAGTTAACATATAGTGTAATACTAGTTTGAGGAGTAGAATTTAGTGATTCATCACTTACATAAAACACCTGGTGCTCATCAGAACAAGTGCCCTCCTTGATATCCATCACCCATTTAGCCCATCCCCTCACCCACCGCCCCTCCAGCAGCCCTGTTTGTTCTCTATAGTTAGGAGTCTCTCTTATAGTTTGCCTCTCTCTCTTTTTTTCTCCTATGTTCATCTGTTTTGTTTCTTAAATTCCACATATGAGTGAAATCATATAAAAATCAGGTAACCAAAACTTAATATACAATGTTATATACTTAGAATGTAACATATGATCTTCATTGTAACCACAAACCAAAATCTATAATAGATACAAAAAAGAGAAAGAAAGCTAAGCATAACAGTAAATAAAGTTATCAACCACAAGGAAAAAGATCAAGAGAAGAAGGAACATAGAAGAATGACAAAAACAACCAGAAAACAATTAACAAAATGGAGATAAATACATACTTATCATAATCCCCTTTAATGTAAATGATCTAAATGATCCAATCAATAGACATAAGGTGACAGCATGGATAAAATAACAACACCCATTTATATGTTGCCAGGAAGAGACTCACTTCAACCTAAAAAAAATAATAATAATGAAAATACAGAAAGTGAAAAGATGGTAAAAGATATTCCATGCAAATGAAAGCAAAAGAAAAGCAACAGTAATAATACTTAATTCAGACAAAATAGACTTTAAAACAAAGACTGGAACAAGAGCAAAAATAAAGGCATTTCAAAATTATGAAGAGGTCATTCAATAAGAGGGTATAACAGTTGTAAATATCTATGTAACCAATGTAAGAGCACCTAAAAACACAAAGTAAATATTAAAAGACATTAAAGGAGAAATTGACACTAATACAATAATAGTAGAGGACTTTAACACCTCACTTATATAAGTGGATAGATCATCCAAGCAGAAAATACATAAGAAAATAGTGCCTTTAAATTACACATTAGATTAGATGGACTTAACAGATACATACCAAAAAAAAAATTCCATCCAAAAAGAGCAGAATACACATTCTTTTCAAGTGCACATGGGACATTCTCCAGGATACATAATATGTAATAACACAAAACAAGTCTCAGTAAACTTAAGAAGATTGAAACCATATCAAGCATCCTTACCAACCACACAATATGAAACTAGAAATAAATTACAAGAAAAAAAAACTGGAAAAAAGACAAATTCATGAAGACTAAACAACATACTACTAAACAACCAATGGGTCAATGAAGAAAACAAACAGGAAATAAAAAATAAATGGATACAGAAGAAACTTGGGAAGATGGCAGAGTAGAAGGACCCTGAGTTCACCCTGTCCTACGTTTACAACTAGACATCATCCACACCCAAGTAAATAAACTGGAGAGCAATCTGAAGACTGCCAGAACAAACTCCACAACTAAATATAGAGAAGGAGCTGCATCTGAAAAGTTAGGAAAGTCAGAAATACAGAGGGAGGCTGTCCACAGTAGTGAGGGAGCTGCACAAGTGGAGAGGGCAGAGAAATGGGCCCTCACACCAGGGAGCTCACACTGGGAATACTAATCCCCATACCATCAGGCTTTGAAAAACCAGAGGGGTTGAATTACATGAGTTTGTATAACTAGTGAGACTTGGAGCCTGAAGCTTTAAAAGTTAGCTGAGTCAGCGCTGAGTTAGCAGGGAGGGTGGGTGATAGCTGGCTCACCACCCTTAAAGAGACAGCAGACTATGCATATGGGCAAAATATAAATGGCAGTTTACACAATGCTAGGGTGAAACAGGAGACAGATATGTTCATAATGATTTTGGAGCGTGTTGGAAGACTTCTCCAAAAATGAGGGAATTGGCAGGTGCCATTTTCCTCCCCTGCCCTCCAGCATAAACATAGGGATATCTGTAGGAAGTGAGGCTACACAGAGACTTGCTACCTAACTTGCTAGCAGGGCACCATGCCCATGAGTTCTCCTGAGGACTCACAAACTCCAAGTCTGCTACCCTTGGACCTGGGCTCAGGGTGAATTTTGTTAAACCCTTGCATGCATTCCACCTAGCCACTAGGTCCAAAACTGCTACCACACACTGCACCCAGCCTTGTGCCCCCAGTTGCCAAAAAGTGAGGCCTCCAACCTCCACAATGTCTGAGGAGATCTGGCAAAGGACTAGTAAACCAACTCAAATTTCACTAATATGCCTGCCCTACTCCCAAGTTTGCCAGTGGGCATGCCAATTCAAAGCTGGCCTACCTGGGTACTAGTAACAACAAAGAGAACAAGCACAGTCCACAACAGGCAAAGAGGCAGTGCATACAATAGCACTGAAAGGAAAAGTAACTCAGACACAACAGCAGGGTGTAAGCAACACACATAGGATACTCTCCTGAAGTGTCAGGTTCTGGTGAATAGGGAGCAATGCACTGCAGGGCACTCCAGGACTTCCTCATCAAGTCACTACTTTCAAAAGCAGAACACACGACTGACTTTCTTAACACAGAGAAACAGACATAGAGAGGAAGACAAAATGAGGAGACAAAAATTTATCCCAAGTGAAAGAACAAGAGAAGGCTGCAGCCAAAGATCTATACTCACTGGACTTGAGAAAAGAGTGGAGGACATCAGTGAGACTCCGAACACCAGAATAAGGAATAACATAGCACAGATAAAGGGCTCAATAAAGGAAATGAGAAACATGCTTGATGGAATGAGTAGCAGGATGGAAGAAGCAGAGGAATGAAGTAGTGACCTAGAAGACAGAGTAAGGGAAAGTAGTCAAGCTGACAAAAAGAGACAAAAAATATTTTTGCAACACAAGAATATACTTAGGAAACTAAGTGACTTCATCAAGCATAGTAATGTAAATATTATAGGAGTCCCAGAAGAAAAAGAGACAAAAAGGCCCAGAAATTTTATTGAAGAGATAATAGCTGGAAATTCCCCTAATCTGGGGAAGGAAAAATATATCCAGAGCCAGGAGGCACAGAGAACTTCCATCAAAGAATATGTACACCAAGAAATATTGTTCAAATTGGCAAAATATACTGATAAAGAAAAATTTTAAAAGCAGCAAAACAAGTCAGTAATTTACAAGTGAAAACCCATAAATCTACCAGAAGATTTTTCAACAGAAATTTGGCAGGCCAGAAGATAGTGGCATGATATATTCAAAGTGCAGAATGGGAAAAATCTGCAACCAAGAATACTCTACCCATCAAGGCTATCATCCAAAATAGAAGGAGAGATAGAGTTTCCCACACAAACAAAAACTAAAGGAGTTAGTGACCAGTAAATCAGCTCTGCAAGAAATATGAAAGGGGTCTCTTTAAGTGGAAAGGAGAGACCAAAAGTGAGCGTATAGAGGTAGGAAACACAAAAGCAATAAAGATGAATATTTCTGTAAATAATCAGTCAAGGAACTCACAAAATAAAAGGGTATAAGATATAACAACATAAGCCTAAAATGTGTGTGGGGGGGTAAAGAATGGGTTCAAATATAAACAACCATCAACATAATATAGACTGCTATATGCAGAAGATATATACAAACCTAATGGCAACCATATATCAAAAACCACTAATAAATATGAAGAGTGAAGAGAAATAAATCCAAATATATCACTAAAAAAAGTCAGCAAACCATGAAAGAGAGAAAGACAAGAAAAGATCAGAGATAATCTTCAGAAACAACCACAAAACAAATAATAACAATAAATACATATCCATCAGTAATTACTTTGAATTTAAAAGGAAAAAATGCTCCAATCAAAAAAACATAGGGTGACAGAATGGATAAAAACACAAGACCCATCTATATGCTGCCTACAAGAGACTCATTTTAGACCTAAACACACCTGCAGATTGAAAGTGCGGGGATGGGGCCTTTCTTCTGGGACACCTGGGTGGCTCAGTCAGTTAAACGTCGGCCTTCAGCTCAGGTCATGATCCTAGAGTCCTAGGATTGAGTCCCGCATTGGGCTCCTTGCTCAGCAGGGAGCCTACTTCTCCCTCTGCCTGCCACTACCCCTGCTTGTGCTCTCTCTGACAAGTAAATAAAATCTTTTAAAAATTTAAAATTAAAAATGAAAGTGAGGGGATGGAGAAACATCTATCATGCAAATGGATGTTAAAAGAAAGCCAGGGTAGGAATACTTATACTGGACAAACTAGACTGTAACAAGAGACAAAGAAGGACACTATATAATAATAAAGAGGGACAATCCAACTATAAGACATAACAATTTTAAATACTTATGCACCCAACATAGGAGCACTCAAATACATAACATGGTCAATAACAAATATAAAGGAACCAATAAATAATAATACAATAATACTAGGGGACTTTAACACCCCCCCTTACATCAATGGACAGATTATCTAAACAGAACATCAAGAAGGAAACAATGGCATTGAAATAGAGTAATGATAAAATAGCAGAAAGAAAAATTAAGAAAACAAACACACAATTGCACCAAATATAATAAGATACCTGGGACTAAATCTAACCAAAGAGGTGAAAGATCTGTACTCTGAAAATTATAACACTGATAAAAGAAATTGAAGATGGCACAAGAAATGGAAAGACATTCCATGCTCTTGGATTGGAAGAACAAAGATTGTTAAAATGTCTATACTACCCAAAGCAAAATACACATTCACTGCAATCCTTATCAAAATGCCAACAGCATTTTTCACAGTACTAGAACAGACAGTCTTAAAATTTGTATGAAGCCACAAAACACCCTGAATAGTCAAAGCAACCTTTAAAAAAGAAAAGCAAACCCGGAGGCTTCACAATTCTGGACTTCATTATATTACAAAGCTGTAATAATCAAAACAGTATGCAACTGGCACAAAACTAGACACATAGATCAATAGAACAGGATAGAAAACCTAGAAATGAATATACAACTATATGGTCAATTAATCTTTAACAAAGCAGGAAAGAATATCCAATGGGAAAAAGACAGTCTTTTTTTATGTTATGTTAATCACCATACATTACATCATTTGTTTTTGATGTAGTGTTCCATGATTCATTGTTTGCATATAACACCCAGTGCTCCATTCAGTACGTGCCCTCCTTAATACCCATCACCAGGCTAACACATTCCCCCACTCTCCTCCCCCCTAGAACCTTCAGTTTGATTCTCAGAGTCCATAGTCTCTCATGGTTCTTCTCCCCCTCCGATTCCCCCCCCTTCATTTTTCCCTTCCTGCTATTTTCTTTTTTTTTTTTTTAACATATAATGTATTGTTTCAGAGGTACAGGTCTGTGATTCAACAGTCTTACACAATTCACAGCGCTCACCATAGCACATACCCTCCCCAATGTCTATCACCCAGCCACCCCATCCCTCCCACCCCCCACCACTCCAGCAACCCTCAGTTTGTTTCCTGAGATTAAGAATTCCTCATATCAATGAGGTCATATGATACATGTCTTTCTCTGATTGACTTATTTCGCTCAGCATAATACCCTCCAGTTCCATCCATGTCGTTGCAAATGGCAAGTTTCATTCCTTTTCATGGCTGCATAATATCCTATTGTATATATATACCACATCTTCTTTATCCATTCATTTGTCGATGGACATCTTGGCTCTTTCCACAGTTTGGCTATTGTGGACATTGCTGCTATAAACATCAGGGTGCACGTATCCCTTCGGATCCCTACATTTGTATCTTTGGGGTAAATACCCAGTAGTGCAATTGCTGGATTGTATGGTAGCTCTATTTTCAACTTTTTGAGGAACCTCCATACTGTTTTCCAGAGTGGCTACACCAGCTTGCGTTCCCACCAACAGTGTAGGAAGGTTCCCCTTTCTCCGCATCCCTGCCAACATCTGTTGTTTCCTGACTTGTTAATTTTAGCCATTCTGACTGGTGTAGGTGGTATCTCACTGAGGTTTTGATTTGGATTTCCCTGATGCCGAGCGATGTTGAGCACTTTTTCATGTGTCTGTTGGCCATTTGGATGTCTTCTTTGGAAAAATGTCTGTTCATGTCTTCTGCCCATTTCTTGATTGGATCATTTGTTCTTTGGGTGTTGAGTTTAAGAAGTTCTTTATAGATTTTGGATACTAGCCCTTAATCTGATATGTCATTTGCAAATATCTTCTCCCATTCTGTCAGTTGTCTTTTGGTTTTGTTGACTGTTTCTTTTGCTGTGCAAAAGCTTTTTATCTTGATGAGGTCCCAATAGTTCATTTTTGCCCTTGCTTCCCTTGCCTTTGGTGATGTTTCTAGGAAGACATTGCTGCGGCTGAGGTCAAAGAGGTTGCTGTCTGTGTTCTCCTTTAGGATTTTGATGGACTCCTGTTTCACATTTAGGTCTTTCAACCATTTTGAGTCTATAAATGATCCAGTTTCATTCTTCTGCACGTGGCTGTCCAATTTTCCCAACACCATTTTTTGAAGAGACTGTCTTCTTTCCATTGGACATTCTTTCCTGCTTTGTCGAAGATTAGTTGACCATAGAGTTGAGGGTCCATTTCCGGGTTCTCTATTCTGTTCCATTGATCTATGTGTCTGTTTTTGTGCCAGTACCAAACTGTCTTGATGATTACAGCTTTGTAATGGAGCTTGAAGTCTGGAATTGTGATGCCACCAGCTTTGATTTTCTTCTTCAACATTCTTCTGGCTATTTGGGGTCTTTTCTGGTTCCATACAAATTTTAGGATTATTTGCTCCATTTCTTTGAAAAAAGTTGATGGTATTTTGATAGGGATTGCATTGAATGTGTAGATTGCTCTAGGTAGCATTGACATCTTCACAATACTTGTTTTTCCAATCCATGAGCATGGAACGTTTTTCCATTTCTTTGTGTCTTCCTCAATTTCTTTCATGAGTATTTTATAGTTTTCTGAGTACAGATTCTTTGCCTCTTGGGTTAGATTTATTCCTAGGTATCTTATCGTTTTGGGTGCAATTGTAAATGGGATCAACTCCTTAATTTCTCTTTCTTCTGTCTTGTTGTTGGTGTATAAGAATGCCACTGATTTCTGTGTATTGATTTTATATCCTGCCACTTTACTGAATTCCTGTATGAGTTCTAGCAGTTTTGGGATGGAGTCTTTTGGGTTTTCCACATAAAGTATCATATCATCTGCAAAGAGTGAGAGTTTGGCTTCTTCTTTGCTGATTCGGATAGCTTTTATTTCTTTTTGTTGTCCGATTGCTGTGGCTAGGACTTCTAATACTATGTTGAAGAGCAGTGATGATAGTGGACATCCCTGCATGTTCCTAACCTTAGGGGGAAAGCTCTCAGTTTTTCCCCATTGAGAATGATATTCACTATGGGTTTTTCATAGATGGCTTTTATGATCTTGAGGTATGTACCCTCTATCCCTATACTCTGAAGAGTTTTGATCAAGAAACGATGCTGTACTTTGTCAAATGCTTTTTCTGCATCTATTGAAAGGATCATATGGTTCTTGTTCTTTCTTTTATTAATGTATCACATTGATTGATTTGCGGATGTTGAACCAACCTTGCAGCCCAGGGATAAATCCCACTTGGTCGTGGTGAATAATCCTTTTAATGTACTGTTGGATCCTATTGGCTAGTATTTTGGTGAGAATTTTTGCATCCATGTTCATCAAGGATATTGGTCTGTAATTCTCCTTTTTGATGGGGTCTTTGTCTGGTTTGCAGATCAAGGTAATGGTGGCCTCATAAAATGAGTTTGGAAGATTTCCTTCCATTTCTATTTTTTGGAACAGTTTCAGAATAGGTATTAATTCTTCTTTAAATATCACCTCAGATTCACCTCTCCAGACGTCCTGCCTTCCGGAAAGTGGTCGCTTTTCTGTTCAGAGAGTTGCTGCTATTCTTTTCTTCAATCTCCTGTTGAGCTTGTAGGTGTTCAGAATGGTTTTGTCCCTATCTAGCTGAATTCCTGGGACCAGATGAAATTTAGGTCTCCTATTTCTCCACCATCTTGCTCCTCCCCCTCACATCATTAGTTTTTGATGTAGTGTCTTTTTAAGAAATGGTGTTGGGAAAACTGTACAGCAACATGCAAAAGAATGAAACTGGACCACTTTCTTATACCATATAAAAAAATTAATTCTAAATGGATGAAAGACCTAAATGGGAGACAGAAAACTCAACATTCTAGAAGAGAACACAGGCTGTAACTTCTTTAATATCAGCTGTAGCAACTGCTTACTAGATATGATTCCTGAGGCAAGGGAAATAAAAGCAAAAATAAACTATTGGGATTTCCTGAAAATAAAAAGCTCCTGCACAGTGAAGGAAACAATTCACAAAACTAAAAGGCAACCTGTGGAATGAGAAAAGATATTTGCAAATGAAATATATGATAAAGGGTTAGTATCCCAAATATATATAAAAAAAAAACTTATACAACTCAACACCCCCTAAATAAATAATGCAAATAAAAACTGGAAGACAAGAATAGACATTTTTTCCAATGAAGACACCCAGAAAGCCAACAGATACATCAAAATATGCTCAACATCACTCACCATTAGGGAAATACAAATCAAAACTACAATGAGATATCATCTCACACCTATCAGAATGGCTAAAATCAATAACACCAGAAACAACAGGTTTAAAGGGAACTTTCTTGCACTGTTGGTGGGAATGCAAACTGCTTTAACCATTCTTGAAAACAGTATTGGAGTTTCTCAAAAAGTTAAAAATAGAAGTACCCTATGATCCAGCAATTACACTAGTAGGAATTTACCCAAAGACTACAAAAACTCTATTTCAAAGGGCTACATACACCCCAATGTTTATAGCAACATTATCTACACTAGCCAAATTACAGAAACAGCCCAAGAGTCCATTGGCTGATGAATGGGTAAAGAAGAAGTGGTATATATATTCAATATATACTATAAAAAATGAAATCTTGTCATTTGCAATGACATGGATGGAGCTAGAGAGTATTATGCTAAGCAAAATAAGTCAGTGAAAGACAAATACCATATGATTTCACTCATTTGTGGAATTAAAAAATAAAACAAATCAGCAAAGGGGGAGAAAGAGAGAGAGGCAAGCCAAGAAAGAGACTCTTAACTATAGAGAACAAACAGATGGTTACCAGAAGAAAGGTGGGTGGGGGATGGATTAAATAGATGATGGGGATTAAGGAGTGTGCTTGTAGTGATGAGCACTGGGTGATGTATGGAATTTCTGAATCAGTATACTGTACATCTGAAACTAATATAACAATATAGAATAACTATACTGGAATTAAAATTTTAAAAAGTATGCAAGTTGGTAAGGAAAAAGTAAATCTGTCACTATTTGCAGATAGCTTGATACTATACATAGAAAACCCTAAAGACTCCACTAAACAACTATTGGAAGTAATAAATGAATTCAGTATAGTTGCAGCATACAAATTAATACACAGAAATTGGTTTGCTAATGAAGTAGTGTTGTGCCATCTTGCTAATGAAGTAGCAAGAAACAGAAATTACAAAACAGTTCCATTTATAATTGTGCCAAAAAGAATAACCAAGGAATTTTCACCAAGCAGGTGAAAGACCTATACTTTGAAATCAATAAAACTTTGATAAAAGAACTTGAAGATGACACCAGCAAATGAAGTACCATGTTCATGGACTGGAGGAATTAAAGCTGTTAAAATGTCCATACTACCCAAGGATACCTACAGACTTAATGCAATCCCTATCAAAATTCCTATAGTATTTTCCACAGAAACAGAACAAAAATCCTAAAATTAGTATGGAACTATAATAGACCCTGAATAGCCAAAGTGATCTTGAGAAGGAAGACCAAACCTGGAGATACCACAATCTTAAGATTTCAAGATATACTACAAAGCTAAGGCAAATACTATGGTTTCATTCATATGTAAAATCTAAAAAAACAAGATAAATGAATAAACAAAAAGCAGAAACAGGTGTATATATACAAAGACAAAAATGATGTTGCAAAGGAAAGGGGGAATGAGCAAAATTGGTGAAGGGAAGTAGGAGATACAGGCTTCCAATTATGGAATAAATAAGTCACAGAAAGAATAAGCACAAAATAGGCAATGTGGTCAATGATATTGTCATAGCATTGTATGGTCACAGATGGTAGCTGCACTTGTGAGCATAGCATAATGTATGGAGAAGTTGAATCACTATGTTGTACAACTAAAATTAATGTAACATTGTGGGTCAATTATAATCAAATAAAAATTTTAGAAAGTAATCAAAACAGTATGGTACTGGCACAAAACTAGACGTATAGATCAATGGAACAGAATAGAGAGCCCAGAAATAAGCCCACAAGTATATGGTCCATTTATGGAGTGAATAAATATGGGAGATGAAACATACAGAATAGAGAATATAGTAAATGATATTGTAATAGCCTTGTATGGTGACAGGTTGTGGTGAGCAATGTGTAGAGTTGTTGGATCTCTATGTTGGACACATGAAACTTTCGAGGTTTTTTAAAGATTTTATTTCTTTATTTTAGAGGGGGGGTAAGGGGCAGTGGGGGAGGGAGAGAGAGAATCTCAAGCAGACTCTGTGCTGAGTGTGGAGCCTAACACGGGGCTTGACCTCATGACCCTGAGATCATGACCCTAGCCAAAACCAAGATTTGGACACTTAACTGACCGAGCACCCAGGTGCCCCAGACACATGAAACTTTTTTAACATTGTATGTCAACTATACTTCAATAAAAAAAATAGAAACTATTCAAAGTGAGGTAAGTCACTGACTTTCCTTTTGATCTTAGCAATCTATATAAATGTGTATCCACTCTATCATTTCCAGTTTTAGAGATCCAGTACACAAGACCCTTTCTTCATATGGTTTCTTAGCAGATTTTGCTGAACTCCTAGGCTAGGGAAGCTCAAATAACTAGTCTAGGTAGTCAGTCCTGGACTCACAGTATTATGAAAAGAACCATTGGGAAGTATATGGCCCCTGAGGAAACCTTTTATTTCCAGAAAATACCCAAGTAGTTTAAATCCCTCCAGTAGATAAATGTAGGTAAACCTCACCCCCAAGCTTCCCAGGGGAGGTGGCTCAGGGGGAACAGGGTGTAATATCTTGTTTCTACTAGTATTTTCAGTAATCCCAACACTCATTACTGCAGAGTTTGGGTATAAATAAGATGGTTGGTCACTCATCATTACCAAAATTCTTCCTTGATAATCATTTGTTGTACTTAAGTTTGGTAAACCAAACTTATTACAGAGCTGTTGGTCTCACCCTAGACCAATAACTGTCATTCTAACTTGCTCACGCTTGGATTACAGCAAGCTGAGCCATCAGATGCAAATGGTAAAGTTAATCATAATCCTCAGTTAGTGGCATATTATCATTAGTCCATACAAGACTCTTCTCATTTTATTTCGTCTTATTCCCTTGCCCCCACATACATAGACAAGAATTGTAATGTACTTAATATGTATTTTTTTAAAGATTTTTATTTATTTGACAGAGAGAGAGAGAGAGACGGCCAGAGAGGGAACACAAGCAGGGGGGAGTGGGAGAGGGAGAAGCAGGCTTCCCGCAGAGCAGGGAGCCCGATGAGGGGCTTGATCCCAGAACCCTGGGATCATGACCTGAGCCGAAGGAAGATGCCCAATGGCTGAGCCACCTAGGTGCCCCCTTAATATGTATATATTTTTTTGCTGTTGTAAAATATGTATTGTTCTTTTTGTGGGAATGTTTTTTCAATTTACATAAAGTATATATGTAATTTATATATAATATATAATATAATATATTAAATACATAAATTATATATTTATTATTATATATAATTTTTAATACTTTTCCCATTACTAAGCACTGTTTTTAAGGCCCTTCTATTTGGTTAAATGTACATATAAGTTATTTCTAACTGCTGCACAGTACTTCATGACATACATCTACCACATGTTATATACCCATACTTCCAGTGAGGTCCATCCAAATTACCCCAAATTCCCACAACCAAGAACAATGACACAATGAAACAAAGTGAATATTCTCAGACATTTGTGGACCCCTATGGGCCCACGTGGAAATATTTTAAGAATATACATTCAGGAGCAAAATCATTGGGTGTATCCATATAATTAATTATAAATTAAAAATGCAGTTTTATGTTCCTACATAAAGTGAGCCAGCTTTTCTCACTATCACTTTCTAGATAATCATTTCAGCACTGATTTGTGGAGCCATCTTATCATAAATTAGGTTCATGTGCATGTGTGTGTGTCTGTATATATACATATATATATATATATACATATATATATATAATGCTAATGATATTACTGTAACTTTAAGGTATGAAAATACATAATAGGGCAAGTCTCCCCTTTGTATTCTTTTTATCATCAGCTTAGCTAGTTTTGGATCTTTATATTTCTCCATACATTTTGAGTAAGCTTATCAATACATTAAAAACTTCAACTACATTGTTTGGAATTCCATTGAATTAAAAATTCATTTGGGAAAACATATCTTTATAATATCATGCTATCCTGGTCATGAGTATGGATTCTCTCTCCATTTATTCAGAACATATTCTATGTTCTATGTTATAGAGTATTGTTAGAAATTCTTTCCATAGATATCTTACATATTTTTAATTTAGTTCCCCCAAATTTTAGAGTTTTTGGTGTTATTGTGAATGGCATCTTGTTTCTTATTTCATTTTCTTGTTGATTATTATTGGTATAGAGAAATTCTATTGATTCTTATAATTTTCCTTCTACCTATCCACTTTGCTGAACTCTTCTAATTGTTCATTGATTCCATTGGTTTTCCAAGGTAGACTATATAAACTGTATGTAGTAAGAGTTTTATCTCTTCCATTCTAATCCTTTTCCAAATTATTTATTTTTCTTTCCCTATGATATTGGTTAAAATCTCAAGTCTTACATTTAAAAATAACGTTGAAAGTGGGCATCTTTATCCAGTTTCTGATATTAAAGGTAACACATTTAAATTTCTCTATTACAAGTAAAATTTTTATTGTAGGTTTTTGTTATAGAACATTTCTCAAGTTAAATAAGTTGTTTTCTATTCTAGGTTTTTAAACAGTTTGTATTATAAATATGCATTGAACTTTATCAAAAGGATTTTCTGTATTTAAGATAATATGTAAAATGTGTCCTTTATTATATTAATATGGTGAATTACAGTGATACATTTTCTGATATTGAACAATTCTTGCATTTTTGTAATTTAATACTGCATATGGTTAACTAATATTTTATTCAAGATTTTGCATTTAAATTCCCAAGAGAAATAATTCTATAATTTTTTTATCATGCATTTTCCTTACCTGGTTTTGAAATCAAGATTATACTGGCCTCATAAAATGAACTTTCAGCTTCCATTAATTCTCTTTTATAGAAACATTTGGTTAAAAGAATAAGCTATACCTTAAAAGTTCGGTGGGAGAGGGGATCCAAATGGTGGCATAGGAAGATCTTGAACTGTCCTCCTTCCTGGGACATATTAAATCTACAGATAGTTATGGATCATTATAACAGGGAAAAACTTAGCATGTATGACTCCATATTGTTTCAATTTCCCTTGCTGGTGTGACTATAGCTTAGAAACTTCTGCTTAGTCCTACACATAAGCATGTTAATAATTGCAGGAGGTTTGCTTACAGCTGAGATTTGAAAGAAAAAACTGCTTTTAACCAAAAACCTACCTCACTCAGGAGATAAGGAAGTACACACAGAAATGAATATGTTATGTTTGAGATTTACAGGAACAATATGACCAGATTCCTGTATGCAAAGACTAACTGACCAAGGACAAAAGTTACACAACCTTTCATGGATGTCTACAGATATCAGTCACATTTTGACTCCAACCCTTTCCTGCTTCCCCCACTTCCTAAAATAAAAGAAGCTCAAATTTCATGCTGGGGAAGATGGTTCTTTGAGACAATAGACTGCCATCTGCTTAGTTTGCTGGTTTTCTGAATAAAATTGTTTTCTTTACCCCAACATCTTGCCTTTCAACTTACTGGCCTATCATGTGGTGAGCAGAATGAGCTTGGACTGAGTTTTCTCTATGAAAAAGATCTAAAAACTAGATGAACTGCTCTCCACAACAAAGAATAAAAGGACCACATCAAAATGAGTAAGAGAAGCAGAGACATGGACTCACAAAAAAACCTAAACCCTGGTACAACAACACACAGTAGGAAGTGATCTCACCACACAGGCATTTCTCCCAGAGGAGTGAGGGGTTGGTGCCCCACATTAGGCACCCTGGTCCCTGGGATCTGCACTTCAGTGACAAGTTCCAGAATGTCTGCTTTGGAAAACCAACTGAGCTGACATCTGGGGGACAAAAAGTGCTATAGGAAACAGATTCCTCTCTTGAAAGGCTCTCATGTGGTCTCATTCTCAATAAGACCCAGTGAAAAAAACAGAAATTTTAGTATCTTCTAGACTATGAGAGAGAGATTCATTTGATGATATGAGGGCATGTTGATGGAGGTGCTGTTGGATGCTGTTGTAGCACTTTCCACATAGCCTGCTAGAACAGTCAGACAAGCTCAGATGCAGCATACTCTTGCAGGGATGGGTGGGGATGAGAAGTCACATTTGCTGAGGGCAAAGAGAGTGGATGTTGCAGTGTTCTCCAATCCCTGGTGGAGGCAGGTGAGCACTAATTGTTCTGGAGTTCTCCCATTAACTAAATAAAGTCTGCTAGCATGGGTGATTTCAAAACTCCCCTGCACCCTTACTAGGCCTAGTAAAAGCAGGCAATTTCAGCAGTCTACTGCTCCCATCGTAAAGCCAGCACATATGCACAAATAAGGTATTCTCCCACTGCATTCCTGAAGACAGAAGACACACAAAATCATTTTTTAAACTGCCTTTCTGAAGTTGGAGAGTGTGTCCCACCCTCTACAATCTCCAGCTGCTTTGCTAAAGTCAGTAGTCATGTGCAAACCATACAAAGGACAAACCTTGGTCACCTGGCCATGGTGGCCAAAAGGGCTGGATTTCTAGAGCCTCATGGGACTGCGACAATCAAAAAGACAGTTATTGGCAGTAAAACATCACTAGGGCACCGCACAGACAGTGGACTAAACCCAAACCCCAGTATTCCTGTAAAAAGGTCCTATTTACATAGCTTGGAATTCAGTCTGACAAACAGGCCTCAAGTTTCCCAAACATGTAGAAGCCAAGAAGACACTCCCAAAAAACTTAAGTAGGAAGACACCTTCCTTGCAAACCTCCTGGGCCTCACCGCAGCTTGATGAGACTTCCCTGAAAGGAACTCATACACTCATCTGAAGCCCTGATTTTTTACAACTGTCAACCAGTGGACAACTTCAGGTTTCCTGGTCTGGAGCCCAGCAAGGATTACAATTGTAAACCCACAGGACTGTATATATTAATGTACTTGAAAAACTGTTGCCTGAGAGTCTGGCTTCCAACCATCCTGAAAAGGCCCTAAAAGAGACTCCTTCTCTTGGATCACTAACAGGTCTTGGCACACCCTCGAAATGGGGACAAATCAGGTGGTGTAAGCAATCACAAAGATTTGAGAGACATCTTAGAGCTAGGGCAAGGTTGAACAAGAAGGATCATCACCTACACAAGGCCACTCCTTCAAGAATGAAAAGGGTAGCTGTTTTGCCTAATACATAGAAAAAAGTACAGAGAGTCAAGCAAAATGAAGAAACAGAGAAAAATGCTCCAAATGAAAAAAAAAAAAAGACAAAACCTCATAAAAATAACTTAATAATATGGAGATAAGTAATCTACCTCATAAAGAATTCAAAGTGATGGTCATAAAGGTGCTCACTAAAATCAGGAGAAAGGATGAACACAGTGATAATTTAAAAAAAAAAACATAAGGAAGTACAAAACAAAAGTCACACAGCTGAAGAATACGATAATAGAGGAAAATTATATCAGATGTGTTCAATAGCACACTAGATGAAGTAGAAGAATAGATCCGTGAACAGGAAGACAAAACAATGAAACTCGCCCAGACAGAAGCAAAAATGAAAAGAATTTTTAAAAATGAAGATAACTAAAGAGATCTCTGGGAAAATATCAAGTGGAATAACATTCACAATAGAGGGGTCCCAAAGAAGAAAAAGATAAAGGGTAGAAAACTTATTTGTAGAAGTAATGGTTGAAAACTGCCATGACCTAAAAAAGAAAACAGACATTCAGGTCCAGGAAGCCCAGAGAGAGTCAAATAAGATGATCCCAAAAAGAGCCACACCAAAACACATTATTAATGAAACGTCAAAAGTTAGAGATAAAGAAAGAATTTTAAAAGCAGCAGGAGGCAAATTGTTACATGCAAATGAAAACCCATAATGCTGTCATCAGTTCTTTCAGCAGAAATTTTGCAAGCCAAAAGGGAGTGGCATGATATATTCAAAGTTCTGAAAGGAAAAAAAGTTACAACCAAGAATACCTTAAATGGGAAATTTAACATTTAGATACAAAGAGGAGGTAAAGATTTTTCCAGACACACATGAAAAACTAAAAGAGTTTATCATTACTAAAATGGCTTTACAAGAAATATTAAAAGGACTTCTTTAACCAGAAAAGAAATGACACTAATTAGTCATAAGAAAGCATACAAAAGTAAAAATCTTCCTGGAAAAGGTAAATGTGTAGTAACAGTAACAGATAAATTACTTATAAAGTTACTCCTAAGAAGGCTAAAGTATAAAAGCGGTAAATCAATAGCATAATAATTAGTTAAGGGATATATAAAATAAAAATATGTAAAAGATGACATCAAAAACAATACAATGTGGCCCAGATAGCACTGTCGGTAGAGCATCAGACTTTTAATCTGAGGGTCCAAGGCTCATGTCCCTGTTTGGGCACTTTGCTTTGGGGCACCTGGATGGCTCAGTCCAGTAAGTGTCTGCCTCTGGCTCAGGTCATGATCCCAGGATCCTGGGATAGAGCCCCACATCAGGCCCTCTGCTCAGCAGGAAGCCTGCTTCTCCCTCTCCCTCTGCCTGCCACCATGACTGCTTGTGTTCTCTCTTTCTCTGTGAAATAAATAATAAATAAATAAATAAATAAATAAATAAATAAATAAATAAAATCTTAAAAAAATATGATGTGGGGGAGTAAAAATGTAGAGTTTTGGAATGTGTTCAAATTTAAGTTGTTACCAATTTAAGAGAGACTATGGTATTCATAGGATTATATATGTGAACCTCATGGTAACAAAAAAGCACACATTCTTAGTAAATATACAAAAGAAAATGAAAAAGAATTCTAAACATAACACTAAATAAAATCATAAACCACAAGGAAAGAGAGTAAGAGAAGAAAGGAACAGAGAGAAACCACAAAAACAGAAAACAACACATGGCAATAGGTACATACCTATCAAAATTACTTTAAATGTAAATGGGCTAAAGTCTCCAATCAAAAGATATAGAGTGGCTGAATAGATAGCAAAAAAAAGACATATCTAAATACTACCTAAAGAAACTCACTTCAAAAAAAAGAAAGAAAGAAACTCACTTCAAATGTAAGCCCGGTGATGGGTATTAAGGAGGGCACATGTTGTAATGACCACTGGGTGTTATACACAAATAGTGAATCATGGAACACTACATCAAAAACTAATGATGTACCATATGGTGACTAACATAACGTAATAATAATAAAAAAAAGAACACAGAAAGTGAAGAAATAGTAAAAAATATTCCATGCAAATGGAAATGAAAAGAAAGCTGCTGTACCTATATGCATATCAGACAAAATAGACTTTAAAACAAACACTGTAATAAAAGACAAATAGGAGTGCTACATAATGATAAAGTGGTCAATCCAGCAAGAAGATATAACATTCATAAATATATATGAACCCAATATAAAAGCACCAAAATATATATGACAAGTATTATACAAAATATGTACAACAGACATAAAAGGAATTTATTGCAATATAATAATAGTATAGGATTTATAACCCCACTACATCAATGGATAGATCATCCAGACCAAAAAAAAAAAAAAAAAATCAATAAGGAAATATTGGCCTTAAATGACACATTAGGCCAGATGGACTTAAAACATATATACAAAACATTCCATCCAAAAGCAGCAGAATATACATTCTTCTCAAGTGCACATAGAACATTCCCAGGATAGATCACATGTTAGGCTAGAAAACAAGTCTCAATAAATTCAAGATTAAAATCAAGTCAAGCATCTTTTCCAAAAAAAAGTATGAAACTGGAAATCAGCCACAAAAAAGAAAACTGGAAAAACTACAAATATGTAGAGATTAAACAACAATCTACTGAACAACTACTAGATAGTAGAATAAATCAAAAGAGAAACAAAAAAAATACCTAGAGACAAATGAAAAGAGAAATGCAACACACCAGAGTCAATGGTATACATCAAACATGGTTCTAAAAGGGAAGTTTATAGCAGACCTACTTCAAGAAACAAGAGAAATCTCAACAATTTAACTTTATACCTAAAAGAACTAGAAAAAAAATCAAGCCCAAAGTTAATAAAATAAAGGAAATAATAAAGAGAAAGGCAGAAATAAATGAAATACAGACTATAAGACAATAAAAATATCAATGAAACTAAGAATTGGTTCTTTGAAAAGATAACATTGACAAACTTCTTGCTAGACTAAACAAGAAGAAAATGAGAGAAAGCTCTAGTAATTTAAATCAGAAATGGAAGGGGAGATGTTACAATTAATATGACAAAAATACAAAGAATGATAAGAGACCACAATACACAATTACACACCAACAAATTTGACAACTCAAAGGGCATGAATAAATTCATAGAAACACACAATCTTCCAAGACTGAATCATGAAAAAGTAGAAAATCTGAATACACAGATTACTAGTAAGAAGATTGAAAAAAAAAAACTCTCAACAATTTTTCAATCCAAGATGAGATGGCTTCATTGGTGAATTCTACCAATCATTCAAATATTAAATCTTCCTCAAACTCTTCAAAGTTATTGAAAGGAGGAAAAACTACCAAACTCATCTTACAAAGCCAGCATCACCTTGATATCTACCAGACAAGGACACCACAAAAAAGAAAATTACAGGCTTATATTCCTGATTAATGCAGATGCAAAATCCTCAACAAAATATTAGCAAATTAATTCTTTTAAGTTTTTATTTAAATTAGAGTTAGTTAATATACAGTGTAATATTAGTTTCAGGTGTACAATTTAGTGATTCAACACCTAACATGCAACACCCAGTGCTCATCTTAAAAACCGTACTCCTTAATCCCCATAACCTATTTAACCCATTCCCACACACACCTCCCCCATGGTAACCATGAGTTTGTTCTCTATAGTTTAGCCTGTTTCTTGGTTTGATTCTCTCTCTCTCTCTCTTTTTTTCCCTTTGCTCATTTGTTTTGTTTCTTAAATTCCACATATGAAGGGGCGGAGCAAGATGGCGGAGGAGTAGGAGACCTGGATTTCGTGTCCTCTCAGGAATTCAGCTGGATAGGGATCAAACCATTCTGAACACCTACAAACTCAACAGGAGATCGAAGAAAAGAAGAGCAACAACTCTCTAAACAGAAAAGCGACCATTTTCTGGGAGGTAGGACGTGCGGAGAAGTGAATCCGAGGCGATATTTGGGAGGATAGACGGCGGGGGAGGGGGCCTCCATCAGCCGCTACCAGCAAGTGATAGAGCCGCAGAGCACAAAATCGGAACTTTTAGAAGTCGGCTCTGCTGAGGGACGTCGCTCCAGTAGCTAAGCGGGGGGGTGGAACCCTCGTGGGACAGTGTGGTCTCAGGACCCTCGGGGTCACAGAAAGACCAGGGGTGCCTGAGTGCGGCAGAGCTCCCAGGTATCGGAGCGGGGAAGCCGGCTGCAGAGACGGAGCCCAGGCGCGGGCTCTCAGCTCGGGGTTGCCATAAACCATGATCCGCGGCACAGTCGGGCCACTGCTCCTCCAGCATGGACCCAACAAGCGGCAGATCCGGGGAGACTCACCTTCTTCCCCGGGGAGGAGAGGTGCAGGAGCACACCGCAGGGATCTGCTGGGTTTGGAGACTCCACACGGGGACGGGTGCCAGAGATAGAAACACTCGGTCACAGGCAGGGTGAGCACGGAGTGTGGCCGGAGACTGGGGAGATGGGAGTGACTGACGGCTTTTCTCTGGGGGCTCACAGAGGAGCAGGCCCCGAGTTCTCAGCTGGTTCCTCCGGGGCGGAGATTGGGAGGCTGCCATTTACACTCTCCACCTCCAAAGCAGTACAGAAAGCTTGCAGGGAAAAAAAGCTCCCGAGAGCAAACCCAAGCAGATTACTTAGCCTGACCGGGCAAGGGCGGGGCAATTCCGCCTCTGGCAAAGACTTTTGGAAACCACGGCAACAGGCCCCTCCCCCAGAAGATCAGCGAGAACAGCCAGCCAAGACCAAGTCTACCGATCAATGAGAACAGCAGAACTCCAGTGCTAGGGGAATAATGCACATAGAATTCATGGCTTTTTTACCATGATTCTTTTGTCTTTCAAAGTTAATTTTTTTTTAACTGTCTTTTTTTTGAATTTTTCTTTTTCCCTTTTTCAACCAAAATCTTATCAATCCCTTTTTTTAAAAAAAATTTTTTATTCTTCATTTTTATTTTTCATTTTTGGAGTCATATTCTAACCCTTCATAGTAGTTACCCGTATTTTTGGCATATATATAAGTTGTTCTCTCTTTAAAATTTTGAGATAATTTCTTCTAACAGATCAAAATATACCCTAAATCTCTAGTGTATGGTTTTTTTCTACTCCCCTGCCTGATCACATTCTCTCCCTTTTTTTCTCTTTTTTTTTAAATCCTCTTTCTTTTTTCAAACAACTTCTTATCAATTCCTTTTATAAAATTTTTTATAATTTCCATCTTTACAGTCATATTCCACCCCTTCATCATATCAACCCTTATTTTTGTACATATATAAGGTTTTCTTTCTTTAAAATTTTGAGAGGCACTTTCTTCTAACAGACCAAATACACCCAAAATCTAGTGTGTGGCACTGATCTATATACCAGCCTGATCAAATTTGATCACATTCTGGTTTTTTTTGTTTTGTTTTGTTCTGTTTTTGTTTGTTTTTATCTTTATCTTTTTCTTTTTTCTCTCTTTCCCTTTTTTTCCCTCTGCTTCAGGTCTTTTCTGATTTGTTTAGAGTATATTTTCTGGGAACGTTGTTACCCTGTTAGCATTTTGTTCTCTCATTCATCTATTCTCCTCTGGACAAAATGACAAGACGGAAAAAATCACCTCAACAAAAAGAACAAGAGGTAGTACCGACTGCCAGGGACCTACTCAATATGGACATTAGTACAATGTCAGATCTAGAGTTCAGAATCATCACTTTAAAGATACTAGCTGGGCTTGAAAAAAGCATGGAAGTTATTAGAGAAACCCTTTCTGGAGAAGTAAAAGAACTAAAATCTAACCAAGTAGAAATCAAAAAGGCTATTAATGAGGTGCAATCAAATATGGGGGCACTAACTGCTAGGATAAATGAGGCAGAAGAAAGAATCAGTGAGATAGAAGACCAAATGATGGAAAATAAAGAAGCTGAGAAAAAGAGAGAAAAACAACTACTCGATCACGAGGGCAGAATTTGAAAGATAAGCGATACCATAAGATGAAACAACATTAGAATAATTGGGATCCCAGAAGAAGAAGAAAGAGAGAGACGGGCAGAAGGTATAATGGAGCAAATGACAGCAGAGAACTTCCCTAATTTGGGGAAGGAAACAGGCATCAAAATCCAGGAAGTACAGAGAACCCCTCTCAAAATCAATAAAAAATAGGTCAACACCCCGACATCTAATAGTAAAACTTACGAGTCTCAGAGACAAAGAGAAAGTCCTGAAAGCAGCTCGGGAGAAGAGATATGGAACCTACAATGGTAGAAACATTAGATTGGCAACAGACCTATCCACAGAGACCTGGCAGGCCAGAAAGGACTGGCAGGATATATTCAGAGCACTAAATGAGAAAAATATACAGCCAAGAATACTATACCCAGCTAGGCTGTCATTGAAAATAGAAGGAGAGATAAAAAGCTTCCAGGACAAACAAAAACTAAAGGAATTTGCGAACACGAAACCAGCCCTACAAGAAATATTGAAAGGGGTCTTCTAAGCAAAGAGAGAACCTAAAAGCAACATAGACCAGAAAGGAACACAGACAATATACAGTAACAGTCACCTTACAGGCAATATAATGGCACTAAATTCCTGCCTTTCAATAGTTACCCTGAATGTAAATGGGCTAAATGCCCCAATCAAAAGACACAGGGGATCAGATTGGATTAAAAAACAAGACCCATCGATATGCTGTCTGCAAGAGACTCATTTTAGACCCAAAGACACCCCCAGATTGAAAGTGAGGGGGTGGAAAACCATTTACCATGCTAATGGACACCAAAAGAAAGCTGGGGTGGCAATCCTTATATCACACAAATTAGATTTTAAACCAAAGACTGTAATAAGAGATGACGAAGGACACTATATCCTACTTAAAGGGTCTATTCCACAAGAAGATCTAACAATTGTAAATATCTATGCCCCTAACATGGGAGCAGCCAATTATATGAGCCAATTAACAAAAAAAAGCAAAGAAACACATCGACAAAGAAATACAATAGTAGTGGGGGACTTTAACACCCCCCTCACTGAAATGGACAGATCGTCTAAGCAAAAGATCAACAAGGAAATAAACACTTTAAATGACACACTGGACCAAATGGACTTCACAGACATATTCAGACCATTCCATCCCAAAGCAACAGAATACACATTCTTCTCTAGTGCCCATGGAACATTCTCCAGAATCGATCACATCCTAGGTCATAGATCAGGTCTCAACTGGTACCAAAAGATTGGGATCATTCCCTGCCTATTTTCAGACCACAATGCTTTGAAACTAGAACTCAATCACAAGAGGAAAGTCGGAAAGAACTCAAATACATGGAGGCTCAAGAGCATCCTACTAAAGAAAGAATGGGTCAACCAGGAAATTAAAGAAGAATTTAAAAAATTCATGGAAACCAATGAAAATGAAAACACAACTGTTCAAAATCTTTGGGATGCAGCAAAGGCAGTCCTAAGAGGAAAGTATATAGCAATACAAGCCTTTCTCAAGAAACAAGAAAGGTCTCAAGTACACAACCTAACCCTACACCTAAAGGAGCTGGAGAAAGAACAGCAAATAAAGCCTAAACCCAGCAGGAGAAGAGAAATAATAAAGATCAGAGCAGAAATCAATGAAATAGAAACTAAAAGAACAGTAGAACAGATCAACGAAACTAGGAGCTGGTTCTTTGAAAGAATTAACAAGATTGATAAACCCCTGGCCAGACTTATCAAAAAGAAAAGAGAAATGACCCAAATCAACAAAATCATGAATGAAAGAGGAGCAATCACAACCAACACCAAAGAAATACAAACAATTATAAGAACATATTATGAGCAACTCTATGCCAGCAAATTAGATAACCTGGAAGAAATGGATGCATTCCTAGAGATGTATCAACTACCAAAACTGAACCAGGAAGAAATAGAAAACCTGAACAGACCTATAACCACTAAGGAAATTGAAGCAGTCATCAAAAATCTCCCAAGAAACAAAAGCCCAGGGCCAGATGGCTTCCCAGGGGTATTCTACCAAACATTTAAAGAAGAATTAATACCTATTCTTCTGAAACTGTTCCAAAAAATAGAAATGGAAGGAAAACTTCCAAACTCATTTTATGAGGCCACCATTACCTTGATCCCAAAACCAGACAAAGACCCCATCAAAAAGGAGAACTACAGACCAATATCCCTGATGAACATGGATGCAAAAATTCTCACCAAAATACTAGCCAATAGGATCCAACAGTACATTAAAAGGATTATTCACCACGACCAAGTGGGATTTATCCCTGGGCTGCAAGGTTGGTTCAACATCCGCAAATCAATCAACGTGATACAATACATTAACAAAAGAAAGAACAAGAATCATATGATCCTCTCAATAGATGCAAAAAAAAAATTTGACAAAGTACGGCATCCATTCTTGATCAAAATTCTTCAGAGTATAGGCATAGAGGGTACATACCTCAATATCATAAAAGCCATCTATGTAAAACCTACAGCGAATATCATTCTCAATGGGGAAAAACTGAGAGCTTTCCCCTTAAGGTCAGGAACACGGCAGGGATGTCCACTATCACCACTGCTATTCAATATAGTATTGGAAGTCCTAGCCACAGCAATCAGACAACAAAAAGAAATCAAAGGCATCCAAATTGGCAAAGAAGAAGTCAAACTCTCACTCTTTGCAGATGATATGATACTTTATGTGGAAAACCCCAAAGACTCCACCCCAAAACTGCTAGAACTCATATAGGAATTCAGTAAAGTGGCAGGATATAAAATCAATGCACAGAAGTCAGTGGCATTCCTATACACCAACAACAAGACAGAAGAAAGAGAAATTAAGGAGTCGATCCCATTTACAATTGCACCCAAAACCATAAGATACCTAGGAATAAATCTAACCAAAGAGGCAAAGGATCTATATTCAGAAAACTATAAAATACTCATGAAAGAAATCGAGGAAGACACAAAGAAATGGAAAAACGTTCCATGCTCATGGATTGGAAGAACGAATATTGTGAAGATGTCAATGCTACCTAGAGCAATCTACACATTCAATGCAATCCCCATCAAAATACCATCCACTTTTTTCAAAGAAATGGAACAAATCATCCTAAAATTTGTATGGAACCAGAAAAGACCCCGAATAGCCAGAGGAATGTTGGAAAAGAAAAGCAAAGCTGGCGGCATCATAATTCCGGACTTCCAGCTCTACTACAAAGCTGTCATCATCAAGACAGTATGGTACTGGCACAAAAACAGACACATAGATCAATGGAACAGAATAGAGAGCCCAGAAATGGACCTTCAACTCTATGGTCAACTAATCTTCGACAAAGCAGGAAAGAATGTCCAATGGAAAAAAGACAGTCTCTTCAACAAATGGTGTTGGGAAAATTGGACAGCCACATGCAGAAGAATGAAACTGGACCATTTCCTTACACCACACACAAAAATAGACTCCAAATGGTTGAAAGACCTCAACGTGAGACAGGAGTCCATCAAAATCCTAAAGGAGAACACAGGCAGCAACTTCTTCGACCTCAGCCACAACAACTTCTTCCACAACAACAACATCGCCAAAGGCAAGTGAAGCAAGGGCCAAAATGAACTCTTGGGACTTCATCAAGATAAAAAGCTTTTGCAAAGCAAAGGAAACAGTCAACAAAACCAAAAGACAACCGACAGAATGGGAGAAGATATTTGCAAATGACATATCGGATAAAGGGCTAGTATCCAAAATCTATAAAGAACTTCTTAAACTCAACACCCAAAGAACAAAGAATCCAATCAAGAAATGGGCAGAAGACATGAACAGACATTTTTCCAAAGAAGACATCCAAATGGCCAACAGAGACATGAAAAAGTGCTCAATATCATTCAGCATCAGGGAAATCCAAATCAAAACCTCAATGAGATAGCACCTCACACCAGTCAGAATGGCTAAAATTAACAAGTCAGGAAATGACAGATGTTGGCGGGGATGCGGAGAAAGGGGAACCATCCTACACTGTTGGTGGGAATGCAAGCTGGTGCAGCCACTCTGGAAAACAGTATGGAGGTTCCTCAAAAAGTTGAAAATAGAGCTACTATATGATCCAGCAATTGCACTACTGGGTATTTACCCCAAAGATACAAAAGTAGGGATCCAAAAGGGTATGTGCACCCCGATGTTTATAGCAGCAATGTCCACAATAGCCAAACTGTGGAAAGAGCCAAGATGTCCATCGACAGATGAATGGATAAAGAAGAAGTGGTATATATATACAATGGAATATTATGCAGCCATCAAAAGGAATGAGATTTTGCCATTTGCAACAACATGGATGGAACTGGAGGGTATTATGCTGAGCGAAATAAGTCAACTAGAGAAAGACATGTATCATATGACCTCACTGATATGAGGAATTCTTAATCTCAGGAAACAAACTGAGGGTTGCTGGAGTGGAGGGTGGGGTGGGAGGGATGGGGTGACTGGGTGTTAGACACTGGGTAGGGTATGTGCTCTGGTAAGCACTGTGAATTGTGCATGACTGTTGAATCTCAGATCTGTACCTCTGAAACAAATAATGCAATATATGTTAAGAAAAAAAAAAAAGAAGAAGATAGCAGGAGGAGAAGAATAAAGGGGGGGAAATCGGAGGGGTGGACGAACCATGAGAGACGATGGTTTCTGAAAAACAAACTGAGGGTTCTATAGGGGAGGGGAGTGGGAGGATGGGTTAGCCTGGTGATGGGTATTGAGGAGGGCACGTTCTGCATGGAGCACTGGGTGTTATGCACAAACAATGAATCATGGAACACTACATCTAAAACTAATGATGTAATGTATGGGGATTAACATAACAATAAAAAAATTTTAAAAAAATTCCACATATGAGTGTAATCATATGGTATTTGTCTTTCTCTGACTGACTTACATCACTTAGCATAATACTTTATAGCTCCTTCTACATCATTGCAAATGGCAAGATTTAATTTTTTTATGGCTGAGTATTATTCCATTGGATATATATACCACTTCTTTGTCCATTCATCAGTCAACGGGCACTTGGGTTGTTTCCATAATTTGGCTGTTGTTGACAATGTTGCTATAAACATCAGGGTGCATGTACCCCTTTGAATTAGTGTCTTTGTATTCTTTGGGTAAATACCTACTAGTGTAATTGCTGGATTCTAGGGTAGTTCTATTTTTAACTTTTTGAGGAACCTCCATACTGTTTTCCAGAGTGGCTGCACCAGTGTGCATTCCCACCAACATTGCAAGAGGGTTCCCTTTCTCCACATCGTTGCCAATACCTGTTGGTTTTTTGTGGTGTTGATTTTAGCCACTCTGCCAGGTATGAGGTAATATCTTCTTGTAGTTTTGATTCTTATTTCCCTGATGATGAATGATGTTGGGTATCTTTTCGTGTGTCTGTTGGATATCTATATGTCTTCTTTGGAGAAGTGTCTATTCATGTCTTCTGCCCATTTCTTACCTGGATGATTTGGTTTTTGGGTACTGAGTTTTATAAGTTCTTTATATATTTTGAATGCGAACCCTTCATCAGATATGTCGTTTGTAACTATCTTCTCCCATTCCATAGGTTGCCTTCTAGTTTTGTTTTTTGTTTTCTTTTTTGTGCACTTTCAATTTTGATGTAGTCCCAGTAGTTTAGTTTTGCTTTTGATTCCCTTGCCTCAGGAGACATATTTAGAAAGAAGTTGCTACAGCCAATGTCAAAGACGTTACTGCCTCTGTTCTCCTCTAGGATTTTTATGGTTTCAGGTCTCACACTTAGGTCTTTAATCCATTAGCAAATTGAATTTAACAATACATGAAAAGAACTGATCAAGTGGGATTTATTCCAGTGATGCAAGGATGGTACCACACCCACAAATCAATCAACATATTTCATTATATTAACAATATGAAAGAAAAACAATCATACCATCATCTTAATAGACACCGAAAAAGCATTAGGTAAATTGAACATCCATTTGCCATAACTCTCAACGAAGTGGGTATAGAGGGAACATACCTCAACATAATAAAGGTCATATATGAAAAGCCCACAGTCAAAATCATACTCAATGGTGAAAAGCTGAAAGGTTTCCTTAAATAAAGATCAGGAATAAGAGAAGGATGCCTACTATCCTAGTTCCCACTTTTATTCAACATTTATATTGAAAATACTAGCCATAGCAATTAGGCAAGAAAAAAATTAAATGCATCTAAAATCGGAAAGGAAGAAATAAAGCTTTTACTATTAGCAGATCACCTGATACCATATATAGAAGACCCTTAAAACCCCATCAAAAAACTGATAGAACAAATAAATATATTCAGTAGATTCTCAGAACACAAAATTAATACACAGAATCTGTTGAATTTCTGTACACTTGTAATGGACTATCAGAAAGGTGAATCAAGAAAAAAATGCCATTTGCAATTATATCAAAAGGAAAAAAAACTAGGAATAAGTTTAACCAAGGAGATGAAAAACCTGGCCACTGAAAATTATGACATTGAAGAAAAAGTTTGAAGAAGATACAAGTAAATGTAAAGATATTTTGTGCTCATGGATTGGAAGAATTAATATTGTTAAAATGTTCAAACCACCCAAAGATAGCTACAGATTTAATGCATTCCTGATTAAAACTCCAATGTTATTTTTTACATATCTAGAGCAAACAATCTTAAAATTTCTATGAAAACATAAAAGATCATGTATAACCAAAACAATCTTGAGAAAATAGAACAAATCCAAAGGTATCATGCTCCCTGATATCTAAGTATACTGTGAAGCTATTGTAATCAAAACAGTATCATATTGGCATAAAAACAGGCACTGAGATCAATGGAACAGAATAAAGAGCCAAGAAATAAACCCTCACTTATATGGTCAATTAAATTTTGGCAACATTGGAAAGAATATACAATGGAAAAGAAACATAAATAATGTTGGGAAATTGGAAAGCTACATGTAAAAGAATGAAAGTGGAGCACTGTCATGTACCATATACAAAAATCAGCTCAAAATGGATTAGTCTTTAATCTAAGACCTGAAACCATAAAGTTGATAGAAGAAAATATAGCTGGTAAGCTTCTTGACATTTGTCTTAGTGATTTTTTTAATATGACTTCAAAGGCAGGGAAAACAAAAGCAAAAATAAATGAATGGGACTATATCAAAATAAGGTTCTGCACAGCAAAGGAAACAATCAACAAAATGAAAAAGCAATACACTGAATGGGAGAATGTATCATATATCTGATAAAAGGTTAATACTCAAATACATATGAAGAAATACAATTCAGGAACTATAAAAAATTGACTAAAAAAAAAGAGCAGAAGATTTGAATAGACATTTTTTCAAAGAGGATATACAGATGGCCAGCAGGCACATGAAAAGATGCTATACATCACTAATTATCAGGGAAATTCAAATCAGTAGCATAATGACATATACCAGTCATAATGACTATTATTAAGAAGACAAGAAAAAACAAGTGTTGGCAAGGATGTGGATAAAAGCGAACGCTTCTGTAATGTTGGTGGTAATGTAAATTAATGCAGCTACTATGAAGACAGTATGGAGGTTTTTCAAGAAATTAACAATAGAGATACTATATGATCCAGCAATTCCACTACTGGGTATCTATTCAAAGAAAATAAAAATATTAATTTGAAAAGATATATGAAATATATATAGTGTATATTAAATATATATACTACTACTCAGCCATATAAAATGATTATCTTGCCATTTGTGACAACATGGATGGACTTGAAAGTTTTAATCTAAGTGAGATAAGTCAGACACAGAAGAACAAATACCACATGATTTCCCTTATATGTTGAATCTAAAAAACAAAACAAACAAATTGAAACCCCAATTCATAAAAATAGAGAACGGATTGGTGGTTGCCAGAGGAGAGGGGCATTGGGGACATGAAATGGGTGAAGGGGTTTAAGTACAAATGTCCAGTTATAAAATAAATACAGTTGAACCAAGACTAACACTGGTTTGAACTGCATGGGTCCACTTACATAAACATTTTTACAGCACAATACTGTGAATGTATTTTTGCTTCTTCATGATGTTTTCAATAACATTTTAATTTCTCTAGCTTACTTTATTGTAAGAATATAGTATATAATACACACACAAAATATGTGTTAATCAACTGTTTATCAGTAAGACTTCTGGTCAACAGTAGGCTGTTAATGAAGTTTTTTTTAATATTTATTTGAGAAAGAGAGCATGGGAGAGAGGGACAGAGTGGGGAGAGAGAGAGAGAATCTCAAGTAGACTCCCTGCTGAGCACAGGGCCCAATGCAGGGCTCCATCTCACAACCCAAGATCATGACCTGAGCCAAAATCAAGAGTCAGAAGCTTAACCAATTGAGCTACCCAGGCGCCCCTATTAGTAAAGTTTTGGGGAAATCAAAAGTTACATGCATATTTTTGGCTATGTAGAGGTTAGCACCCCTAAACCCAAGTTGTTCAATAGTCAACTGTAAGTCATGGTGATGTAATGTACAGCATGAGGAATATAGTAAAAAATATTGTATTAACTTTCTGAGGTGGCAGGTGGTAACTAGACATAGTGGTGACCATTTAGCAAAGTATTAAAATGTTGAATCACTATGTTGTACACCTAAAACTAATACAGCATTGTATGTCAATTACACCTCAAACAAAAGAGTTTGGTAAAACCAACTATAGCTCAGAGTCAAGAGTCTCTAATGGTTTATCTCCCTCTGGGGTAACTGGGTAACGGGCATTAAGAAGGGCATGTGAAATGATGAGCACTGAGTGTTATACACGCTAATGAATCATTGAACATTACATAAAAAACAAATGATGCATTATATGTTGGCTAATTGAATTTAAATTAAAAAAAAAAGAAAAACTGTACCTGAAGTTTCAGGAGAAAGGAGGTCTTTGATTAACTTATCAATTTCTTTAATACTTATTAGTCTAAAAAATTATTTTTCTTAAGTCAATTTTGGCATTTCACATTTTCCTAGGAATTTATCATTTTCACCTAGATTTTCAAATTATGGGCATTACTTTTTCATGAAAGTCTTATCTATTATTTTTTTATTTAAATTCAATTAGACAACATATAGTACATGTCCAGTTTTTGAAGAAGTGTTCAAAGATTCATCAGCTACATACAACACCCAGTGCTCATCACATCACATGCCCTCCTTAATCTCCATCACCCAGTTACCCCATCCCCCCACCCACTTCCCTTTCCACAACCCTCAGTTTGTTTCCTGGAGTCAAGAGTCTCTCATGGTTTGACTCCCTCTCTGATTTCTTCCCATTCAGTTTTCCCTCACTTCCCCTATGATCCTCTGTGCTATTCCTTACATTCCAATATGAGTGAAACCATATGATAATTGCCTCTCTCTGCTTGACTTATTTCACTTAACACAATACCCTCCAGTTCCATCCATGTCAATGTAAATGGTAAGCATTCATCCTTTCTGATGGCCGAGTAATATTCCATTGTATATATGAACCACATCTTCTTTATCCATTCATCTATTG
Organism: Phoca vitulina; assembly: GCF_004348235.1. Classification (NCBI taxonomy): domain Eukaryota; kingdom Metazoa; phylum Chordata; class Mammalia; order Carnivora; family Phocidae; genus Phoca; species Phoca vitulina. Next base: position 9,971,790 of record NW_022589754.1, on the reverse strand, counting down.
AAGGACATCTTGGCTCTTTCCACAGTTTGGCTATTATGGATATTACTACAATGAACATTGGGGTGCGGGTACTCCTTTGGATCAATACATTGTATTTTGGGGGTAAATACCCACTAGAGCAAATGTTGGATCGTAGGGTAGCTCTATTTTTAACTTCCTGAGGAACCTCCATACTGTCTTCCAGAGTGGCTGTACCAGCTTGCATTCCCACCAATGGTATAAGAGGCTTCCTCTTTCTCCACATTCTCACCAACATTTGTTGTTTCTTGTCTTGTTAATTTTAGCCATTCTAACTGGTGAAAGGTGGTATATCATTGTGGTTTTGATTTGTATTTCCCTGATGGCAGGTGACATGGAGCATTTTTTCGTGTGTCTGTTGGCCATTTGAATGTCTTCTTTGGAGAAGTGTCTGTTCATGTCTTCTACCCACTTCTTGAGTGTATTCTTTGTTTTTGGGGTGTTGAGTATTATGAGTTCTATATAGATCTTGGATACCAGCCCTTTATCTGTAACGTCATTTGCAAATATCGTCTCCCATTCCATGGGTTGCCTCTTAGTTCTGTTGACTGTTTCCTTTCCTGTGCAGAAGCTTTTTACCTTGATGAAGTCCCAATAGTTAATTTTTGCCTTTTCTTTCCCTGGCCTTTGGAGACTTGCAAGAAGTTGCTGTGTCCAAGGTTGAAGAGGTTGCTGCCTGTGTTCTCCTCTAGGATTTTGATGGATTCCTGTCTCACATTTAGATCTTTCATCCATTTTGAGTTTATCTTTGTGTGTGGTGTAAGAGAATGGTCGAGTTTCATTCTTTTGCATGTGGTTGTCCAATTTTCCAAACACCATTTGTTGAAGAGACTGTCTTTTTTCCATTGGATATTCTTCTCTGCTTTTTCAAAGGTTAGTTGACCATAGAGTTGAAGGTCCATTTCTGGGCACTCTGTTCTGTTCCATTGATCTATGTGTCTGTTTTTCTGCCAGTACATGCTGTCTTGATGATCACAGCTTGGTAATATAGCTTGAAGTCAGGCATTGTGATGTCCCCAGCTTTGGTGTTCTTTTTCAACATTCCCTTGGTGATTCTGGGTCTATTCTGATTCTGTACAAATTTTAGGATTGCTTGTTCCAGCTCTGTGAAAAATGTCGATGGTATTTTGATAAGGATTGCATTGAATCTGTAGATCGCTCTAGGCAGCATAGGCATTTTAACAATGTTTATTCTTCCAATCCATGAAGATGGAATGTTTTTCATCTCTTTGTGTCTTCCTCAATTACTTTCATAAGTGTTCTGTAGTTTCTTGAGTACAGATCCTTAACCACTTTGGTTAGGTTTGTTCCAAGGTATCTTATGATTTTTGGTGCAATTGTAAATGAGATTGATTCTTTAATGACATTGTTAGTGTATAGAAATGCCACTGATTCCTGTGCATTGCTTTTGTATCCTGTCATGTTGCTGAATCACTATATAAGTTCTAGCAATATTGGGGTGGAGCCTTTTAGGTTTTCCACATAAAGTTTCATGTCATCTGCAGAGTGTGAGACTTTGACTTCTTCTTTGCCAATTTGAACGCTTTTTATTTCTTTTTGTTGTCTGATTGCTGAAACTAGGACTTCTAGTACTATGATGAACAATAGTGGTGAGAGTGGGCATCCCTGTCGTGTTCCTGACCTTAAGGGAAAAGCTCTCAGTTTTTCCCCATTGAGAATGATATGCACTTTGGGTTTTCATTGATGGCTTTTATGATATTGAGGTATGTTCCCTCTATCCCTATACTTTGAAGAGTTTTAATCAAGAAAGGATGCTGTATTTTGTCAATTGTTTTTTCTACATCAATTGAGAGGACCATATGGTTATTCTCTTTCCTCTTATTAATCTATCGCATTGATTTATTTGTGAATGTTGAACCACCCTTGCATCCCAGGGATAAATCCCACTTGGTCGTGGTGGATGATCCTTTTACTGTACTGTTGGATCCTATTAGCTAGGATTTTGCTAAGAATTTTGGGGTCCATATTCATCAGGGATATTGGTTTGAAATTCTCCTTTTTGGTTAGGTCTTTGCCTGGTTTGGGGATCAGGGTAATGATGGTCTCATAGAATGAGTCTGGAAGCTTTCCTTCTGTTTCTATTTTTTGAAACAGCTTCAGTACAATAGGTATTAATTCTTTCAATGCTTGGTAGAATTCCCCTGGGAATCCATCAGGCCCTGGACTCTTGTTTTTTGAGAGGTTTTTGATTACTGCTTAAATTTCCTCACTGGTTATTGGTCTGTTCAGATTTTCTATCTCTTCCTGTTTCAGTTTTGGTAGTTTATGAGTTTTCAGGAATGCATCCATTTTTTCCAGATTGCCTAATTTGTTGGCATATAGTTGCTTATAATATAGTCTTACACTTGTTTGTATTTATTGGTGTTGGTTGTAATCTCTCCTCTTCCATTCATAATTTTACTTATTTGCGTCCTTTCTCTTTCTTTTTGATAAGTCTGGCCAGGGGTTTATTAGTCTTATTAATTCTTTCAAAGAACCAGCTTCTAGTTTTGTTTATCTGTTTTACTGGGTTTTTGTTGTTGTTGTTGTTTCTATTTCATTGATTTCTGTTCTAATCTTTATTATTTTTCTTTTCCTGATGAGTTTAGGCTTTGTTTGCTGTTCTTTCTCCAGGTCCATTAGGTGTAAGGTTAGCTTGTGTATTTGGGATTTTTCTAATTTCTTGAGAGAGACTTGAATTGCTATGTACTTCCCTATTAGGACCACCTTTGCAGTATCCCATAGGTTTTGAACCAATGTGTTTTCATTATCTTTAGTTTCAATGAATTGTTTAAGTTCTTCTTTAATTTCCTGGTTGACCCAAACATTCTTTAGCAGGATTCTCTTTAACCTCTAAGTATTTGAGTTCCTTCCAAATTTCCTCTTGTCATTGAGTTCAAGTTTCAAAGCATTGTGGTCTGAAAATATGCAGGCAATAATCTCAATCTTTTGGTATAAGTTGAAACCTGATTTGTGACCCAGTATGTCATCTATTCTGTAGAAAGTTCCATGTGCATTCAAGAAGAATGAGTATTCTGTTGTTTTAGGATGGAAGGTTCTTTATATAACTGTGAAGTCCATTTGATCCAGTGTGTCATTCAAAGCCCTTGTTTCCTTGTTGATCTTATGCTTAGATGATCTGTCCAATGCTGTGAATGGGGTGTGGAAGTCCCCTACCATTAATGTATTATTATCAATTTTTTTTTTACTTTGGTTATTAATTGGTTTACATAATTGGCTGCTCCCACATTGGAGGCATAGATATTTACTGTTGTTAGATCTTCTTGTTGGATAGATCCTTTAAGGATGATACAGTATCCCTCTACAACTCTTACTACAATCTATGGTTTAAAATTTAATTTGTCTGATGTGACGATTGCTACTCCAGCTTTCTTTTCAGGTCCATTAGTGTGTAAATGGTTCTCTACCCCCTCACTTTCAGTCTCAAGGTGTCTAGGTCTAAAATGAGGCTCTTGTAGACAGTGTATGGATGTTTCTTGTTTTTTTATCCAATATGAAACCATGTGTGTCTTTATTGGAGCATTTAGCCTATTTCCATTCAGAGAAATTATTGAAAGATATGAATTTAGTGCCATTGTACTGCCTGTAATGTCCCTGTTTCTGCATATTGTCTCTGTTACTTTCTGGTCTATGTTACTCTTGGGGTCTCTGTTCGCTTACAGTATCTCCCTTCATATTTCTTGCAGGGCTAGCTTAGTGGTCACATATTCTTTCAATTTCTGTCTGTCCTGGAAGCTCTTTATCTTTCCTTCCATTCTGAATGACAGCCCTGCTGGATAACGTATTCTTGGCTGCATGTTCTTCTCATTATTACCCTGAATATATCTTGCTAGCCCTTTCTGGCCTGCCAGGTTTCTATGGATAGGTCTGAGGTTATTCTGATGTTCCTCCCTCTGTACATAAGGAACCTCCTCTCCTTAGCTGCTCTCGGGATAGCTTCTTTTTCCCTAAGATTTGCAAGCTTTACTATTATATGTAGGGGTGTTGATCTATTTTTATTGATTTTCCGAGGGGTCCTGTCTGTCTCTTGAACGTGAATGCTTGTTTCCTTCCCCATGTTAGGGAAGTTCTCAGCTATGATTTGTTCAAATATATCTTCTGGCCCTCTGTCTACCCACCTCCTTGGGAACTCCAATAATTCTGACATTGGTTCATTTCATGGCATCATTAAATTCACAAAATCTTTCTTCATGGGCTACTAGTTGTCTTTCTCTTTTTTTCCTCAACTTCCTTCCCATCCATCAGCCTGTTCTCTAGATTACTTATTCTCTCTTCTGCCTCATTGACTCTAGCTGTTAGAGCATCCAATTTAGACTGCATCTCAGAGAATTTTTAAGTACGGCCAAATTAGATCTCATTTCTGCCCTTAGAGATTCTGTATTGTCATTTATACTTTTTTAAATCCTAGGTATTAACTTTATAATTGCTATCCTGAATTCCATCTCTGACATATAACTTATATCCACATCAATTAGCTCTGTGGCAGAGAACATTTCCTCTGATTTTCTTTTGTTATGAATTCCTCTTTCCAGTCATTTTGCCCAGAGAAGGATGGGTGAGCAAATGAGCAGATTCCAAAATATCAACCATGACCCAAGCAAAATACACCCTAGACAAATCTAAAGTGGTCAGAAGCCACCACAAAAAAAGCAAACAAAACCAAAACAAAACAAAACATTAATAAAGGGGGGGGGTGAGAGAGACTATAATCTCAAAGGGTGGACAAAGCAGAGTGATCCACTTGTTCATGACCGAATTTTGGTCTGTGTGTTAGAAGACACTATATCCCAAAATTGCAAAGAAAGCAAAACTATATAAGCACTGGGTGTTATTGAGTGTTATACTGAACTGATCAATCATTGAACATTATATCAAAAACCAATGATGCACTATACCTTGGCTAATTGAATTTAAATTAAAATAAATAAATAAATAAATTTGAATAGAGTGAAAAAGGACTAAAATGAAGCCCATATGAATAAAATGTAGATGTAAGAAATAAAAGTTAAAAAACGACTTAAAAACATATGTTGGTAAAATAAGATTCTAGTTGAAATGGAAAAAAGGTAAAAAAGAAAATCGAAATGGAAAATTTTAGTCTGAATAATAAATGAGTCATGAGAAAACACCTGTAGCTCAATATACTATTTTCCCCTGGCATTGGAGTTTTACAGACTTGTGGGTTCCATAAAGTTGTAGTCCCCCTGTTTCTCTAACTTGTCTTCTGTGGGAGGGGCCTGCTGTGCTGCTTCTCAGGTGTCATTGCCTGGGTAGAGTTGCCCCACCCCTTGTCAGGGGTCTGGGCTCAGTGTAAGCAGGTCATCTGTGTGGCTTTTGTTCCCTGAAGGCGTTAGGAGCCTTTTCAGAGGATCAGAGCAAAAGTGGCCAAGCCCAATCTCCGGCCCAGAGCTGAGAGATCACAGTCCCCCCCTTCAATAAACCCTCTGGGACAAATCATTTTCACTTTTGTGTGTGCCAAACTCTGCAGACTCTTGCAGTGCACACCCACTGCAATCTTCCCTGGGGGAGTCCCAGGGACCCATGCCCTTTGTGTCCTTGGTACTGAGAAGAGTTGTGGGCTCCTGAGCATACCCTTCTCTGTTGCTCTCGGGTCTTGGCTGGGTGCTTCCCTACTGTCCTGTCCAGGGCTGCCACCACCCTGAGAGCTGTTGCCCAGTCATGGGCACAGCCTTTTCACCTCTCCCAGGTGATGGTAAATGGCCCATACATTCCAGTCCTTTTTAAGGTGCTCAGGCAAAGAGCAGTCACCCAACCGGCCTAACTCAAGGTTTAGGGCAACCCAAGCTGCAAGTCCCTCCTGGGCTCACTGACCACAACCAGTTTCCCTGCTCCACTGCTGGGACACTCTACCGAATCAGGCACCCCCATTCTTTCTGTGTCTCCTGGGATCCTGAGACCACAATGACCCACCTAGAATTCTGCCCTTTTCTTCCCCTGAGCCTCTTTCAGAAAGGGATGTTTCTCATTGGAGCAGATTTCTAAGGGCTCCGATTTAGTTCTCCAGTACAATATCCCTTTCCAGTATCCAGCTATGGAGGCTCCCTCCCTGCTCCTTTTATCTTCTGATATCTCCCCATGGATTCACAACTCCGCACCTCTTACCTTGCAAAATGCTGTCACTTTTCTACTTGTAAAGTTCCAGATATATATTCTTACATCTCAGGCTGAATTCGTGGGCATTCAGAATGGTCTGATAGATATCCAGCTAAATTTGAGGGACCAGATGAAACAAGGTCCCGTACTCCTCTGCCATCTTGCCTCTGCACCTCTCATGACAGTTTTAAATTTCCATTATGACAAAAGTTATTTCCTGTTTTTCGTTGTATATGTTTTATTTGAATATTATTTTTATATTGGTAAGTTTCACCAAAGATCCATCTATCTTATAACTATTTTTAAAGAACCATAATTTGATATTATTATCTATCTCCATTTTTATTCTCTATTTTTCACTTGATCTTTATAATTTATTTCTTTCTTATTTAGACTTGCTCTATTCCTAATTTCTTAAGTTGAATGTTTGTATAATTTAGGTACTGTATCCTGATTTACTTATTTAAAGCTACATACTTTCCTATAAATACTGCTTGATCTATCTGATGATTTTTTTAAGATTTTATTTTTAAGTAATCTCTACATCCAATGTGGGCTTGAACTCACAACTCCAAGATCATACTGAGTGAGCCAGTCATACACCCTTGTCTGATAAATTTTTGACATGTACTATTTTCGTTATCATACTGTTATAAATATTTATTTATATCCTTTGTGGTTTCTTTAACCTAAGCATTAAAAGTGTCAAAGGGTTATTTAGTAATATGTGATTTAGCAAGCCAATGGGATTTTTTTTTGCTATTTTTTATTACAAATTTCTAATTTTATTAAATTATTATCAAAAAGTAGTCTGGATGATAGTGACCTTTGAAATTTTCTAGGGCTTTATTTATGACTTAGAGCATCATTGTTTTTCTATAAATATTACCTCTGTGCAGAATAAAATAAACATTATTTATTGTGTGCAGAATGTTCTAGAGAGATAATATTATAAGCATATTGCATGTGTGGTTCAAGTCATCAATAAATCTACTTTTTATGTTTGCTTTAATTTTTTATTTGAAATAATTTTAGATTTACAGAAGAGTTTAAAAGATGATAGTACAGAGATTACCCATATACTCTTCATTGAGCTTCCCTTTGCCGATAGCCTCTCTTTAAACAAAATACATTTATCAAAACTAATAACTGGTATAATACTACTGATAAGGAAAATCTGTGCCCTAAGATGGCCGACCGAGCCAGTGAGAGAGTCCCAGTCCTTGCCCAGGGCTTTTCCAGGTTTTTCTCCCTGCTGTACTTCCCACTCGCACCAATCTGGGTTCTTCTCCTTGCCCTGCTTCACACACACACCAAAAGTGCCAAGTATGTGGAAGCAGAAGTGTATAAATTGCCCCTTTTGTTTGTGCTCAGGGCTCAGACCTTTGGAGATCACTCTCCTCTGAGCCTGCCGACGTTAAAAAAACCTCCTATCCTCCAAGATCTCCAGGTGTCACTTGGTTCTTCCATCGGGCTATCCAGTCCAGGTTCCATAACATTTGGCTCCCTGACCGGGAAACCCAACCACGCTGGCCCTTTGTTGCCACTGGTTTGGGGGCAATGGCGGGGTGGTGACGGAATGAGGGATCATAATGGAGAAGGCAAACCCTGCCTAATTTTTGGCAGTCTCCTGCCCCAGTCACCTCGGGATGGCCCTGCGCTGCTGTTCCTGCCAGACTTGAGGAGACTTGGCAGATGAGGACCTGGTCCCAACATCGGACTCCAGTAAGGCCTGAGGCCCCAAGACCCAGACAGGCCCAACCCCATTGGGGTGGAAGGGGAGCCTGATCCCCTCCCAGAGACCTCTTAGAGGTCTCACAGGTAGGGATTCCCAGGGAGGGAATGTAATAACTTCTGGAGTGTGAACGTGTGAGTGAATGTGCAGTCTGACCTGGCTTGCTCAAGCAGACTGATTCTGTGACTCCACGGGTGGGCACCCTTAAGGTCCCCAGAAACCTACGCAGTCTGAGTGGGCCCATCTGAGATTCCGTGGTGAACCGCATACAGTCTAGGGTGGCATCGGGCATCTGATTGGTCTCCTTACCTCAGGAGGCATCCCCCCTTTTGTCTGTCTCTGCGCCACCACACATGGGGACATCAGCATGGGGTCAGGGCAGAATAAACCTACGGTTCTAGTGACAATGATCAAAAATTTCAAGAAGGGGTTTTCAGGAGACTATGGAACAGGATGAACCCTGGCAAGTTGAGAACTCTATGTGAATTGGAATAGCCCACCTTTGATGTTGGGTGGCCTTTAGAAGGGACATTGGATACCCCAATGATTCATCAAGTATGGCGAGTTGTAACAGGAGAACCAGGACACCCTGACCAGTTTCTGTACATTGACTCCTGGCTAGGAATTGCTCAGACCCTTCCCCGCTGGGTGCGATTCGCTTGCAATAGGCAGGGACAGGCCAGGGTCTTAATCACCTCATCGAAGAAACCTAAAGAAAATCAGCAAAAGCCCCAGTCTCCAGAAATCCTAGCCAGAGATTCTGAGGATGAACCAACCCTGCCCTCACTGTGCATACACCCAAGACCATCTACACCTGGCCCTTCAGTTCCAGACACTCTGCTGCCATCGGTTTCACCAGTGCCCCCAGGCCCAGAGGATCCACTGGCGCCTCCAGGCCCAAAAGATCCACTTTCTCCAGAACCAGAAGCCAGGCTGCACCCCAGGCCAGGTGCAAGCACCTTCCAATTGCTGGTATGAGAGACGCGGGAACCCGAGAGGCACAACGAAGACGGGACGGTCCAACCCAGCCATTCTGTGATGTATTATCAGCCCTTCTCCACCACCAACGTCCTCAACTGGAAACATAACACCCCATCCTACTCTGAGAAACCACAGGCTATGGTAGACCTCATAGAATCCCTCTTCCAGACCCATTGGCCAACCTGGGAAGACTGCCAACAGTTACTCCGCACCCTGTTTAACACAGAGGAAAGGAGGAGAATAATGAAAGGTGCATGGCAGTACCTGGAAGACTACGCACCAGCAGGAGTCATCGACCCTGCTGCCTGGGCTAATACGGCCGCACCGGAAGAGCGCCCAGCATGGGACTTCACCACAACCAAGGGACAGGCCCACATCCACCGGTACCAGGAGGCCCTCCTCCAGGGAATCCGGGCAGGAGCTAAGAAACCCATGAACATGACTAAGGTATCCTCGGTCACTCAACAAACAAGGGAGTCCCCCCAGGGACTACTACAAAACACTATGTGAAGCCTACAGGATATACACTCCACTTGACCCCGAGGCACAGGAAAGCCAACAGATGGTAAACACCTCCTTCATGGCTCAGGCCACCCCAGACATCAGAAAATATCTTCAGAAACTAGAGGGTTTTGCCGGGATGAACATCACCCAACTAATAGAGATTGCCAATAAGGTCTACATGAACAGGGAGGTTGCAACTGAACGGGAAGCTGACAAAAAGATGAAAAAGAAAGTCAACTTCCTTGCCACCACCCTGAAAGAAAAGGACAACAAAAAGATGGGGAGATCCCAACCACTGAAAGGGGGTAGCCGAGAACCCCCTTGGCAAGGGATCAATGTGCCTACTGTAAAGAGAAAGGGCATTGGAAAAACGAATGTCCCAACTGGGGAAAGGCTCAAAAGCTCAGCTGCTATAAGGAAGAACCCCGAGAGGAGGACCTCATAGGCCTTGGGGGACTGGGCTCTTTCCTCCTTGGCCCCATGAGGCCACAGTCAAAATGAAGGTGGGGGGCCAACCAGTGAATTTTATGGTTGATACTGGGGCCGAGCACTCTGTTGTCATCTCCCCAGTGGCACCTTTCAGCAAAAGGACTGCAACCATCCTTGGGGCCATTGGGACGTGAGCAATACAACAGCCCTTTTGCCAGGCTCGCCAGTGCAAACTTGGGGGCCACGAGGTCCGACATGAATTCCTTTATCAGCCCGATTGCCCCATCCCTCTCCTGGGCTGAGACATACTCTCCAAGCTTAGGGCTCAGATAATCTTTGAGCCCACAGGACACACTAGCCTTCGACTGAATCCAAGGCAAGAGGAGACGGGGTCTCTAATACTAGAAATTACCACACCAAGGGAAGAAGAATGGAGGCTATTCTGTGCCCAGGCCCAACCGAGCAGCCCGCCAGAGTTCAGACTTGCCTTCCTTTCAGTATGGGCTAAAAACAACCCACCTAGACTAGCCTGGAATTAGGTCCCTATCACTGTTGAACTGATCCCAGGAGCCCAACCTTAGAGGCAAAGGCAATACCCCCTTCCACAAGAGGCTAAGATCGGCATCCAAGAACATCTGACCAAACTCAAAGAAGCAGGATTCTAGTCAAGTGCCAGTCGGCCTGGAATACACCACTCCTGCCAGTCAAGAAGCCAGGAGGGGGATACAGACCAGTTCAAGACCTGTGGGCCATCAACAAGGTGACCATCACTCTGCACCCAGTGGTCCCGAATGCATACACCCTCCTCGGCCAAATCCCAGGGTCAGCCAGATGGTTCACTTGCCTAGATTTGAAGGATGCCTTCTTCTGCCTCTGCTTAGCTCCCCAGAGCCAGCCACTATTTGCCTTTGAATGGTCTGAACCTGATACAGGGCGCCAGATGCAACTGACTTGGACTCGCTTCCCACAGGGGTTTAAAAACTCACCAATCCTCTTTGGGGAAGCGCTGGCCACAGACCTCGCCAGCTTCCCAAGGGAGGCCACATGATGCACCCTTCTCCAGTATGTGGATGACCTCCTCCTCACCAGTGACACACAAGAAGACTGCACAAATGGCCCAAAGGCCCTCCTACAGCTCCTGACAGACTTGGGATACCAAGCCTCATGGAAGAAGGTACAAATCTGCCAACAACAGGTCCACTACCTTGGTTTCCTCCTCACCCAAGGGAAAAGAGAACTAGGGCCGGAGATGAAAAGGGTCATCATCTCCCTGCCACAGCCCCAGACAAAAAGGGGCCTACAAGAATTCCTGGGGGCTGCAGGATTCTGCCACATCTGGATCCCTGGGTTCTCGGCAATACCAAGACCCCTTTATGATCTCTTAGGGGGACCAGATCGAGAACCCCCTGCCTGGGCTGAGGAAGCAGAAGCCACTTTCACAGAGATAAAGACCACCCTGGGGCAGGCTCCAGCACTGGGCCTACCAGATGTAGAAAAACCCTTCAACCTCTTTGTGCATGAAAAGGAAAAAATAGCCCTTGGGGTACTTACCCAGACTGCTGGACCCTGGCAATGGCCAGTTGCCTACCTGTCAAAGAAGCTGGACCCCGTGGCAGCGGGATGGCCACCGTGCCTCGGGGCGCTGGCAGCCACAGTCCTACTCATCAAAGAGGCGGACAAACTTACCCTGGGGCAAGATCTTAATGTCAAGTTCCCTCATGCAGTTGTGTCCCTCATGAATACACAGGGACACTGCTTCCTTTCCAACTCTTGGCTAGCACAATACCAAGGGTTGCTCTGCAAAAACCCGTGGTCACCCTCGAAACAGTAAGGACATTAAATCCAGCAACCTTTCTCCCCACGGAAGAGGGGGAACCAGACCATGACTGCTCCGAGGTGACTGATGAAGTCTACATGAGCCGTCCAGATCTGCGGGATCAAGCCATAAAGAATCCAGAGCTCACACTATTCAGTGATGGCAGCAGTTACCTACAAGAGGGTGCCCGGAAAGTGGGTTATGCAGTAACCACAACTACAGAAGTCCTGGAAGCTAAGGCATTACCAGCTGGATGGTCAGCTCAAGGGGCTGAATTATATGCCTTAGTCCGAGCCCTCACCCTCGGTGAAGGTAAGCGAGTCAACATCTGTACTGACTCTCGGTATGCCTTTGCTACTGTACATATAAGTGGAGCCATCTACAAGGAAAGGGGCCTCCTAACCACAGCAGGAAAAGCTACCAAGAACAAAGAGGAGATACTGAGACTCCTTGAAGCCATCTGGCTTCCAAAGGAAGTAGCAATCCTGCACTGTAAGGGACACCAGAAAGGAGACGACCCCAAAGCACGGGGAAATCATCTGACAGATGAGGCAGCCGAGACCTCAGCCAGTGAGGACATGGACAGAGCCCCTTCCCTCATCATGGCCCTAACACCCCCGGAAGAAGTCCCTCCACCCAGTTACACTAAAAAGGAAAAGGAATGGGCCATGGCTGAGGGAGCCACCCTGACTGAAAAGGGATGGTGGATGATGCCAGATGGGCGCATCTTTGTTCCAACAGCAACTGGAGGTCATCTAGTCAAGGAATACCACCAACTCACTCATCTGGGAAAAACTACATTAGAGGCCCTTCTCAAGAAGCACTACTACATCAGTCAGCTATCAGCACTGTGCTGAGCAACGAGTGAAAGATTCATAACATGTGCTAAAAATAATGCTCGGTCTGCACCATGGCCCCTGCCAGGTGTCCAGAAGATGGGAGCAACCCCCTTCAAAGATCTAGAGGTAGACTTCACAGATGTGCCACTGAGCAGGGGGTTCAGATATCTCTTAGTAATAGTATGCACATACTCTGGTAGGTTGAAGCCTTCCTGACTAGAACAGAGCAGACCCAGGAAGTAGCTAAAGTCCTCTTGAGGGAGATCGTGCCCCCATTCGGCCTGCCATTAACAATCCATAGTGACAGTGGACCCACATTTGTGGCAGACATTGTACAGGTCTTGACCAAATCTCTCAACATCACCTGGAGACTCCACACCGATTACTGGCCCCAAAGTTCAGGGAAAGTAGAGTGAATGAATCACACCTTCAAGGGAACCTTAGCAAAGTTTTGTCAGGAGACTAACCTCCCATGGCTGGATCTGCTACCCCTAGCTCTCTTGTGTGCTTGCTGCACAGCCAGGACATCAGGTTTCTTCCCATTCGAATTTATATATGGACGGCCTCCCCCGTGCTTGGGAAGCCTTCCAGGAAACTTGCATCAGGTTGGAGATAAAGGGATACAGGGCAGCTTCGGGCTCTGGGGGCCACCCTGAATAAATGACAAAAGTACACCTTTGAGAGGGCCCCAATCTCCTTAGGGTCTCAGGTACACTCCTTCCAGACAGGGGACTCAGTTTGGGTCAAAGATTGGAAGAAAGACCCCCTCAAACCATAGTGGGCAGGGCCCCACACTGTTGTTCTAACAACCCCTACTGCCCTCAAGGTCTCAGGTGTCACCCCATGGGTCCACCACTCCAGAGTGAAGAAAACTCATCATTCAGACAAGGACCCGCACAGTGGAGAGTCCAGCCAGACTTCACGAACCCACTCCAGCTTCACCTTCGACAAGACCCCACCAACCAATGGACACTTGCTCACCGTGGTCCCTGGCTCTCATCGGCATGATTTCCCTCATATTGGGAGTCGGACTCTACACTGTTGCCCCTCCTGACTGGACTTTCCCTCAGAGGCTTACTATTGTCATTGCTTATTGGGTGTTCCTAGGGTGTATTATTGCACTTACTTGTCCACGGGTTTCATCTGCTGATGGGTTAGCCACGATGGCTCCCTCTACCTAAGGTCATAGATCCCACTTTTACTGGCCCTCTGCTGTCTACTCCTGAGGGCATTTAACCATGGTTTTCCTGGCCCCAGTCAGTCCCGGTCTTCTGCTACCTGGTGCGCTGTTCCTCCTCACTGCTTCTAGCTTGCCCGGCCAGGCAAGGGTGGCAAACTCTCGTATTACTAGCAAATGGACTTTTCAGCTTATCCCCCTCAATCCCGCACCAGCACCCCCACTGAATTCTTCCACCTGGGATGGGCACACACCAAAGGTTAACCTCCCTTTTGATGGATGCCAGCTTCTTGATACCTCCTGGGAACCTCATAGACAGTGTTCCTACCATGGCCCTCACTCAGGTAACTGGCTGGTAGATATCTACATCTGTGGGGGCCCTACACTTCAACAGCCAAACACCTGCCCTCAGTTCTGCTCGCAAACCTGGGGTTGTGAGTCATGGGTGGCAACTTGGCAGGGAATGGAACGATGGTCCACCAGGTGGTGGCACCTGTGACATCTGGATTTCCTTGTCACACAACGCCACCTCATCCTCTTGCCCTAACAATCACTGTATACCACTCACACTCTCAGTCTTAGAACTCAATGCCACATCATGGGCTACAGGAATCATTCTCCTGTTGGGCCAATATCACCCTATGGGGACTGACCCCATGGCCAAATTTATGATTAAGTCCATGTTCACTCCAAGCCTTACAGTCAACCCCCAGAGTCAAACAGAAAATAACTCTCCCTGGCACATCCCTGGGTCCCCCATCCACATGCAGCAAGCATCTATAGCGCAACTGTTAGGTATGATCAACGCCTCCCACCAAGCGCTTAACCACTCAAATCCACCCCTAGTGTCTGACGGCTGGATCTGTATGAAGTCCGGTCCCGTCCAATACCTAGGTGTCATCCTCAACCAATCTACCGTGTCACTTCCCACCTCAGCACCGGGGACCTCAGATTATCCCTTTCTGGCTCCGGTACTGCTGTATGGCAACTCATCCTCTCCCATTACTGGCCACAGCTGGGTCTATGCACCTAACAACACTTTTTTGGCTTGTGATCAAGGTGTATACATCTGCATCACCTGCGTGATCAATCATGCATACTTGTCAGTTTCTTACCTGATCTTTCAGTCCTCCCTGGGAACAATGCCCCACTCATATGGAGACCTCCTAGCCACCCTCGACACTCCCTCACAGCCATCCCTCTTATCGTGAACTTTCTGGCTGCATCAGGTGTTGCCCTTGGCGCCACTGGCTTCGGGATGTCTCAGGTTCAGTACCAGGGGTTAACTCAACAACTCACGGTGGATTTTTCCACCCTCACTCAGTCGGCCCTGGCCCTGCAGCACCAACTTGATTCAGTGGTCCTCCAAAAAGGAGCAGACTCGACTTGCTCACAGCTGCGCAAGGGGGGCTCTGCCTCTTCTTACAGGAGGAATGTTGTTTCTATGCTAATGAGTCAGGCGTGGTCTAAGAAATTCTGACCCAATTACAGGAACGAGTACATCGCTGGTGGGAATCACTCCAGCAGACAACTTGGTGGGATACCCTCTCACAATGGTTCCCTTGGTTCGCCCCCCTCGTTGGCCCCCTCCTATTGCTTCTCCTCATAGTAACATTTGGTCCTTGTATTCTTAATGCCCTTACTAGGTGTATCACTACTCAAATTGCTAAAATCGGACTCCAGTTGCTCCTTACTCACTATTGCCCCTTAGAAGATGAAAGTGCCCTCTAAACTAGATGTTTAAAGGGGCATGAAAGGGGGGAATGATAAGGAAAATCTGTGTCCTAAGATGGCTGCCCAAGCCAGTGAGAGAGTCCCAGTCCTTGCCCTGGGGCTCTTCCATCTTCTTCTCCCTGCTCTGCTTCCCACACGCACCAATCCAGGTTCTTCTCCCTGCCCCGCTTTGTGCAGGGCCAAAAGTGCCAAGTATGCGGAAGTAGAAGTGTATAAATTGTCCCCTTTGTTTGTGCTTGGGCTCAGACTTTGGAGATCACTCTCCTCTGAGCCCGCTGGTGTTAAATAAACCTCCTACCCAAGATCTCCGGGTGCCCCTTGGTTCTTCTGTCGGGCGATCCAGTCCAGGTTCCGTAACACTATAAACTAAATTACAAACTTAATTCTATTTTTTTCACTAATGTCTTTATTGACCTCATGATTCAATCAAAAACACCATATTGCATTCAATCAGCGTATCTCCTTAGTCTTCTCAAATCAGTGACACTTTCTTAGTCTTTCCTTGTCTCTCAAGACCTTGACAATTTTTAAGAGTACTGTCCAGGTATATTATAGATTGTCTGTCAATTTGGGTTTTCTGATATTTTCTCATTTAGTTGATGCACCTTTCTCAATACATTATATTAGAGGGTAAATTATAATTAACATGACTTATTAAAAGTTCTCTTGATGACTTGGTTAAGGTGGTGTCTGCCAGGTTTCTCCACTATAACAATCCTTTTTCTCTTGACATTTACTTTTCTTTAAAAAAAGTCTAAGTCCAGCTAAGTCTAGTCTACACTAGAGTAATAAGGAATTATGCTCCATCATCTGAAGAAAAAAAAAGTATAAAAGAATTTCTGAGCATATGTTAAAACTGCCACAGTAATTAATAGACTTCAGAAAGATATACATGAGGCTATGCAAATACACCTAGTTTCTCCCACTAATTTAATCTTTCATAAGTAAATTTTGCCTTCAGCAATTATTACTGTGATATTTTACAATGATTTTCTATTTCTCTCTTTCTTCTACATGTATTTATTAGAATTATTACATAAGAAACCATTGTTATTATTTATTGATGTATTCAATCATTTTTCATATCAGCAAGACCTATGGGTATTTTTTTTCCATTCCAATATAACATAATACTGTGATTTATTTGTAGCTCAAATTATTCCAGATTTGGCCATAGGGACCTCTTTCAGGTGGATCCTGTGTCCTTTGGACATGTCCCCATCTCTGTTTAGTTTTTATCTGCTTGATAATTTTTTCCAGTTTTATTTACATATACTTGACATACAACACTATGTAAGTTTAATTTATACAGCATAATGAGTTGACTTACATTTATCATGAAATGATTACCATAATAAGTTTAGTTAACATCTATCATCTCATATAGATACAAAAGAAAAGAAAAAGAAAACAATAGTTTTTCCTTTTAATGAGACTTCTTAGAATCTATTCTCTTAACCACTTTCATATGTCATATAGCAGTGTTAATCACAGTAATAATGTCATACATTACATCCCTAGTACTTATTTATTTAACTGGAAGTTGTACACTTTGACCACCTTCACCCAATTCCCCCTCCCTTCATCCCTTCCCTCTGGTAACCACAAATCTCTTCTGTTTTTGTTTTTATTTAAATTCCAGTTAGTTAACATCCAGTGTTCAGGTGTACAATCCAGTGATTCAAAACTTACATACACCTGGTGCTCATCACAACAAGGACAATCCTTAAATCCCTCACCTATTTAAACCATCCCTCCACCCCACTGCCCCTCTGTTAACCATCAGTTTCTTCTCCATAGCTAAGTGTCTGTTTTTTGGTTTTCCTCTCTGTTTTTTCCCCCTATGATCATTTGTTTTGTTTTTGAAATGCCACATATGAGCAAATTCATATGGTATTTGTCTTTCTCTGACTGACTTATTTTGCTTAGCATAATAATCTCTAGCTCCATCCACATCATTACAAATGGCAAGATTTCATTATTTTTATGGCTGAGTAATATTCCATTTTATATATATATATATATATATATATATACCATTTCTTCTTTATCCATTCATCTGTCAATGGAAATTTGGACTCTTTCCAAAATTTGGCTATTATTGATAATGCTGCTATAAATATCAGGGTGCAGGTGCATGTATCCCTTTCAATTAGTATTTTTGTTTTCTTCGGGTAAATACCTATTAGTGCAATAGCTAGATAGTAATGTAGTTTTATTTTTAACTTTTTGAGGAACCTCCATACTATTTTCCGGACTGGCTGCACCAGTTTGCATTCACACCAACAGTGTAAGAGGGATCCCCTTTCTCCACAGACTCGCCAACATCTGTTCATACCTGTGTTATTAATTTTAGCCATTCTGAAAATTGTGTGGTGATATCTCATTGTAGTTTTGATTTACATTACCCTGATAATCAGGAATGTTGAGCATCTTTTCACGTGTCTGTTGGCCATCTGTATGTCTTTGAAAAATGTCTATTCTTGTCTTTTGCCCATTTCTTAACTGGATGATGATGATGATGATGATGATGATTGTATAAGTCATTTGTAAGTATCTTCTCCCATTCAGTAGGTTGTCTTTCAGCTTTGTTGATTGTTTCCTTTGCTGTACAGAAGCTTTTTATTTTGATGAAGTCCCAGTAGTTTATTTTTGCTTTGGTTTCTCTTGCTTCAGGAGACATATCTAATAAGAAGTTGCTATGGCCAATGTCAAAGTCATTACTGTGTTATCCTCTAGTATTTTAATGGTTTCTTGTCTCACATTTAGGTCTTTCATCCATTTTTAAATTTAGTTTTGTGTATGGTGTAAGAAGGTGCTCCAGTTTCATTCTTCTGTGTGTTGCTGTCAAGTTTTCCCAACACAATTTGTTGAAGATACTGTCTTTTTTCCATTGGATATTATTTCCTGCTTTGATGAAGATTAGTTGACTATATAGCTGTGGGTCCATTTCCAAGTTTTCTATTCTGTTCTATTAATCTATGTGTCTGTTTTTGTGCCACTACCATACTGTGTTGATGACTACAGCTTTGTAATATAACTTGAAGTCCAGAATCATGATGCCTTCAGCTTTGCTTTTCTTTTTCAGGATTACTTTGACTATTAAGGGTCTTTTGTGGTTCCATACAAATTTTAGATTGTTTGTTCCAGCTCTGTGAAAAATGCTGGTGGTATTTTGATAGGGATTATATTAAATGCATAGATTGCTTTGGGTAATATAGACATTTTAACTATTTTTTCCTCCAACCCATGAGCATGGAATGTTTTTCTGTTTCTTTGTGTCATCTTCAATTTCTTTCACTAGTGTTTTAAAGTTTTCGGAGTACAGGTCTTTTACTTTGGTTAGGTTTATTCCTAGGTATCTTATGGGTTTTGGTGAATTGCAAATGGGACTGATTCCTTGATTTCTCTTTCTGTGGCTTCATTGTTGTGTATAGCAATACAACAGATTCTGTACATTGATTTTGTATCCTGTGACTACTGATTTGGCCTATCAGTTCTAGCAATTTTTTTGGTGTAGCCTTTTGGGTTTTCTGTATAGAACATCATGTCATCTGCAAATAATGAAAGATTTACTACTTCCTTGTCAATTTCGATGACATTTATTTCTTTTTGTTCTGTGATTGCTGAGGCTAGGACTTCCAGTACTATGTTAAATAACAGTGGTGAGAGTGGACATCTTTGTCTTGTTCCTGACCGTAGAGGAATGCTCTCAGTTTTTCCCAATTGAGAATGATATTACCTGTGGGTTTATATATATAGATATATATATAAATATAAATTTTAGGATTGTTTTTCTATTTTTGTTAAAATATGACATTAGAATCTTGATGGGTATTGTATTGGATCTATAGATTCCTTTTGGTAGTATTGACATTTTAACAATATTAATTCTTGCACTCCATGAACATGGAACACATTTCCAGTTATTTCTCTCTTTGGTTTCATTCATAAACATCTGTAGATTCCAGATTAGGTATCTTTCACTTCCTTATTATATTTATTCCTAAGTATTTTATTATTTTAATGCTATGGTAAATGTGATCATTTTCTTTATTTCTTTCTCAGATAATTTGTTATTCACGTATAGAAGCACTACTGACGTTTTATGTTAATTTTGTATCCTGAAAATTTTCTGAGCCTGTTTATTAGATCTAAAACTTTTGGGTAAAATCTTATGGATTTTCTACATATAAAATAATATTATGTACATATAATGACAATTTTATTTTTTTCCACTTCTGACCCTTTTTTTCTTGTCTAATTTCTCTGACCAAATGTCCTGTACTATAATGAATAGAAGTAGTGTGATTGGGCACTCTTTTTTTTTTTTTTTACTGTTTTTATCTTATTTTATTTTTCCTTCCCTTCCCCTATGTTCATCTATTTTGTTACTTAAATTCCACATGAGTGAAATCGAATGGTATTTGTCTTTCTCTGGCTGACTTATTTCGCTTAGCATGATACCCTCTAGTTCCATCCACGTCATTGCAAATGGGAAGATTTTGTTCTTTTCGATAGCTGAGTAATATTCCATTCTATACATATATCACATTTTCTTTATACATTCATCTGTCAATGGACATCTGGGCTCTTTCCACAGTTTAGCTATTGTGGACATTGCTGCTATGAACATTGGGTTGTATGTGCCCCTGCTTTTCACTACATCTATATCTTTGTGGTAAATACCTAGTAGTGCAATTGCTGGGTCATAGGGTTGCTCTATTTTTAACTTTTTGAGGAACCTCCATAGTGTTTTCCAGAGTGGCTGAACCAGTTTGCATTCCCACCAACAGTGTAAGAGGGTTCCCCTTTCTCTGAATCCTTGCCAACATCTGTTCTTTCCTGAGTTAATTTTAGCCATTATTTTATTTTATTTTTTGACCTGTGTCAGGTGGTATCTCATTGTGGTTTTGATTTGTATTTCCCTGATAGTGATGCTGAACATTTTTTCATGTGTCTGCTGGCCATTTGGATGTCTTCTTTGGAGAAATGTCTGTACGTGTCTTCTGCCCATTTCTGACCGGATTTTTTTTGTTTTATGTGTGTTGAGTTTGATAAGTTCTTTATAGATCTTGGATACTAACCCTTTAGCTGATAAGACATTTACAAATATCTTCTCCCATTCCTTAGGTTGCCTTTTAGTTTTGTTGACTATTTCCTTTGCTGTGCAAATGTCTTTGATCCTGATGAAGTCCCAGTAGTTCATTTTTGCTTTTGTATCCCTTGCCTATGGAGATGTATCTAGCAAGAAGTTGTTGAGGCCAAAGTCAAAGAGATGGCTGCATGTGTTCTCCTCTAGGATTTTGACAGATTCTTTTCTCACATTTAGGTCTTTCACTCATTTTGAATTTATTTTTGTGTATGGTGTAAGAAAGTGGTCCAGTTTCATCTTCTACAGGTGGCTGTCCAATTATCCCAGCACCATTTGTTGAAGAGACTGTCTTTTTTCCATTGGATATTCTTTCCTGCTTTTTCGAAGGTTAGTTGACCATAGAGTTGAGGGTCCATTTCCGGGTTCTCTATTCTGTTCCATTGATCTATGTGTCAGTTTTGTACCAGTATCATACTGTCTTGATGATTACAGCATTGTAATACAGCTTGAAGTCCGGAATTGTGATGCCTTCTGCTTTGGTTTTCTTTTTCAACTTTCCTTTGGCTATTTGGGGCCTTTTCTGTTTCCATACAAATTTTTGTTTGTTCTAACTTTGTGAAAAATGCTGGTGGTATTCTGATAAGGATGGCATTGAATGTGTAGATTGCTTTGAGTAGTGTAGATATTTTAACAATATTTGTTCTTCCAGTCCTGAGCATGAAATGTTTTTCCAATTCTTTGTGTCTTCCCCAATTTCTTTCATAAGTGTTCCATAGTTTTCAGTGTAAAGATCTTTTACATCTTTGGTTAGGTTTATTCCTTTTTTTTTTTTTTAAAGATTTTATTTATTTATTTGAGAGAGAGAGAATGAGAGACAGAGAGCATGAGAGGGAGGAGAGTCAGAGGGAGAAGCAGACTCCCCGCTGAGCAGGGAGCCCGATGTGGGACTCGATCCCGGGACTCCAGGATCATGACCTGAGCCGAAGGCAGTCGCTTAACCAACTGAGCCACCCAGGCACCCCTGGTTAGGTTTATTCCTATTTATTTTATGGTTTGGGGTGCAATTGTAAACTGGATCAATTACTTGATTTCTATTTCTGCTGCTTCATTGTTAGTGTATAGATATGCAACTGACTTCTGTGCATTGATGTTATATCCTGTGACTTTGCTTAATTCCTGTATCAATTCTAGCAGTTTTTGGGTAGAGTCTTCTGGATTTTTCTACAGAGAGTATCATGTGATCTTAGAAGAGTACAAATTTGATTTCTTCTTTACCAATTTGGATGCCTTTTCTTTCTTTTTCCTTTATTTTCTGTAATTTTATCTTCTATTTCACTGATTTGCTCTTCTGCTTCATTCATCCTTGTTTTTATGTCCTCCATTTGGGACTGCGTTTCCGTTATAGCATTTTTAATATTGGCCTGACTACATTTTAGTTCTTTTATCTCTACAACAAAGGATTCTCTAGTGTCTTCTATGCTTTTTTCAAACCCAGCTAGTATCTTTATAATCCTTGTTTTAAATTGTAATTCAGACATCTTACTTAAATCTGTATTCATTAAATCCCTGGCTGTGAGTACTACCTCCTCTACTTTCTTTTGGAGTTAAGTTCTCTGTCTCATCATTTTGTCCAGAAAAGAAAAAAAGAAGAAAAAAGAAAACAACAATAACAACAACAACAACAAAAAACAGAAAACAAAACAAAAAAACTAGATCCTGGGTGTGTTTTAGTCTTCTGGTTAAAAGAAACTAGATCCTAAAATAAGAAAAAGTATATATATACTTTTATATATATATACTTTTATATATATTAAATATATACATATAATACATTGAAAGGAACAATATATATATAATGTTCATATAAAAATAAAAATTAAAAATGAATTAAAAACAGAATTGAAAAAACTAAGAAAATAACTGAAAAAATAATAATACAAAAGAATAAAAGTTCAAAGGATGCTAAATATTATTTTCTCCTAGAGATGAAGCTTTGCAGCCCTCTATGATCAGTAAACTTAGTGAGAGTGAGTTTTTTGTGCTGTTCTGGGGTAGGGGCCTGTTGCACTGATTATCAGGTGGACTTGCCCTAGTGGAAATGTGTTTCCAGTGCACAGGGAAGCACTGCTTGGTGTAAGTGGCTCCAGACTCCACGAGGTGGTGCTGTTTTGCTCCCTGATGTCTTTTAGCACTGATGGGTGGGATGATTATTTTGGCGCCCTGCTCTCTAGCCCTAGAGCTGAAAATTCGTGCCCTCCACTCTTCAGTGAGCCCTCACAGAAGAGCAATCAATCACTCTTGTCTCACTGGTTTCCATCAGAACTCTCTGTTCACCCTGACTTTGTCTGAGCCTTTTTATCTCAGGCAGGGGGCTGAGTTTCAAGACTCCAAATTTTAGGGACTCCTGCCTCACCGACCCATGCTGTTCCTCCTAGGGAGAGTCTCACCACACTTCTGCCTTTTCCTGGACCTGTTCCAGGAAAGCAGTTGCACAACTGCTTCACAGTTTATGGCAACACAGAGCAGAAAGCCAGCACCTAGACTGGCTGTTCTCATTCCTTTGCCTGGGAACAGTGTGGCACTTATGTGCCACCCATTCCTGCGACCCAGGCAACCCTTGGACCATGCTGTCACAACTGGGATTCTGCCCTGCTTCGCTACCTAAGCACCTTTAAGCCAGGCAAGTCCCCCACTGTAGCAGACTTCTAAAAGTTCTGATTTTGTGCTCTGCTGCTTATAATACTTTGTGGTAGCCTCCTTAAGCAGGCTTCTTCCCTGCTGCTGTATCCTCAGCTATATCACACTGGATTCAAGTCTCCTTATCTCCTACTTTCCAAAAAGTGGTGGTTTTTCTACTTGTAGACTTGCAGTATTTGTTTTCTCAGACCTCTGACTGATTTCTTGGGTGTTCGGAATGATTTGATAACTATCTAGTTGTATTCAAGGGAGGAGACAAACTTAGGTTCTCCCTACTCCTCTACCATCTTAACTCCTCTGCTGTGAGAGGGCTCTCTTGTTTTGCTCCTGATCTTAAAGGAAATGATTTCAACCTTTCATTGTTGAGTATAAGGTTAACTTTGGGCCTGTCCTATATGACCTCTATTATGTTGAGGCGTATTCCTTCTATACCTAATTTGTTAAGAGTTTTTTTCATGAATGGATGTTGAATTTTATCAGATGCTTTTTCTGCATCTATTGAAGTGTTTATGTAACTTTTTCTTTCTATTAATGTATCATATTGTATTATTTTGCATATTTTCAACCATCCTTGCATCCCAGGGATAAGCCCCACTCGACCATAGTGAGTGATCCTTTCATTGTGCTGCTAAATTTGGTTTGCTAGAATTTCACTGAGAGTTTTTGCATCTATGTTCATCAGGGATAT
Organism: Phoca vitulina; assembly: GCF_004348235.1. Taxonomy (NCBI): domain Eukaryota; kingdom Metazoa; phylum Chordata; class Mammalia; order Carnivora; family Phocidae; genus Phoca; species Phoca vitulina. The sequence goes on along the minus strand of NW_022589754.1, from coordinate 9,947,942 downwards.
TGGCCTGTAGTTTTCCTTTCTTGTAGTGTCCTTTACTAGCTTTGGTATTGCGATAATACTGGCCTCATAAAATGAGTTTAAAACTGATCACTTCTCTTAATTTTTTAAGAAGAGTTTGAAAAGTATTGGTGATAATTCTAATTTAAATGGTTGGTTAAAGGGCACTTGGCTGGCTCAGTTTGTTAAGCGTCTGCCTTTGGTTCAGGTTGTGATCCCAGGATCCTGAGATCAAGTCCTGCATTAGACTTCCAGCAGGGAGTCTGCTTCTCCCTCTCCCTCTGCAGCTCTCTCTCTGTCAAATAAATAAATAAAATCTTAAAAAAATAAATGTTTGGTTAAATTTACCAGTGAAGCCATCTGTTCCTCAGTTTTTCTTCATTGGGAGATTTTCGATTACTGATTCAATCTTACTAGTAATTGGTCTGTCAAGATGTTCTATTTCTTTCTGACTCAGTCTTGGCAGGCTTTATGATTTTAATAATGTCTCCATTTCTTCTAGGTTGTCCAATTTGTTGGCCTATAATATTTCATAGTATCCTCTTAGGACCCCTGTACTTCTGTGGTATCAGATGTAATGTCTCCTTTTCTATTTATAATTTTGTTGATTTGTGTCTACTCTCTATTTTTGTTGGATAGTCTAGCTAATGGTTTGCCAATTTTATTTATCTTTTGAAAGAAGCAACTTGAAGTTTTGTTAATTTCTTTCTATTTTTTCCTGTTCTCTATTTCTTTTATTTCTGCTCTAATCCTTATTTTCTTCCTTTTGTTAATTTTGGACTCAGTTTGTCCTTTTTCTACTTCCTCAAGCTGTATGATTAGGTTGTATATTTGAGATCATTCTTGTTTTTTAATGGGGTGATTACCACTGTGAACTTCCCTCTGAAACCTGCTTTTGCTTCATCCAATAAGTTTTGAATGTTGTGTTTCCATTTTCTTTTGTTTCAAGGTACTTTATATTTCCCCTTTAATTTCTTCTTTAATCCATTGGTTTCCGAGGAGAGTGTTTTTTAATTTCCATTTTTCACAAATTTTGCAGTTTTCCTTCAGTTATTGATTTCTAGCTTCATATTGTTATGGACAAAGAAGATACTTGATATGATTTCAGTCTCTTTGAATTTGCTAAGAACTTGTTGTGTGGCCTAATATTTGGTCTATTTAAGAAAATGTCCCATCTGTGCTTGAAAAGAATGTGTATTCTGCTTTGTTGTATAGGATGTTTTGTATCTGTCTGTCAGGTCCATTGGTTTATAGTGCTGTTCAAATCTGATGTTTCCTTGCTGTTTTTTGTCTGGATGATTTATCCTTTAAGAGTGAAGTACTAAGTCCCCAATCAGTATTGTATTGCTGTTTTATTTCTCCTTTTAGTTCTGTTAGCTTTGGCTTTATATATTTATGTGCTCCAATGCTGGGTACACAAATATTTATAATTATTATATTTTTGATTGACCTCTTTTATCATTATTTACTAAACTTTTTTGGTCTCTTTTTACCATTTTTCATTTAAAATATTTTTTTTTTAGATTTTATTTATTTATTTGAGAGAGAGAGTGAGAGAGAGAGAGCACAAGAAGGGGTAGGGTCAGAGGGAGAAGCAGACTCCCCGCCAAGCAGGGAGCCCGATGCGGGACTCAATCCCGGAACTCTGGGATCATGACCTGAGCCAAAGGCAGTTGCTTAACCAATTGAGCCACCCAGGCACCCTTAAAATATTTCTTCTGATGTAAGACCAGCTACACTTAATTTTGTTGATAACCATTTACTTAAAATACATTTTCCCATCACTTTACTCTCAGTTTATGTGTGTTTTTAAGGCTAAACTGAGTCTCTTGTAGGCAGAATATTGATGGATCTTGTTTTGTATTTATTCAGTCATTCTATGTATTTTGATTGGAAAATATAATCAGTTTATGTTAAGATAATTATTGATAAGTAAGGATTTACTATTGCCATTTTGTTAATTGTTTTCTGACTGTTTTGTAAATCCATTAATTGTGGATCCTTGTCTTGCTGTTTTTTGCATGTTTTGATGTCTTTTTGTACCAGTATGGTTTCATTTCTTTATCATGTTCTTTAATGTAATTAGCACAGGTTCTTCTTTTGTGGTTACCATGAAGCTTGCATAAAGTATTTAAAATTATAACACCATATTTTAAGCTGGTAATAACTTAATTACAGTGGGATTTCTAAATTTAACACTTTCACTTCTCACAATTTAGGTTATTGATGTTACAGATACATATTTTTTATAATGTGAAACCAATACCAAATTATTATAGTTATGGTTATTTTTACTGTGTTTTTTTAACTTTTAAACTAGAGTTGTAAGTGACTTACACACTGCCATTACCATATTACAGAATCTAAGGTTTACTATATATCTACCATCAACAATAAGTTTTTATACTACCTTTTAATGTTTTTATGATGTCAATTAGCACTCATTTATTTCCATTCAAATAACTCACTTTATTATTTCTTATAGGGCAAGTCTAGTGGTGATAAACTCCCTCAGCTTTTGGTTGTTTGGGAAAATACTTCTCTCTCTTTCTTTTCTGAAAGACAACTTTGCTGTTATAGAATTCTTGGCTGGCAGGGGTTTTTTCTTCTCAATATTTTGAGTATATCTTCTTATTCTCTCCTGGGCAAATATTTTCTGTTGAGAAATCCACCAACAGCCTTATGGGTGTTCCCTTATATATAACCTCTCTTTCTTCTTGCTGCTTTCAGAAGTCTTTCCTTTTCTTTGCCTTTTGACTATTTAATCATAAGTGTCTCAGTGTAGCCCTTTCAAGTTTAACCTCTTTGGGGTTCTTTGGCTTCATGGATCTAGGTGTCTATTTCTCCCCTCTGGTTTGGGAAGTTTTCAGGAATTATTGTTTTAAATATACTTGCTGTTTCTTTATATCTCTCTGCTCTTTCTGGAATTTCCATAATACAAATACTGTTTCTTTTGATTACATACTATAAGTCCCATAGTCTTTCTTCAATCATTTATATTATTTTCTCTGTTTTCTCCTTTGAGTGAATAATTGCAAATGTTTTGTCTTCTAGACCATTGATTCTGTTTTCTGCATGATTTAATCTGCTTATAAAGCTCTCTGTTGAATCCCTCAGTTCAGTCACTGTATTTTTCAGCTCTAGGATTTTTACTTGGATTGTTTTTTAGGTTTTTTATTTCTTTGTTGAACTCATTTTGTTCATGCATTGTCTTCCTAATTTTGTTTAGTTTTCTGTCATGTGTTCTTATAGTTCACTAAACTTCTCTAAGAAGACTATTCTGAATTGTCAGGCAATTCATAGATCTTCATTTCTTTATAGTGTATTATTGGGAGCTTTATTAGTTCTCTTTGGTGGTATCTTGTTTACCTGATTTTTCATGATCCTTGAATCCTTACCTTGGTATCTGCACTTTCTGAGTAATCATTTTCCTCTTCCAGATTTTAAAGTTTCACTTTGGCAGAAACAGTTCTTCAGTAGTCAGCTTATTTTGGATTTCTGGACATGTCTACTGATATCATCCTTTGGCAGGTGAAGCTTGCTATCAGATTCTATTTTTGTGTGTGAAACCATGGCCAAGCTCTGAGGTTGGAAAGGGGTTGCTTCTGGATGAGAACAATTGGAGAAGACTGCTGGCTTGGTTTCTTCCTAAGTGAAGCTGTAGAATGGGCTCCACATTTGCCTGGTTTCTCCAGTCAGACTTACTAGATAGTTGGGGCTGGGTACTATACCCAATAATATATAGCCCTATTAATTAACTTCCCTGACCTGGCAGCACAACAGGATTAGCCCCAGGGGCTGAAAACCTGATTATTTGGGAACCTGAACCAAGCAAGACTTCCCTGAATTACCTGGCCATGTGGAGTCACTGTCTCACTCTATGTACAGGAAAAGACACAGACAGATCTCTTTGTTCAACTAGTACTGTAAAGAGGTCTGTTACATGTACTACCTGTGTGCTTTGGATAGGTTCCCTGCTTAGATGGGCTGAAGGCTGTATTCAGCAATGGGCAGGGCTATGAATTAATTTCCCTGCTCAGACATAGTGTGAGAAATGACTCCAAGGCCAGCAAAACTTCTTGTTTGTGGACTTAAAAGTTGACCCATGCCGCAAGTTTCATAGCTGAACAGGACCAATGACTTTGCTTTGCATATGAACAGCTTTACCTGCCATTCTCTGCTGTAGCATTTTTGTATTATGCGAATTTCCAGATGCTCTGGCCAGCCTTTTTTAATCAAGCAAGGCCAGAAGCTAACACAACAGTGGGCCAGGATATTTGGCTCCCCTGACTGGGCAGGGGCAGGACAAGTTGCAGCCATGCAAAATTCTTGGTTTGAGGACCCAAATCAGTCAGACTTATAACTCTTGAGTTCCCTCATTAAAGGGTGCCACTATCTTGGCTCTGTAAATGAGCAAATCTACTGTTTGAAAATACTATTTGGATGCTGCAGGTTGAATATTGTTTGCCAAGATCTAAGTGCTGGTTGTTTCAAACACCTACTCCCCCTACTCCATAACAATTAGACTCCCAGTGGCCAAGCCCCACTGATTCTCCTCCAATCCTTGTGGAGTTAAGACCAGAGTAGAAGTTTCCAAGAAGTGAACCACAATTCTGGTGGAGCTGGATGTCAACCTTGGGTGCTCTTTTCTTACTGGAGGAACTGTAGGCTCAGGGGAGACCTCTCATTGTGCTACATTGCCCTAAGGATGAAGAAATGTGGTCAGTGTATAATCAATTCTCTTAAACTTCTAATGCAGGCTGTCTTGGTCTTGGTGGTGCAGAGAGTGGTTCAGCCTCTCTCCCATATTCTGGTAGTCTCTCAGTGGTGTTTTGTTCATGAATGGCTGTTAGTCGCTCTTTTTGTGAAAGGAAGCAAAGTCAGAAACGACTATGGTGCCATCTTGGTGATGTCACCCTCCTGATCATTAGATTTTGAGAGTATGTTAAAACCTCCAACCACAATTGTTGGCATATTTATTTGTTCATTTAAGTCTCTAGGTACTTGCTTAATACCTTTTGAAGCTGTATTGTTTGGCATATATGTGCTTATTTTGGCTACATATTCTTGCCCTGTTTTCTTTACCAATTTTTTGTTTTAATTCTATTTTGTCATAAAACAATAATGCTATTTCAAAATTTTTGCTACATTATTCCTTAAAATCCTTTAGTGGCACTTCATTCCCTCCAGAATACAATCCAAACTCCCTATCATGGCTTATAAGACATTTCAGGATCAAGCTCTGGTTAAATCCTCCAGCCTCATCTCAAACCACTTTAGCACAAATACCCTTATTCCCACTATTCAGAATGACTTTTATTTTCTTCAATATGTCCAAACCACTGTGTTCTGAGATTTATGCTATGGCTCTTCCTCACTCTTCTCATAGTGCTTTACCTCCATCCCAACTGCCCTTCTGGTTTCATCTTTTTCTTAAACCATAGATGCACAAGTGAAAAGAAGCAATTCAAATGTCTTTCTGACTCTCAACTTTTTGGTCACCAGTAAAAACTAGATTCAAAAAGGTGATCTTTCTGATTGCAAAGAGGACAAGTGACATAAGCCTTTACCTGAGGATCCATGGGAAGATGTCCCATGGCACATGCCAAAAGTGGTAGTGTGGAGCTAGCTCTGGAAAGAGAATACTTAGGCCATGAAAGTTAGGGTCCAGGCCTGTCTAAACTATTACAAATAAGCTAAGTGATCTGGAGCAAGGTTCTTGTCTTCATCAGTCCTCTGTTTTCTCTATTAACAAAAAAAGCTAATTCAACTCTTAGGTTTCTACTTAAGAAAAAAAATGTGTCCACGAGACTTGTACTTTTATGCTCATTGCAGCATGATTTATAGCACCCAAAAAGTGGCAAAAAATGGAAACAACTCAAGTGACCATTTACTGGTAAATGCTTGAACAAAGGGTGTTATATTCAAACAATGTGATAAGAAGATGTGATACACACACACACACACACACACACACAATATTACTCAGCCATCAAAAACAATGAAATCTTGACATTTGCAACAATGTGGATGGAGCCAGAGTGTATTATGCTAAGCAAAATAACTCAAACAAGGAAAGACAACTACCATATGATTTCACTCATATATGGAATTTAAGAAACAAAACAGGTGAACATAGGGGAAGGGAGAAAAAAGAGAGGGAAGCAAACTATAAGAGACTCTTAACTAGGAAGAAGAAACTGAAGGTTGCTGGAGGGGTGGTGGGTGGAGGATGGACTAAATGGGTGATGGGTACTAAGGAGGGCACTTGTGATGAGTACTGGGTGTTATATGTAAGTGATGGAAGACTAAATTCTACTCCTGAAACCAATATTGCACTATATGTTGACTAACTAGAATTTAAATAAAAACTGAAACAAAAAAGCATCAATAACAAAAAACACACAACACAACAACAAAAAAAACCAAACAATAGAATACTTTTTACCAATAAAAATAAGTGAAGTACTGATCAGTGCTACAATGTGGATGAATCTCAAAGGCTTTATGCTAAGTAAAAGAAGCCAGGCCAAAAAAACACATATTATATAATTCCATTTTTATGAAATGTACATAACAGCAAATCTACAATGATAAAAATATATTAAATTTTGCCTGGGGCTGGATGGAAATGGGGAATCACTGCAAATGGACATGAGGAATATTTGGGTAGTAATAGAAATTTTACAAAATTAGATTGTAGTGATGATAACAAAACCTTAAGTTTATAAAAACTCATTCAGTTACACACTTAAAATAAGGGAATTTTATGTTATAAAAATCATAACTTGGTAAAACTCTTTTTTATAATAAGTAATGATAAATAATTCAAGTTTGTTCATACCAATCTCTTCAAAAAAGGTTTTCAAATATTGGGAAGGTGTCAAGACCTGTTGGCAGACACATTTCAAACATTATAATTTTGTTTGACAGTTCGAATTTTAACAAATAATGACAGTTTTCTTGATGTGACAAACTCATTTGGTACATGTGAGAAAATTTCTGCCGAATACCGAAGTTTGAATAATCAGAGTTTGTCTACTTCATTTTTTTTTCAAATTTTAAAAAAGGAATACATAGAAAAAATATTGCTTATTTAGCTTACAAATCAATCACATGAGCTTTTTATCAAGACAACCAGTATATATCAGTATGCAGTATACATACTTCCCATTTCATCACACAGAACACTAAAAAAAAACTTACTCAAGTGTTGATATAAAATTAATAACTTTTTACTGCTTCATCAAGGGCATTATTAAATGGAACAGGCTTTTTTTTTTTACTGCAAGTGTATGGAAGTGAAGAATAAAAGAACTCTTAATACAGTTTGGTGACACTGCTTTAATTCATGCGAAAATGGCACCAGTTTTACTCACTATTGCTTCTAAAGCATCAGGGTAAATGTCAACATAAAAATGTAAATAATATAGTGATGTTTTTATAAAAATAGTTCTAACCCTAAAAACATCTTAAAAGGAACTTGGAGAGCCCCAAGGGTCCAGAGATCACACTTTTAGAACCACTGCTTTAGGGAATCTCTTGCATGTGTACACCAGGATACATTTATTAAAATCTTCAAAGTAAAATTATTTTTAATTCCTAAAAATTGAAAATAAATTAAGTGTTCAACAATAAAAGAAAAAATAACAAATCAAAATAAATATTCAGACATTGGTGTAATATACAGTGTCAAAAATTAACTAGCTATATATAATAATACAAATATCATAAAACATAATACTGAAAATTTCCATCTCCAGTCATGATGAATTAACATGGACAAGATTTAAATAGAAAGATTAAATAGAAAACTTGAGAAAATATACAATACACCAGGTTTCAGACATCAGATAATAGGCAGCACAGGACTGTAATCCAAGAATAAAAGGAAATAAAATGAGATAAACTCTAAAATTGGCCAGGCATTCTGTACCTTGGAGTAGGAAGGGTGATCCCAAATAGGACACCACAGTCTGACTGAGTTAAGATCAAAGTTTGGGGATGCTGTGGCCGCTGGAAATAGTGGGTCAGAATTACAGAAAGAACTGTGCATAAAAAGAGTTCCAGAAATTTACATAAGGATCCCCTTGAGTTTATGCAGTATATCAAGATATGCATACATAGAGTGAAATTCTAATAGGTTGGACAAGAGAAAACAGAAAATTCTGATTAAAACATCCCCCAAAGTTCACACAGGGATGGAAGATATTTGAGATATGACAAGTAAGAATACAGAATCCTTGTTAATCACTCAGAGAATCTGGGAAGAACCACAAAAGGACTATACCTTGGTATTGTAGCTAAAATATCAGCAGAATAAAGGTTAGTCTAAACTCACACAATACATAAAAGTAAAAGTGAAGCAATTACTGGACTATCAGAAAGAAACTCAACACTTTTTAAAGGACAACAATAAAATCCAGACACCCTAAAACACAAAAGTGTAAGTGTCCAGCACCAAATTAAAATTTATTATGCAAGCTTAAAGTCATGAAAATGTAGCACACAACCAGGAGAAACATCAGTCAATAGAAGCAAAACCAGAAATGAAAAAGATGATGCATTTAGCAGGTGATATAAATTTATAAACAAAATTCAAATACTGAAAGGAAATCACAAACATAGTGATGAGGAAAAAAATTGAAGATTAAATAAAACAAATTACCAATATACTAGTAGAGGGTTCAAGATGACAATGTAAAAAGACCCCAAGCTCACCTCCTCCCATAAACACAACAAATTCACAGCTACATATGGAATAATTTTCCTCTGAAAAGGACCTGAACACTAAATGAAGAGCCTCTTACAACAAAGGACAGAAAAGATGCATTGAGAAAAGTAGGAAAGTCACAGATATGGTCTCACCCAGGATCCCACCCAGGATTCAGTGACCCCACAAGCAGAAGGTATCCCAAAAATATGGAACACTCCCTTGAGGGGTGAAGGTATTATTACCCACACCAGATACCCTGACCAAGGGGTCCAACACTGAAAAAACAATGCTCTAAAATGTCTGGTTTTGAAAATCAATGGGGATTAAGACCAGGAGAATCAAAGAACTATGGGAAACAAAGATTCCACTCTTAATGAGCTCACACACAAAACCACTCACTCTGAGATCTAGCACAAAAGCAACAGATTAAAAAGTGGCTACATCACAAGTGACAGAGACTTATTTATTAATTATAATGAAATGTTATAAGATATCCCCTTAATAAGCTCGGAAAACAAGAGCAAATTAAACCCAAAGTAATAGAGGAAGAAAATAAATATAGGGGCAGAAATCAATGAAAGTGGAAAAAACATTAGAAAAATAAGTAAAACCAAAAGTTGGGTTACTTTAAGTTTAAGTTATAAGGTAAATAAAATTTATGAACTTCTAATTAGATTGAGCAAGTAAGAAAAGGACAAAGACACAAATTTCCAATATCAGGAAAGAAAAAAAGTAATATTACTGTATATATTACCAATATTAAAATTATAATAAAGAAATATGAACAAAGTAATGCCAATAAATTCCACAACTTAGATGAAATAGAGGTTTCTTTTGGTGAAACAAGACTTACCAAAACTAACTAAAAGAGAAATAGAAAATGGATAGTGCTATAGCTACTAAATAAATTGAATTTGTAATTTAAAACCTCACCACAAGGAGCTTCCTGGTTAATAAAAAAATCAAGGTGCTTTGAGAATTACATCCTGGAAGAATGCAAAGAAGCCCCATGCCAATCCCTGCCATCATACATTGCCTTAAGCATCTTCCATTTGGCAGCCCTGAGTTCTATACGATTTTTCATGTTTTGTACTTGAATATTTCTAAATAAAATTAACATTTACTCTTGACAAAATATATTTACATAATTAAAAAAATAAAAACTTTATTACAAGAAAACTCCAGGATGAGGAGACTTCACAGGTGAATTCAATCAAACATTTTGAGACAGATTAATACCAATTCTACACAAAATCTTTTATTTTATTTTATTTTATTTTATTTTATTTTAATCTGTATTGTGCTCATACCAAAACTAGATAAAATCAAAGCAAAAAAATTAAACTACCAACCAGTATCCCTCATAAACAAAGACGCTTAACAAGATTTTAGCAAAGGAAATTCAGTAGTATGTAAAAATGATAACACACCATGACCAAATGAGGCTTAGGTCAGGACTACAAGATGGATTTACCATTAAAAGTATTGTCATTAAGCATATTAAGACAATAAAGGAAAAATCTTACATGATTATCTCAAAGGATGAAGCAAATTTAATTGGTAAAATTTAATACACATTCATGATAAAAACTCTCATCTGACTAGAACAAGAATAGAACTTCTTCAATCTAAGAAAACATCTATTGACCAGAAAAACTTACAATTAACACCACACTTCATCTTGAAAAGCAAAATATTCCCCTCCACCAAGATCAAGAACTAGGCAACAGTGACCACTCTCACCACTCATATTTAATACTGTACTGAAGATCTTAGCCATTTCAATAAAGGCAAAAAATAGAAAGCATAAACATTGGAAAGGAAGAGATAATAATCTTATTTTGTAAATGGCTTGAATATTCATGTAGAAAATTCTGAGATATCTACAAGAAAAATCAACTAAAAACAAAAAAAAAGAGGTTAGCAAGGTCACAGAACACAAGGCCATCATACAAAGTCAATTGTATGTCCACTGATGGTAATACACTATTGTAAATTAAAATGTTGAAGATACCATTGAAAATAGCATGAAAAATCCAAAACACTTAAGGATAAATTTAAGAAAATGTGTGCCAGACTTGTAAACGGAAAACAAAAAAACTTGCTCAGAGAAATAAAAGGAGACAAAATAAATGAAGAGATATGACATATAAATGCATTGGAAGACTCAATATTGTCAAGATATAAAATTTCCTCAGAATTGCTCTAAAAATTCAACCCAATTCTGATCAAAATACGAGGAATTATTTTGTGGAAAGTTCCAAGCTAAATTGTAAAATGTATGTGGAAATGCAAAAAACCTAAACCAGACAAAAAATTTTTTTTAAAAAGAACAGAAGTTGCAAGACTTGCACTACCCAATTCTAATATATACTAAAAGGCTATAACTATCAGGACAGTGTGATAATGTCATATGAATGGACATACAGACCAGTGAAATCCATAAATATCCATAATCCATAAAATCCATAAATATACTCACACATGTATAGTCAAATAATTTTCATCATTAGTATTGACTCAAAATGTAAAAGGTAATACTCTGAAACTTCTAGAAGAAAGTACAGGAAAAAAATATTTACAGTATTGGGGTAGACAAAAATTATTAAGACACAAAATCACAAACCATAAAGGGGAAAAAATGGTGAACTGGGTTTCATCAAAAGCATATTTCCTACACATATAAATATGACAAAAGGAATATATCTAGGACAAATAAAAAATCTTCCATAATACAAAAATAATACAAATAATTCAATTTAAAAATCAACAAAGGATTTGAATAGACATTTCTCCAAAGAAAGTGGGAAGGTAAAAACTCCACAATCACTTTGGAAAATTGTTTCACAGCTTACCTACCTATGGCCCAGCCATTTTACTCCTTGATGTTTCTACAAAAGAGGCAGGAAGAGGAGGAGAGGAAGATGGTGGTGGAGTGGAAGCACCCTAGGCTCACCTTACCCCATGGACACCACTGTCAAAAAGTCCTTAATATGCCAGAAGTAGACACAAATGCCGACAGAATAAATTCCACAACTAAAGGGAGAAAAGAAGCCACATCAAAGAAGGTAGGAAGTGCAGAGATGTGGTTTAGGGAAGAAATGTATTGTGACTGCTGTGGAGGGAAGGGAGCTGTGGTCATACAGAAGGGGGAAACAGAATGGAGCACAAAGGGGAATGTGCAAAGAAAACATTTCCCCAGGAGGGGAAAGATGGTGGAGGAGTAGGGGACCCTATTTCAACTGGTCCTGGAATTGAGCTGGATATCTACCAGACCACTCTGAGCACCCACGAAACCAGCCTGAGATGTAAGAAAATCTGGATCTCTACAAACAGAATATCGCAGGCAGTTGGTTCTGAGGTACGAAGCAGAGAGCCGTGATTCTGTGGGCAGATATCGGAGGATAAACGGCAGCGGGAGGGTGCCTGGCCCTGGGGATCCTACACTGCCAGTGAGTGACAGCCTCGCACGCTGTGGACAGGGCACAGACTCGCAGACCAGTAGCATCGGGAAAGGACTTTAGGGCAGCCCCCGGGGTGGAGGACCAGACCGGCGGGGTCGCGCGCACGCGAACCGCAGCCCCCCGGACAGAAACCCGGAGCGACGGTCGCACGCAACGCAAACTGCAGCCTCCGAGATGGAAACACAGTGTGACGGGGTCCCGCTGGTGAACTGCAACCCCCAGGGTGGAAACCCCGAGCGACGGAGTCACGCGCACGTGAACTGCAGTCCCCGGGACAGAACCCCAAGTGGCGGAGTCGCGCGCGTGCGAACTGGGAGCAGCTGGCGGTTCTAGAAGCACAAAGGGCAGAGACGTGCCCTGACCTGGAGGCAGGACTGGGAGCGCTGCGGAGGGGCGCACAACCCAGGATGCTGCAGTTCATAGCAGCATGGACAGAAACGGAGACAGTGTGGCCTGGAGAGCTCACTGAAGAACAGACTGCGGTCTCTCTGCTCTGAGGCAGAAGGTTGGAAACGGTCTCTTCTGCTCTGACTCGCGGAAGAAACGTGAAAAGCTGCCAGGGAAAGGTGCCAGAGAACAAAAGCCCCAAAGACTGATTCCCACTGAGCCCATCCCCCGCCACAGGGGCACACGGCAACTCCGCCCAAACAGGGTTGCCTGAGTAACAGCGCGGCAGGCCCCTCCTGCAGAAGACAGGCTGGGAAAACAAGAGGCCAGCAACCCTAAGGTCCCAAGAAAATAGGTGCATCTTGATTGGGTTCTGGTCAATAATTTGGACTCTATACATTGCCTCAAACACCCATCCACAGAATGACTAGGAGGAGGGGCCCCCAAAACAAAAAAGACTCAGAGATTATGACTTATGCTGCAGATTTACAAATGGATGCAGATATAACCAAGATGTCGGAGATGGAATTCAGGCTAGCAATTGTGAAGACAATGGCTAGAATGGAGAAATCAATGAATGGCAACATAGAGTCTCTAAGGGCAGAAATAAAAGGTGAATTGGCAGAACTTAAAAATGCTATCAATGAGATCCAATCCAATCTAGATGATCTAACAGCTAGGGTAACTGAGACAGAAGAGAGAATAAGTGATCTGGAAGACAGTAAAATAGATAAAAAGGGAAAAGAGGAGGCCAGGGAAAAACAACTCAGAATCCATGAAAATAGAATCAGAGAAATAAGTGACACCATGAAGCGTTCCAATGCCAGAATAATTGGAATCCCGGAGGGAGTGGAGAGAGAGAGAGGACTAGAAGATGTATTTGAGCAAATTGTAGCTGAGAACTTCCCTAATCTGGGGAATGAAACAAACATTCGAGTCCTAGAGGCAGAGAGGACCCCTCCTAAGATCAAGGAAAACAGGCCAACACCCCGGCATGTAATAGTAAAACCTGCAAATCTTAGAACCAAGAAAACCATCTTAAGGGCAGTTAGGGGGAAGAGATTCCTTACGTACAGAGGGAGGAACATCAGAATAACATCAGACCTATCCACAGAGACCTGGCAAGCTAGAAAGGCCTGGCAAGACATATTCAGGGTACTAAATGAGAAGAACATGCAGCCAAGAATACTTTATCCGGCAAGGCTTTCATTTAGAATGGATGGAGAGATGCAGAGCTTCCACGACTGGCAGAAGTTGAAAGAATATGTGACCACTAAGCCGGCCCTGCAAGAAATATTAAGGGGGATTCTATAAAAGGAGAAAGACCCCAAGAGTGATCTACAACAGAAATTTACAGGGACAATCTATAAAAACAAGGTCTTCACAGGCAACATGATGACAATTAATTCATATCTTTCAATAATCACTCTCAGTGTGAATGTCCTAAATGCTCCCATAAAACGGCACAGGGTTGCAGATTGGATAAAAAGACAGGACCCATCCATATGCTGTCTACAAGAGACTCATTTTGAACCTAAAGATAAATCCAGACTGAAAATGAAGGGATGGAGATCCATCTTCCATGCCAGCGGACTTCCAAAGAAAGCTGGGGTAGCAATTCTTATATCAGATAAATTAGATTTTAAACTAAAGTCTGTAATAAGAGACACAGAAGGACACTATATCATTCTTAAAGGGTCTATCCAACAAGAAGATCTAACAATTGTAAATATCTATGCCCCCAACATGGGGGCAGCCATCTACATAAGCCAACTGTTAACCAAAATAAAGAGTCATATTGATAACGATAAGTTAATTGTAGGAGACCTCAATACTCCACTCTCAGCAATGGACAGATCATCTAAGCAGAAAATCAACAAGGAAACAAGAGCTTTGAATGATACATTGGACCAGATGGACCTCATAGATATTTACAGAACATTCCACTCTAAAACAACAGAATACTCATTCTTCTCGAGCGCACATGGAACTTTCTCCAGAATAGACTATATACTGGGTCACAAATCAGGTCTCAACCGATACCAAAAGACTGAGATTATTCCCTGCATATTCTCAGACCACAATGCTCTAAAACTGGAACTCAATCACAAGAAAAAAATTGGCAGAAATTCAAACACTTGGAAGCTAAAGACCACTCTGCTCAAGAATGTTTGGGTCAACCAAGAAATCAAAGAAGAACTTAAACAATTCATGGAAATCAATGAGAATGAAAACACATCGGTCCAAAACCTATGGGATACTGCAAAGGCGGTCCTAAGGGGGAAATACAAGGGCATCAAAGCCTCACTCCAAAAAATAGAAAAATCCCGAATTCACCAACTAACTCTACACCTTAAAGAACTAGAGAAAAAGCAACAAAAGATGCCTAAGCCAGGCATTAGAAGAAAAATAATTAAAATAAGAGCAGAAATCAATGAATTAGAAACCAGAAACACAGTAGCTCAGATCAATGAAACTAGAACTTGGTTCTTTGAAAGAATTAATAAGATTGATAAACCACTGGCCAGACTTATCCAAAAGAGAAGAGAAAGGACCCAAATTAATAAAATGATGAATGAAAGGGGAGAGATCACGACTAACACCAAGGAAATAGAAACAATTACTAGAAATTATTATCAACAACTCTATGCCAATAAACTGAGCAATCGGGATGGAATGGAGGCCTTCCTAGAAACCTATAAGCTGTCAAGACTGAAACAGGAAGAAATTGACAACCTCAATAGGCCAATAACCAGTAAGGAGATTGAAGAAGTGATCAAAAACCTCCCAAAAAACAAGAGTCCAGGGCCTGAAGGATTCCCTGGGGAATTCTACCAAACATTCAAA
Organism: Phoca vitulina; assembly: GCF_004348235.1. Lineage (NCBI taxonomy): Eukaryota > Metazoa > Chordata > Mammalia > Carnivora > Phocidae > Phoca > Phoca vitulina. The sequence continues at coordinate 9,932,531 of NW_022589754.1, read as the reverse complement.
GAAGAAATAATACCTATTCTCCTGAAGCTGTTTCAAAAAATAGAAACAGAAGGAAAACTTCCAAACTCATTCTATGAGGCCAGCATTACCTTAATCCCCAAACCAGGCAAAGACCCCATCAAAAAGGAGAATCTCAGACCGATATCCCTGGTGAATATGGATTCCAAAATCCTCAACAAGATCCTAGCTAATAGGATCCAACAATACATTAAAAGGATCATCCACCACAACCAAGTGGGATTTATCCCCACGATGCAAGGGTGGTTCAACATTTGCAAATCAATCCATGTGATAGAACACATTAATAAGAGGAGGGAGAAGAACCATATGGTCTTCTCAATTGATGCAGAAAAAGCATTTGGCAAAATACAACATCCTTTCCTGATTAAAACTCTCCAGAGTATAGGGATAGAGGGAACATTCCTCAAGCTCATAAAAACCATCTATGAAAAACCCACGGTGAATATCATCCTCAATGGGGAAAAGCTGAGAGCCTTTCCCTTAATATCAGGAACACGTCAAGGGTGCCCACTCTCACCACTGTTGTTCAACATAGTACTAGAAGTCCTAGCAACAGCAATCAGACAACAAAAAGAAATAAAAGGTATTCAAATTGGCAAAGAAGAAGTCAAACTCTCTCTTTTCGCAGACGACATGATATTTTATGTGGAAAACCCAAAAGACTCCACCCGCAAATTACTAGAACTCATACAGCAATTCAGTAATGTGGCAGGATACAAAACTGATGCACAGAAATCAGTTGCTTTCTTATACACTAACAACGGAACTGTAGAAAGAGAAATTAGAGAAACGATTCCATTTACAATAGCACCAAAAGCCATAAGATACCTCGGAATAAACCTAACCAAAGAGGTAAAGGATCTATACTCTAGGAACTACAGAGCAATCATGAAAGAAATTGAAGAAGATACAAAAAGACAGAAAAATATTCCATGCTCATGAATTGGAAGAATAAACATTGTTAAAATGTCTATGCTACCCAGAGCAGTCTATACCTTCAATACCATCCCGATCAAAATTCCAATGACAATTTTCAAAGTGCTGGAACAAAGAATCCTAAAATTTGTATGGAATCAGAAAAGACCCCTAATCGCCAAGGAAATGTTGAAAAAGAAAAACAGAGCTGGGGGCATCACGTTGCCCGATTTCAAGCTATATTACAAAGCTGTGATCACCAAGACAGCATGATACTGGCACAAAAACAGACATACAGACCAATGGAACAGAATAGAGAACCCAGATATGGACCCTCAACTCTATGGTCAAATAATCTTTGACAAAGTAGGAAA